>NC_142883.1:17478684-17791973 GCF_051225735.1 Oryctolagus cuniculus | reverse complement strand
GCAGACAACCGAGATGGCTATTGAGTAGCGGGCAGGAGATGTACACAGCGTGGACCCACTAGACAGAGGAGCTGAGGGGGCGGTGCGGGGGGTCACCACACTACTTAGAGTAATGCACGACTTAAAACTTATGCATTGGGGTTGGGGCGCTGGCTTCTGTCCCGGTTGCCCCTCTTCCAGGCCAGCTCTCTGCTGTGGCCAGGGAGTGCAGTGGAGGATGGCCCAAGTCCTTGGGCCCTGCACCCGCATGGGAGACCAGGAGAAGTACCAGGCTCCTGGCTTCGGATCAGCGCGGTGTGCTGGCCACAGCATGCTGGCCGCGGCGGCCATTGGAGGGTGAACCAACGGCAAAGGAAGACCTACCTTTCTCTCTGTCTCTTATCCACTCTGCCTGTCAAAACAAAACAAAACAAAACAAAACAAAAACACTTATGCATTGGGGCTGGTGCTGTGGCTTAGGGGTAAAGCCTCCGCCTGCAATGCTGGCTTCCCATATGGGCGCCGTTTCTAGTCCCAGCTGCTCCTCTTCCGATCCAGCTTTCTGCTATGGCCTGGGAAAAGCAGCCAGAGATGGCCCAAGTCCTTAAGCCCTTGCACTCACATGGGAGACCTGGATGAAGCTCCTGGCTCCTGATCAGCCCAGCTCTGACAATTGTGGCCATTTGGGGAGTGAACTAGCAGATAGAAGACCTCTCTCTCTCTCTCTCTGTAACTCTGCCTTTCAAATAAATAAATAAATCTTATTTTTTTTTTTAAGATTTATTTATTTGAAAGACAGAGTTAGAGAGAGAGAGAGAGGTGTCTTCCACCCACCGGAGCTGCGCTGATCTGAAGCCAGGAGCCTCCTCCGGGTCTCCCACACGGGTGCAGGGGCCCAAGGACTTGGGCCATCTTCTACTGCTATCCCAAGCCACAGCAGAGAGCTGGATCGGAAGAGGAGCAGCCGGGACTTGAACTGGCACCCATATGGGATGCCGGCACTGCAGGCCAGGGCTTTAACCCGCTGCGTCACAGCGCAGGCCCCAAATAAATAAATCTTAAAAAAAAAATTACACATTGCTTATTCCTGGAATTTTCCAGTTAATATGTTTGGATCAGAGTTGCCCTTGGGTGACTGAAGCCACAGAAAGAAAGAGAGGCTGTGGGTAAGGGAGGACGACCATGCGGACCCCAGAGGTAAGAGAACAGGCTTGGGAGAGGCGACGTGGCCTGCCTGAGCTCCCTCCACGCACAAGGGCAGAGCTGGTCCCCACGCCTGGCCTGCTGACTCCAACTCAGGCGTTCCAGCTCTTCTGTCTCCTTACAAAACGCACCTCGTGACGTTGCCACACTCTGCAACGGGAGCATGGGAGCTGGCCAAGGAGGTCGGGGTGATCACCACGGCTGTGCAGGCCCCAGGCAGGGTCGGGCTGCAAGTGAAACTGCTAGGGCTCAGGCCGGGTCTGCCATCCCACCTCAATCGCCACCCGGCCCCCAGCACGCTAGGCAGCACTGCAAAAGATCACATCTGGGGCTGGCGTTGTGCAGCAGGCCAAGCAATGCCACCTGAGCACAGGGTCAAGTCCTGGCTGCTCTACTTCCAATCCTGCTCTTTGCTAATGAGCCTGGAAGGCAGCGGAAGCCCTAGTACTTGGGCCCCTGCCACCCACATGGGAGAACAGGGCCCAGCCCTGGCCACTGTGGCCATTTAGGGGTGCGAGCCAGCGGATGGAAGCTCCCCCCACCTTTCCTTCTCTCTCCGTGACTCTGCCTTTCAAATAAATAAATCTTAAAAAAGACACAAAAAAGTCCAAGGTTCTCGCTGGTCAGGTCCTCCCAGGAGTGTGGGGTTGTCCACACCCCACACCAGACTTCCTTAGGCTGTGGGGAGCTCTCGGGGTATGTAGCAGGGTCAGCCCCTGCCTCTCACGCCTCCACCCACGTGGAGGTTTGGGGTGGATGGAGGTCACAGAACCCAAGACAAGAGCAGGGACCCTTCTCCAGCCTGTGGCTCCGGGAGGACACCCGAGGACTCCTCCAGCTGCATTCACGCGCTGCCCTTCCGGCCTTTCTCCACCGCTCCCCTCCACATTCAGCCTGCTGGAGAGCCCAGCCCCCTCCCAGGCCCCCTGGACACAGGTCAGTCCCACCCCAGCTCCACCCAGGTCCTCCCCCCTGCAGCCTCCTCCCCCGCTCTCCGCCCTCTTAAGGCAGTGGCCTCCGTCTACCCAGTGGCCCGGCACCTAACGGCTGCCTCCTGACATCTCTGGTTGGCAAATTGATTTTTTATATTAAAAGGGTGCAATAGCGGGCGTGAGCTATTTTTGTCCCTTCAGTGAGTATCCCGGGCTCCTGCATCTTTGGAAGTGCAGTTCCCTCCGAGTGACCTCAAAACTGTACTCCAAGGTGTCCTCTCACTCAAGGAGGGGGCCCGGCTCCTGCCCTGGGATTCGGTTGCCTTCTGTGGTCTCTCAAGCCCCTGGACTGGGGTACAAGAGGCCGCCCCCCCTCACAGGGGAAGGAAAGTTGTCTCCTGGAAGAAGCCACAGACAGAACTCACGCCCACTGCATGCACGAAGCAGCAGGAATCTGGACAGCACCCAGGAATGATCAGGGTTTCGTTGTGATATATACACCCCTTCCCACAGAACCCCAGCTCCTGCCTGGGTCTCTGCATGTGCCCTGGGCATGAGAAACTTAGCAGCACACACCAAAAGGTGCCGGGGCTGAGTGGAGCCAGAGGGTGGGCTCTGCCCAAGCGGACCACAGCCTGGGCTGGAGCCACGCCCTTCCGCCCCCACCTGGCTGGCCGGCCGGCCCCGGTGAGTTATCAGGGACTCACGCCTGGAGCACGGCGCACCTCTTCAGTGGGCTCTGAGCCTGGGCCAGGTAGCTATGAGTGTCACAGGTGCTGGGCTGCCCTCCTCCTGCTCTCCCTCACTGCCTGAAAGTGAAAGGCTGGTTAGAGCTCCGAGCTCCCCCAGCGCCACCCTGGCCCTACACAGCCACCCCCCTCCCCGTCACTGCTTCCAACAGCAGTGCCCGTCACTTCCTCTCTCGCAGAAAGCCCTGTCTGGTGGCCTCCCTCCACCTCCGACGTGTGCGTGCTGAATGTCACTGTGTCCTCTGGGTGGCCTGCATGCACAGGTCTCGCCTGTCCAGCCACACAGGAATGGCCTCCTGGGCGTGGGGCTCTCCCCGCAGCCCCCTGCGCCACAGCCACTGCCCACACAGGGACAGGCAGAGTTCAGCCCTGTCATCCCTCAAACAGCTAACACGTCGCAGGCACGTGCAGGCCTCTGGCACTGGGCACTTCCGGGCTGCACACACACAGGACGTCCTGCCTGGGGCTCTCTCTCCTGGTCAGATCAGCTCTCTGGGGACTTCCATGTCACAGCGTCCCCGTGGGATCCCATGCCTCTCTTCCTTTTACTTCAGCCACCACTGTTGAGGGCTATGAGCACGTGGCCTCAGAGGCCTTGAACCTTCTGGCTTCCTCATGGCCTGGCCACAACAGCTTTACTGAACCACTGCACCCATGGGCTGGGCTGCAGGCCAGTCACCCAATAGCTGTTTAACACCTACCACGTGTGCCAGACGCCACGCCAAGGCCCCCACCACTCCCCAAGAAGCAGGTGGTCCCAGAGCTGCTTCAGGGGAGGGACACTGGATGCAGGGTGTCCGTGGCACACACCAGAGGAACCCTGGTACAGAGTAGCTGGAGGAGGCTGGGGCCGGGCAGGCACTGTGGCGCTGCTGTTTAAGTTGTATCCCATTCCCGAGTGCCTGGTTTCAGTCCTGGCCACTCCCCCTCCAATCTGGCTTCCTGCTAACGGACCTGGGAAGCATGGAGGTACTTGGGATCCTGCCATCCATCCACGTGGGAGGTCTAGATGGAGTTCCTCGCTCCTGGCTTCAGGCCGGCCTAACCCTGGCTACCGCAGGCATTTGGAGAGTAAAACCAGCAGGTGGAAGATCCCTGTCTTTTCTTAGAAAGAAAAGAACATTGCATTTTCCCAGGAGGCCAGGCAGTCAGGAGCGGCGGCAGGGCGTGGGGGAGGGGCTGGAAGTGCACTGGAGAGGCAACAGAGCGCTTCACTCGCCAGAGCTGGTCCCGAGGGATGCCCACTGGGCAAGGGTTTGGCTCTTTTCCAGCCCCAGTGGGAACCAGGCTTCCCCCGGTGGCCAGTGGTCCCAGGCGTGGTTGGAGGGACGCCCACGGCAGTGGCTGGCCTGAGGTCCTGGGCCACAGCGGTCGTTCTTGCCCGTGCCTGCACGTAAGTCGCTGGGAACACCAAGCTCAGGCTGCACTCCAGGCCCATCCGTCAGAAGGGGTCAGGATGAGAGGACACAGGGCCATGGGGAGGGACTGCCAGGAAGCTCTACGGTGGGGAATGCAACTGCACCTGAGGGGCCAAGAGCCTGCAAGTCCCCCCCGCCCGCTCTCTCATGGGCCCTGTGCAGTGACGCAAAAAGGGAAGGAACAACTTCGTTTTGATTTTTTTCTGAGAGGCAGAGGCAGACTGAGCGCTCCTATCCATCGGTTCACTCCCCAAATGCCCACAGGGCCACGGCTGGGTCAGGCTGAACCAAGAAATACGACACAGGTCTCCCGTGTAGGTGGCAGGGTCCCAAGTACTTGAGCCTGGAATCGGGAGAGGAGCTGGGACTCGAACCCAGGCATGCCAGTATAGGATACGAGTTTAATGGCTGCACCGACACCTGTCCTGCCCACCACACCTGGAGGAAGGTTTCCCAGGCTGGGGTCTGGGAGGTCACTCTACGCCAGACTCTGAAGGATGGAAGAACGGCCGTGTGCCTGGCAGGCCAGTCACACATGGGGTTGTGTCGCCCCCTAGTGGCAAGGTCTGAGTGTGGTGCCCACGCTCCACTGCCAGAAGCGCCCTGCAAATCCTCTCCCTTCTTACCCTCTGATCGGGAAAGATTTTAGAAGAGGACTGGCCACGTGAGGCACAGATGTTCTGCGAGAACTGCCCGACAACTCCACACCCAGTGTCTGCAGGCTGCTGCCTTGGTCCCCAAACACCTGAAGATCACCCACACCCTACGGAGCACCCTGGGGAGCACAGGAGGCAGGCGAGCCCGCGCAGGGGTTGAGCGCCCACGGCCTCTGAAAAGCCACTGAAACACAACCCCTGTCTACATGATGCGGGTAACACGGGGCCCAGCTCAGAGGCTCTGTGAGGATCAGCAGGGACACAGGACAATGACCTTGCCTGACGTCCAGCAAGGGCTGCAGGTCCGACTGTCTCTGAGCACACGAGCCGCCCCCCACTCACTCCGCTCTGGTGGCTGGGGCTGCTCAGGGACCCCCAGGGCACTTCCGGGAAGCTTCTGACCGACACTGGAGTTCCTGTCCCCTGGACTGACACCCTGCCCTGATCTGACTGGTCCCTGTTCTCGCTTGTTTGTGCTTCACTTAGTTATTTCCAATAAAGCTCTCAGCTCTTCTGCTCTGGAATGAGGTCGAATAGAAACCAACACGACTCTGTTTAGGACCTGGCAAGCCCTGCTCTTCACACGCGAGTCAGCACGCACCCTCACACGATATCCTCTTCCATGAAGACAAAAGCCTCCCGGCTGCGCTCAGAAACACACCCACCAGCACTGCCCGAGAGACTCGGAAATATGCGTTAATCTAGGCTTGGGGCGGGCCCCAGGAACATTAACTTTAGAAGTTTCCCAGCTGCTTCTGAGGTGGCCAGCCCTGACCACAGAACAGCGTTTGAGAATCTCAGGCCTGGAAACGTACAAACGGGGGTCATTAATTCTTAGAGTGATCGTAAATTCCTTTACAAAATTAACTTTCCAAATAAAATAAATCTCAGCTTTATTTGACTAATGTGCTTCAAAAACAATGAGTGTAAATCCAGATTTGCAAATCAAACCCACTGAAATTCAACAGGGTAAAAGACGTTAGGATAGACGCCAGAAGTGAAGCCGGCTGGAGAACCAGGGCGCGCCCACTGGGCTGCTCCGAGTCTGGCTTAAGGTCCCACACCTGGAGTGCTGGTCCATGTTTTCTCGTACCAGCTCCACGGGGCGCTCACTAGAGGGCGCTCCTTCCCCGGCCTAGGCTCCTCCCTGGCGCGGGAGCTGTGGACCAGCTGCACCCACTAGACCAAGGTGTGATTCGCACAGGGCAGGGAAGGCAGTCACGTGATGGATCGGTCTGAGCCCTGGGGCTCCAGACACTCTGGCGGCTGCTCCCTAGCCAGGCAGCAAAGACCCACAGACCACCTCCACGATCTTGACTCCACAGCTGGGAGGAGGAGCCCCAGCGGTGTGGAGACGCTGGCACATGCCCCCACAGATGTCACGGCAGCTGGGGGGGGTGGGGCTTCTGCCCCCCCAGAGCTCAAGTCCAAATGGCTCAGGTGCCCCTTTCCACCGTTTGATGGAATCTTCAGGCACCAAGGGATGACAACGTCCAACTGTGCCTCCTCGAAGTCAGACGCAGGCTTGAAGCCGCTGCACCCCTGCCCCGCTCCACCTACCGTCTTCCCCCCGCAGGGTCCCCATGCCTTTTCAGAAGGGGTCAGAGTCCTTCCTTAGAAATCCTGCTTCGGCCCCAGAGGGTAGGAGGAATGGAGAGCCCAACTGACGGAAAGTGTGAGACTAGTACCTAGGAAACCCTTCTTACAAGCCTGGGACAATTCAGAGAATTCACTGAAAGGGGAGCGGTGCACCCCATGTGCCTGAAGAGCCCACCACGCTCCAGAAACTGCAGGCGGCCAGGGAGATGGGCAGCACACACAGCCCAGGGCACAAGTAGCCAGGGAGGAGAGCACACAGTGGGGCAAGACAACGCGACATGGCGCTAATACTGACCAGGTTTCCAGTTCTCCAGGGGCATTCTGAGTGTCCCGGGCCTAGGCTGGTGGGGCTGGCATGGCCTGTGACAGAGGAACACGCATGCTAACCAGGTCTTGCTGGCACTTTTAGTGATCGATCACAGTGGAAGGACTTCCAGACAGACTGACACAACTGGGTACTGGCAGAGCCTTAATCCAGGGCTGCTCTGAGGAGGCCCAGGTCCCTGAAGTCTGTCTGGAAGTCCACAGAGGGATGTGACGGTGACGTCTGCCCAGACTGTGGGCAGAACGGGGGCACGGCTGGCAGTTTCAAGGGAACAGAGCCAGAGACTCAGACACAGTAAAACCAGGTGAGGCTGTAACCGACAACTCACTAACCTTTGCTCACGGCTACTTTTGAGGGCACAAAAACCACCAAGGCCGAGGCATAGGTGCTAAGCTGCTATCTCTGAACCTCAAGGGCTGACCATTTTACAAGGGACTAGAAAGATCAGGAACTGGGTCTTCCCTCTCAGCCTCACCTGAGAGAGGACACGCACCCAGCACTGCCCTGTGGGTGCTTCCCTTAGGCAGCCGCCTCATGGAGGAACGGCGAGCGCTAGCCATCAGTCTCTGTGCTGCTGAGGGCGGGGGAGGCCACGAGCTAGGGTGGGTGAGGAGAAAGCGGCCTCTCTTCTCTCCTCCTCGCTTTTATTCCAGCCTACGCAGCAGCAGCCAGGAAGGTTGGAGGATGACAAGGTGTGGAGGGTGTGGACAGGCCCACCTGCAAGGCCCGCTGCAGAAGCCTTGCCAGGGCGCACATCAGCTGTGTGGCCAAAGCCACCAGAGCCACTCTTTCATCCCCCAGCGACAGCGACAGCGACAGCGACGGCGAGAGCAGGGACTTCTTTCATTCCCATAGCACTGAGCATCTTGGCAGCACTGGTTCCCTTCCAAAGCGTCACAGAACACAGAGCGGTTTGGAACTGGAGCAGAATCACTCCCGAGTGGTCTTCACAGTTAAGGTGGGCATACAGCTCGACAGGCGGCGCTGGGCCTCCCCCTCTCTCACTCACACACTCACTCACTCTCACGCAGTGGGAACACTGCTGTCACTGGGCCTGGCTGGCTCACGTCAGGTACTGCACCACGAGGAACATGACCACACAGGTGAGCAGCATCCCGCCGATCATGAAGTACTTGTCCTGGAACGCCCGCTTCTCAATGAGCCGCATCACCGTGTTGGACAAGCCCAGCATGTTGGCGATGTCGAGGATCTTCTTCTGCGTGCCCTGGGGCGGACAAGAAGACAGAGAGGAAGATCAGCTCGTTTTGCCCAGATGGGCGAACGTCTTCATGGATGAGGCCGTACCCGCACGCTCCTGGTCAGGCCTGGAACACGTGAAAAGCAGCAGCAGCCAGGAGAAACAGGTTCCCTCCCACCGGTCAACTGACTCTGGACACGGTACCGGGGCAAAGCAAGGGAGAAGGGAGTCTTCCCCACAGACGGCGCCAGGGCCGGGGCCACACAACAAAATACTGCACACATAGATCACCCTGGGACATCCCTAGGCATCTCCTACATACGTGTGTTTGTAAAAAACGACCCTTGATTCTTATTATATATATATATGAAAATAATTTTAGATCATAAGCATAGAAGCTAAAACCATAATAAAGCATCTAGAAAAAGTAAGATAATAATGTCTAAAAACTGGAAAACAGCCTGGGTATTCACCAACCAGGGCATGGCTAAACCAACTGCAGCTCACTAACACGTGGAGCTGATCGGCCACATGTCACCGAACAGGTGACACACACAGCAGTCTAAGCGCACCCACAGGCAACACTAACTTAGGTGACACGAGTTGGAACAGTGGCCACTTGGGGGCGGGGGAGTGGGGAAGAGGTCCTCCAGGACGATGAAAATGTCTCTATCTCAATGAGCGTACAAGTTATAAAGTGCGATACATTTGGCAAAATCCAATGACTTGTACAAATAAATATCTGTACATAAATTACACCTCAACAAAACAACTGTAAATTGGCATATTTTAAAGTAAAAAAAGAAAAGGCAACATCAAGAAAACCTTTTCTGGGTCTAACACCAATAATTCTTGATGTCAATCCGTTCACTTTGTACAGCAGAACCTCTGGGGACTCTACTGAGTGTAATGCATGGGTCAAAATCCTATTTATGAGTCTGAAGTGGGAAATGATGGCAAGACAGAAACGGGACAGACAGACATCAACATGAAGACAAAAGTCCCTTCTAGAAATGTCACCCTCTACCACCAAAACCAAAGGGTACTTCATCCCTGAACCAACAGCCCAAACCATCCGCACTGCTTTCTAATTTCCTTAAGCACACTGATTTCTCACCAAGTGAGACAATGAAGCAATGAATGTTGGGCAGAGCCGAGCTGCCTGTCCACGGTGCATGGACGGCAGCCACGCTGATGCCCACCCCTGCCTCCTCAGGTGAGCACAGGTGACTGAGCACGAGAAGCAGCAGTGTGGGGCGCTGTGCACAGGCATTCAAACCACACCGAGAGGCCTCAGCAGGACACCCCAGGCCAGACTTCACTGCTGTCAGAGACCACCGAAATGCTCTGTCACGACAGCGACAGTGAAAACTGGACTTCTGGTACAGGCCCTGCTTGGTTCACAGAGCACTTCAGCACCGCGTGAGGTTCGAAGGCCAAGGCTGTAAAACCACCCCAGAGTTGTTTCAAAAAATCAGGAAAGCAAAAATCGGCCTGAACCAGGTGCTTCGGCCCAGCTCCTTCCCGTCATCTCCACTGTTTCTCTCCCTCGTTTCAGGCGGGAGATTCCCCAAACTGGGGGTGGGGGCGCGGGGCAGTGTTGATCCAGAGACCAGACAGGCATCTGAGTGCTGTGTGTGCAGGACCCTCAGGCATCAGCCCCAGCCACCCGACAGGCTGCCCAGGGCTTCACCTCCGCCAACAGCGCAGGGGGCAGGGGCTGCGGGCGCCTCAGTGACACCAGGCTTCAGCAGGAAGCCAACCTCTGCTTTAACAACAAGCTCTACCGCCACCGGCTCTCCACCCCTGCGACCCGGAGCCCTGCCCTGGAGGGCCCGGTTTTTCTGAGGGAAAGGAGACCAGCAGCTTTCTGAAGAAAGGGCAGACTCATCTACAGGCGTCAGCACGGATGGCTGCAGGTGGCCGCTCTGGGAGGGGAGCTGTCGCGGCCACTGCCACTGTCTGCAGGCGGCTGGCCCGACCCGCTCCCTGGCAGGGACCGCAGGCGCTGTTCAGATATGCATTGGAATCCCCTGGAGCTGTCAGGCTCAACCCGGTCCAAGAAAAACTGAGATAAAGCTCACACTTCCGAGTGACTGTTTCTCACAGCTTAGTGGCTGGGAGCGCTTCGCTCACAGGGGACCACACCCTGATAACGGCAGAGCCCACACCCCGTTATCCACCAGGGTTGATACAGGAAAAGGGCTGACGCTGAAACATGGGAGCTGACATCAGAGCCTGTGCAGTGTTTCTGTAAACCACTCCCTGGGGGTTCAGTCTCAGCAGTGCCAATGGGGCGGGGCGTCTGGGAATACCTGCGGGGCCCCAGGGGAAAACCACCCTGGAGTGAGGTGTCGGGCAGAGCGTGGCCGCGCCTCCATTCTTCCAAGAGCAGACCCTAGCACGGGCCTTCTCAGCCCACTACCGGATCCCTCACGGGGGCAGCCACTTTCCTAAGGTCAGTCAGTGGGAAAAGACCTAGATCCCAAGAAGTCACCTCACAGCTCACTTCAAACACTGGGTGCTTTTGGGCTCGACTCCAACAGGAAGGATCTCAAACTCAGGGACTCTGATTCACCCTCACAACACCACAATCAAGGACACACAACCCAAACGAAAACGCAAGTGCCACACTTGGATGAGGCCAAAAGAAGAAGCCTTCTCCCTGTCTCCCAGCGGGACCCCACCTTCAAGGTCAGCCTCTGGGCCCTCAGTCCCTCCAGAATACTGTGCCCGCCTCCAATGAGGTCATCCATGCCGTGGTGAATTTTCTGGAGGGAGGAGTTAAACTGCAGTGATTCATCCATGGGTATGGTGGTGTCAGAGTCCTGTGAAAGAAAGGCAGGCACTGTTAACTCCGCGTGCTCCTCAGCTCCTGGGGTCTGACAGCACGACTGCCAAGGCCAAGGCAGAACAGCCAGAGGGGTGAGACTCAGAGGACTCTAACAGAGAAGAAAAAGCAAAGCAAGGATCTGAGGGGGCCTCTGTTTGCACAGACGAGAACTTTCCTATCCAAATGAGTACACTGCTAGTTCCCACACATGAAAAATTTCTCCTAAGATCTCCCAGGGCTTTCTCCTAAAAGTGTTCTCCAGCCACTCACTAACCAGCTTGTTCCAGTGTCCCTCTACTTAGCCTCCCTGTAATGTGGAATTCAATGCTTCCTTTATTCTTCAGCTACTTTATAGCTTATCCCTCCACTTAGCCTAAGAAGAGATTGGGCATTTCACTGAAGGCCTAAAGGTGCTGAGGTTGGTACTATACTCCTGAGCAGGCCAGGAAAGTTTGTTTAAAAAAAAAAAAAGGGGTGGGGTGGGTTGGTGCTATGGCATTGTGGGTAGAGCTGCTGCCTGCAGTGCTGGCATCCCAGGTGGGAGCCAGTTCAAGTCCTGGATGCTCACTTCTGATCCAGCTCTCTGCTATGGCCTGGGAAAACAGTGGAGAATGGCCCAAGTCCTTGGGCCCCTGCACCCACGTGGGAGACCCGGAAGAAGCTCCTGGCTCCTGGCTTCAGATCAGATCGGCTCAGCTCTGGTAGCTGTGGCCATCTGGGGAGTGAACCAGTGGATAGAAGACCTCTCTCTCTCTCTCACTGCCTCTCTGTAGCCCTGCCTTTCAAATACATAAATTAAAAAAAAAAAATTGCCAAAAAATGAAGGGAGAAAAACTAACATGGGTTAAAAATCCCTCACCCAGATGCTCAGGACCAGAAGCATTGCCGATTTCAGAGCCTTCTAGATTCTGCAATACTCGCACAGACTTTGCACAAAGAGGGCAAACCCTCTCGAGCAGCATCATGCTGGTGCTCAAAAAGTCTTAGACTTTGGAGCATTCTGGATTTGCGATTTCTGCACGAGGGACGGTGACCCTGCCTGACCAAGGACGTTCCACTTTACAGGCTCATTGCCTACACTCCCTGGAAGAGAAGTCACCTGAGCTATCCCAGCTTACAGACGAAGAAACTGAAGCCCAGAGACAGCCCATCCCACATCACACGGCTGGTAAGAAGCCCAGCGGGGCAGGAGTCCCGCACGGCTCTCGTTTCATACTGAAAAGTGACTGCACAGGAGCGAGTCTCTGCCCCCCTCTTCCTCCTGACAATCACAGGCCCTCCTGCCAACGCTACCTCCTGAACCCCAGTGCAACTGGCACAAAGATGTTTGCTGCTCAAGTTCACGATCGTTTTCCATGCACATCTTCAGTCACCCCTGTTGACAGGGGAGCTGCTCACAGGCAGCGGTCACATCATTTAATTTTCTAGGACGTTTTAGTCTGAACCCTTAAATAGTGCTCTGCACACAGCTAAAGCCCGGTGGGTCAAAAGGTTCCAGTGTCTGAAAGAATGAGTGAGGAGACTGCTCTTCCTTTCTCTGGTAAGAATAAGCATTTCCTGAGTGCTCTTTCCCTCCCAGCTGAACAGGTACGGCTGACACGCTGCAGTCTCTGAAAATGTACACTGCTCCAGGTCACAGGACGACGTCCCGGGCCCGCTGCAGGCACAGCAGCACACCAGGCACGAAACAGCAGGATCCTCAGCCTTCATCGCGGCTCTGAAAACGCCTGAATACACACCCTAACTATCAAAGCCCAGGCAATGATTCCCAGCGTGCCTGATAGTTCATCACATTTCTGAATTGTTAGTCATTGTGACTTGACTGCTTACTCTGGAGAAACGAAAACTATGCAGGCACATTCGGAAGCACCGCGGGGAAATTTACTGCAGAGCCGAACATCTGCAGAGGGAGAGATGAGCTGAATTTCGATGACGGGCTTTGAGAGCTGGCACCTCCTTAGAAAGTGAAGCTCTGTAGAAACAAAACCCAAAAACCTGAAACCTCATTCGGTGGAACACATTACACAGGACACAGAAAAGGACCAGTACGTTCGCAGACATGGGCAGGAAATGACCCTTTAGGGACTGAAGGGCAGTGACAAGGGAGTCTAAAAAAATCAAACACGCAAACCAACAGGCCATTTTCAAACAGACTCAAGCCAGGCAGTCTATCTAACACTAAACATCTGTTAACAAATTCCTCCAAATTGCTGCTCAGACTAAGGGCAAAAACATTTTAATGCACCTGACACTGGAACCACACACACACCCGGCACAATGGCCATTGCCCGGAGGCAGCTTTGCAATGCTGCCCCCTCTACAAATGGCCTAAGTTCTAATCACCTGTCTCTATCTGACCATGTGAACTTCCACCTCTCTGCATCAGACCAGTCAAACCAGGTAATTTTCACCTCTGCTCATTCCCCATTTAACTGCTTCCTCTTCAGGTTTCCCTGCTGGAGAGAGACCGCCTGCACAGGTTCAGGCTCTGTGGCAATGTACACAGTCCACCGTTGTTCCATGTGGCCTCCTCGGTGACAGTCTGCTTCAGACGCCCCCAACAAGGTGAGGCTCCACACCCGACATCCCGGCAAGCGCCTGGCAGCCCCACAGGTGCCTGGCTTACGTTCGTGGTGAAGGTGCGGGACAGAAGCTCCTCTCGCTGTCTCTCCTGCTGCTCCCTCGCGTAGCGGCGGTGCTGGAAGTTTCGGAGAGCGGTCTGCAGGTGCTGGACATCATACTTTAACTGTTCGACACGACTGGAATTGATGGAGAGAGAGATTAAATTCCAGGAACCCAGGGCGGCACAGCAGGTGGTGGGCAGGCTTGTATTAAGGCAGGAGGATGACTCCCTACTGCTCCCCAACCTGCCCTCCAGCAGAATGAGCTGAATCAAGGACAGTGCGAGTAAAGAAGCAGTCTGTAGCTGAAGTGGGGCTGTGCCACACAGACGCCAGCAGCTTTGCCTAAATATCTTCTGGTCCTGACTTTGGATACATGACAGGGAGCAGGTGACAGGAAGCAGGTTTCACGACCTCTTCCTGACCTTCTGTAGATTACACGCTCCCCTAAAAGAAGCCTAAGGGCAGCTCTCGGGTAAAGCACCAGCAAGGTTTCATGAAACTTCTGGGAACAGGGACTGGGGGTGGAGCTGCTGGGGCAGTTTCACGTTAGGTTTATGGTGGCGTTCCAAGCTTTGCTTCAGCACTGAGATGACTGAACCCAAGAAGCAGCCAGCGGAACCACAGAGCACAGCCAGGCTCCCCGGCACCATCAGGCTCCACAATGTCATGGATCGGCCCAGAAAAACAGGGCTGGAGGCAAAATTTCAAAACGACACAAAGAGTTATGGGATTCTGGGCCACAAACCTCACAGGCTTTGCCTCGTAGGGGTCCGAGAGAGATCTGCGCTCTCTGGGGGTGACTTCATCTTTATAGTCTCAGTGTTTCAACACACGCATGGATTTCCAGCACCCCCGGAGGAAGGCTGCCCTCAGGGACCCAGTTAGGTAAGAGAGCCCTGTCAGGGCTACCACTCACAGTTTGGCATTCTGCCTTTTGTTAGGGGGCTCCTTGCTGGACAAAATCTCCAGACGTTCAAGACGGCTGAATACCTGGTCTATGCTTGCTTGGATTTCATTTTCTACTACTGCACAAAAGAGAAAAAAAGAATAATTGCTGAGAAAGAGACAGTGAACTCAAATTAGAATGATAAACATTTTTCTATATCCAATAAACTAAAAAAATTCATATTTCAAAAGAAAAATGTATATACCAATGAAAGGAAAAACATTCAAGGTATAAGTTTGTGTCAAAATATGTATGTTCACACACACACACATACCCACAGAGCTATTAATGCCCTAACAATGTCAATGTTTAAAAAGCCAATGTAAGTCTGCAGAAATAAATTTCTTATCCTTAGAAAATATAATGAACATTTAAAGGTTGTCCAAATAAATATTTTAAGCTAAATTTTCCAATATAGGCCTCTTTTCCTTTGAGACTAGTTTCAGATATGGATTATAAAAACCCAGCAAAAAGACAGCCAGCTGAACTCCATACAATAATGAGGCTTTAGGCCGGCGCCGCGGCTCACTAGGCTAATCCTCCGCCTAGCGGCGCCGGCACACCGGGTTCTAGTCCCGGTCGGGGCACCGGATTCTGTCCCGGTTGCCCCTCTTCCAGGCCAGCCCTCTGCTGTGGCCAGGGAGTGCAGTGGAGGATGGCCCAGGTGCTTGGGCCCTGCACCCCATGGGAGACCAGGAAAAGCACCTGGCTCCTGGCTCCCGCCATCGCCATCGGATCAGCGCGGTGCGCCGGCCGCAGCACGCCGGCCGCGGCGGCCATTGGAGGGTGAACCAACGGCAAAGGAAGACCTTTCTCTCTGTCTCTCTCTCTCACTGTCCACTCTGCCTGTCAAAAAAAAAAAAAAAAAAAAAAAAAAAAAAAAAAAAAAAAAACAATAATGAGGCTTTAAAAAAAAGTACAAAGGGAAAATTAGCATGTGAAACACTGAGTTCCATTAAGGCTTTCGGTCAGAATGGGTGGCTGAGCAATGCTGGCATCCCCAAATAAACCAGATATCTATAGGAAAAGCCCAGGAAAGAATCCACAAAGGTAAGCAGATATGATAAATACAGTCATTTTCCTTATCCCTTTGGATAAGATAGTCAAAATTATCCTTTTTCCATTTCTAGTCATGTAACAGTGAGATCCTTGAGGAGGCAAAGTCCGATGGACGGAAGCTAAACTGTGTACAAAAAGAAAGCATCCAGACTGTTCCTTGGCCCATGGAGAAGTGATAGCGAGGCCCAGAGAAGAGCCCCTTCCCACGCCTTCAAGCCCACTGCAGACAAACACCGTTTAGAACAACGTGGGGCACAGGACCCAGATGTGTTTGGAGCTATGGAACAAAACATGAGAACCGGAGAAACGGACCTGGCGAAAGCAGGCAGTGAGGTGAGAAGGCAGCTTCTGGGGTGGGGTCTGTGCATCTGATTCAGAAAAAGGTCTCCGCTTAGAATAAAAGAGCGGGGCTGGCGCTGCGGCACAGAAGGCTAAGCCTCCACCGGCAGTGCCGGCATCCCATATGGACACTGGTTTGAGTCCTGGCTGCTCCACATCAGATCCAGCTCCCTACTAATGGCCTGGGAAAGCAGTAGAAGACAGCCCAAGTACTTGGACCCCTGCACCCACGTAGGAGACCCAGAAGAAGCTCCTGGCTTCGGTCAGTCCCAGATCTGGCCATTGCAACCATTTGGGGAGTGAACCAGTGGATGGAAGATTTCTCTCTGTATTTCTGCCTTTCAAATACATAAATCTTTTTTTTTTTTAAAGAACAAAACAACTTCAAAAACAACAAGCAGCATGCTTAAGAGAAACTTCTGTGTGAGAACTAAACTAATTAATATTGCTGTTGGTTTCTGAACAATCCTCCTAAAAAGCCACAGTTCTCAGCTCTGAAGAAACGGCCAATTCCAGTTAAACATCTTTGAATTTTTATGAAGTGCATTCCTCTGAGGACGAGGTCATTCGATTAAGACAGATGGAGGAACGAGCTTCCATTCCCATAGGGCCATGTCAGGTTGAGTGGAGGGCTAATGGGGGATCAGCCTAGCAGGATTCCAGAGGGCACAATCGGGGAAATCAGTGACTTTGCCAAGGGGTTTTTCTGTCCACCGAACAACAAGACTCATTCCAGGCTGAATCGCGAAGCCCCTGGGGCAGAATGCAGTCAGGAAACCCAGCCCATTAGCACCGTGTCATCAGAGAAAGGACTCTGGTCTCGTGGTTAATTACTCACAGTGCAGAGACTGCTTGTCTGCCGTCTCCAGGCGTCCCATGTGAGACTGGATCTCGTGGACCTGCCTATCAGGGAAGAGGGAGGAAATGAGTGAGACGGAGCAATCAACAGCGCTTCAGTCGGGAAAGACGGTTTTTCTGATGCCAACACGCAACTGATTTAAATTGACAGCACTGCTGAACTGTGTAATTTCTATGTGGCACTTTAGGCCACACATTTTGGCACAGTTTCTACTATCTTAACACTCATAATATTACTAGTAGGCAGCTTTTATTTAGTGATTACCATATCTGAGACTCTGCTAAGCCAATAACCAACCCATGAGGAAAGTACTATTATCACCCTCATTTTATAAATAAATGACTGAAGTCCACAAAGTCATATAAATTGTTCAACGTCACACAGCAAGTGATAACCTCCACCTGGATCCGCCTATCCCCGCTCTGTCCTATGACCCAATGTGCTGAGCACTGGTCTGCACTAGGAAGAGTCAAAAGGCAAGGGAGATAAAACCCTCATCCTGGAGAAACACTGTAATTAGGGAAGACAGACCAGATAGACATGACAAAGTCCCAAGAAGACTTAAGAGAAAGCCAGCACACCTAAGCGTAAACAAACAGAAAGTGCAGGAGCCATGCGCAGTGGTGCGGAGCAAAGCCAAGCAAACAGAAGGGCCAGAGTTGCAAACAAGCAGGCTGGGGGAGTCTGGCGGATGGAGGGAGTGTCACTGAGCATCACTTCAAAGATAGGAGGCATGATTTGGTGTAGGAAGACATAAAGACAAGGACATGCAAAAAGGCACATCAGGTGGACGACATGAGCTTGGTCAGTGCCAAAGAGCTGGGTCAGAGAGGAGAGAGGGGTGAGATGATTAATTAGACAAAATATTCAGAGTCAGGCCCTGAAGACAAGGATGTCTCGTAGGTAAGCATCCTTCCCAGGCAACACAGGGGATTCTACCTCACCTGGAAACGTAACATGGTCCCAGACATCAGGCCTCAGAGCATTCTCTGCAGGCTTCTCAATGCTTGGCCAAGGTCACCCTCACCCCTCTCTCCTCTACTGCAGTGTGTTAAGATATCACCTGCAATGCCTGGCATCCCAAATCAGAGTGACAGTTCAAGCTGTCATCCCATATGAGTGCAGGCATCCCATAAGAGTGCTGGTTTGAGTCCCTGCTAATGCACCAAGAAAGGCAGCAAATTCTCCAAGAACTTGGGCTCCTACTATCCATGTGGGAGACCTGGATGGAATTCCAGGCTCCTGGCTTTGGCCTGGCCCATGCCTGCTTGTTGTGGCCATTTGGAGAATGAACCAGAGGTAAAAGATCTCTGTCTCTTCCCTCTCTGTAACTCTGCCTATCAAATAAATAAATCTTTAAAAAGAAACAAAACCTACTAGTATCAACATAAGAGATTCTCTTTAGGACAATATTAAGTGGAAAAATAAAAACCCAACAGTACGTGAATTATCTTTCTTTGGTAAATCAAAGACACACAAAACAGTAATATATATTGCTTGTGGATACAAATCTAAGAGGAGTAAAATCATGGAGAGAAGGGTGACTTCAGGGGTTGAGGGAGAATGGGTATTGCAGCTTTTAACTCAACTTGTCTTTCAATCAATAATCAGAGGCATCTGTGTTAAATATGAGTCCTGACCTACAGGTTTATGTTATTCTCTACTTCTGTATATCTGAAGTCTTTCTGAAATAACCAAATGCAATAGGTATGCTTGATGTTAACACGCAAGGGTTTAAGTAGGATCATCATTTATCTACTCATTCATGCACTCACACATTCCCAAGTGGCACGGATTACCAACCACCACAGCCCACAGCAAGCAGGAAATAAAACCACAGGTACTCCTACAGCAGGAAAGGCAGTCTGGCAGTGCCACAGGAAACAGATGCTGATTCCCTTGGTAGTTCCTCAGGATACACTACAGCAGATTCAGCCTGATGACACTTCAGAGGGAGAGACTCAGGGCAGGCTGAGGAATGGCACCCACAAGATGCCAGGGGAAACTTCCAACATTTCTCCACAGGGCTACCTTTGAATTTATACTTTGTTCAGTATTTAAAAAAATCAATTTATGCTTACAGAATTTGCATGATTCTGTGCTATGAGTGCTTAGGATGTTGTATGATAAACCAAAGATTAACATTTTTTTTCAGGCTAAAAATGGTAAAAAGAAATTTGTTAGAGATGGAAAATATTTTGCCATTCTGGGAGCCACCTGTTAAAGGAACCCTATCACGGACAGGTTTCCCCACATGAGAGGCACAGGCTGACTGAGGGGGTCAGCAGTCAGAGGAAGTATCCAAACAGCTCATGACACTAAGTCTCTGGGAAAAAACGAAACAAAAGCCCTTAAATGAAGCCACGAGTGCCTTCACCTCCGCAGTGCTGGTGTGTACAGGAGGAGAAACAGGCCCGCCCTCTGCCGTGCTGCTGCTCCCTACGAGGACTCGGAGCCAAGAGGTGCGCGTTTCCACGTGACGGGTTTCAGTCAACACAGAAAAAATGAGACTAGGAACCGTGTCTTCAAGAAAAGGAAAGGAAAAGATCTCCTGCACGTTTAAACTGGGATCTTATGGAAGGAGGTCCTGCCAGTCCCTTTCAATTCTTGCGTTCATGAGGACAGCAGGAGGGATGATGCTAACACTCTAAAAACATTCTTCAGCTTGCTTTGCTATTACACCACTTTCTAAGCCAAAAAGGATGACCTTTAAGAAATCACAGGAATAGGGATGTCTGATGCTGCTTGGGGGGTGGGGAGGACGGAGAGTAAAGCGCTGGCATCCCATATGGGCGCCGGTTCGAGTCCGCGCTGCTCCACTTCCGATCCAGCTCTCTGCTAAAACGCCTGGGAAAGTATAGAAGATGGCCCAAGTCCTTGAGCCCCTGCAACCGCGTGGGAGATGTGGAAGAAGCTCCTGGCTCGGGTCAGCACAGCTCTGGCCGTTGTGGCCATTTGGTGAGTGAACCAGAGAATGGAAGACCTTTCCGTTTCTGCCTCTGCCTCTCTGTAACTCGTCTTTCAAATAAATAAATACATCTAAAAAAAAAGATGCTGCTTGGTAACACACCCCACACTCCATACTGCAGAGCCCGGGTCCAAGTCCCCACTCTGCTCTCAATCCCAGCTTCGTGCTCATGTACCCACTTGGAGGCAGCAGGTAAGGGTTCAAGTAGTCAGGTCCCTGGACTGAGTTTTGAGCTCCTGGCTTCGGCCTGGCCCAGTCTAGGCTGTTGTGGCAGCTAGGGGCTGAACCAAGGGGCAGGTGAACTCCATCTGTTTTCCAAGTGAATAAATAAATAAGAAATTGCAGGGATACAGTAGTGACTTTCCCCACCCAATTTCTCTTCACCATGAACAAACTAGAAGATACAGCCAGTAAAGTGATTCCAATTTCCAAATTCCAGGTTGAAAGGAAAGAAGTGTAAAACAACAAAGTAATATGAACAGCATGGTAGGAACTACTAATACGCCGAGTGGAAAACCTGTTTCAACCTGAACTGAGTATCAGTGGACACACCTGAAGACAGACTGGAACAGCTGATCCACATGTACAGCTGAGAAGTGTGCAGTACACAGTGGCCTCAGCCTGCCTAGCGTGGCTTCATGGTGGGCTTGGACCGCAAGGGTCACTGCTGCTGTTTTAAAAAAAGATTTACAAGAGATCTAGAATGAACTTTTACAATGGGACCATTTTTTAATGCCCATGAAATGATCCGTCCACTTCCATCTTACACACCCACTTTGCACCCATGCTGCCTCTGACCACTGTGAGCGGGAAATAGAGCTTTGGGGTTAAAAAGCCGGCCGAAGATCTAGTTCCATCTCGTACAACCTGAAGGACACTGAGTGAGTCACTTAACTTTTGCTGTCTCCATCTCCACTGTAAAACAGATACTAATGACAAACGCAGACACTTCTACAACCACTGGGATCTCAAAGCAGAAGCCTGGCTACTGGCTTCTCTATAACGTCCATCTTTAGTGTGTAAGTGTAAAACGTTCATCCTGCTTTTCATCTTTCCTTTTCATTCATTCTTCAGGTAGTTCAGTTTCCAAGAGATGCAATTTTAAAATGTTGCTCTAACTGCAATGCACCTTCAGGGAGGTGGCAAGAGATAACCACATATTGGGTTCAAAGTTCCCGTAAAATTAATACGCTCAGTTGCTACTGTGTCAATTCAGCTACAATCACTTAATTTCTGCATTTGCAAAAGCTAACTTCTGGTGCTTACACGGCTCCACGAGTTTTCTTCCAAGGTGCCCGATCACCAGCCCTGGGGAGTTGAGAGGAGCCTTACAGTTTCACCAGCTCCAACTGTCGTTTCACAGAAAGGAAAACAAAGCAGGAGGTCCAGAACCAGGATTCCCACTCTCATTCCGGTACCTGAAAGCAAAGGCAGACAGAACCCTCTGCTGCATGGAAGAGGGCAAACTCCTTAAGAGCAGGGCTGTGCTGCCAGCACCTGGGATGGTACCCAACACACAGCAGGAGCTCAGTAAGTACTCACAGAACAAACGATGACATGCGGAGGGCCTAACAGTGGTAAGGCCACACTGGTCTACTGTTTATTTTGATAAAATGTTATTGAGACAGAGGCACATCAATTCATCTGTATACTGTCTATGGCCGCTTTCACACTGTAACAGCAGAGCTGAGTGGTCAGCTCAGAGCCTGAATATTTACTATCTGGCCCATGATGGAAAGACTTGGCAAACCCTGCCAAAGTTCCAGGGTGGGTTGCTGGCGACCTGCACATGCAAGTGGTTCATCTGCACTCCACAAATCTTCTTTGGACACCATTTGGTACTCTTCTTCTAAACTACCCAGAGTTTGTTCTCCGTGGTCAGCTACTGCTGCGTTGGTAACAGGTACAGCCTGAGTCGCCCTGAACAAAATTATTCCTGCAAATAAACTGGGTCACAGCCTGCTTAACAACTTCCTTTAGCCAGCCAGACGGGGCTGTACACAACAGATGAACTTCAAGGCACCACTTAACCCACTCACTCTGCTACCCTAAAAGGTCTACCCTTTCTTAGTAATGCAGGCATAATTTGGTTTCATTCCTTTTTCAAATGACTCACGGACTAGTTTTTAAGTCCTCTCCTATAATTTTTATATGGGAACAGGGCTCCTCAGTGTGTAAAAGCAAACTGTCATCACAAAGTAGACTCCATATTTTCACCTACCCAAAGTGAACACTTCATCACCAAAAGAAAAAGGGACTCCCATAAACTCAGAAAATGAAAGAGCCAAAGCATCATCGTGCCCGTGTTCTAAACGCTCCACAGCAACTGTTTCGCCGTCAGTTTATCAGGGAGCCTGGCTGCATGTTTCACTTCATTCCCAGGCCCCGTGTTTACAACAGAACTGGAGCATCAATGTGAATGTTCTCAAAATATAAACTTCAGCAAATAAAAATCCAGGGCTAAAAGACACCTGCACTTCCATGTTCATTTCAGCATTATTCTCACTAACCCAAGTGTCCATCAGCAGAGGAATGGACGGCAACAACACGTAGTCTACACATACAATGGAACAGTGTTCAAACGCAAAAAGAAAGGAGGGGCAGCATTTGGTGCAGCTGTGAAGACCCTGCCTGGGATGCCCGCACCCAATTCCAGCTGCCCTGGGAGGCAGCAGCGGTGGCTCAAGTAGTGAGGTCCTTGCCAGGCCTGTAGAAGATGTGGACTGAGCTCCTGGCCCGTGGCTGCCGACTGGCCCAGGCCCCACTGCGCGGACACTGGGGAATGAACTAGTGAAAGGGAGCGCTCTCTCTTCACCCCCTCTTCCAAATAAGTAAAAACAAATGAAATCTTGGGGAAAAATTTAAGTGAAATTCTGATACATGCTACAAGATGGATGAATTCTGAAAACATCACGGTAGGTAGGTGAAATATGTCAGACATCAAAGGACAAACACCGTGCAATTCCTTATAGGTGAGGTGTCTGGAATAGGAAATTCATAGAAACAGAAAGCAGAACCGAATGAGGGGCTCCGGAAGAGAGGAACAGGGGGTCACTGCCTAACAGGCAGAGTTTCTGTTCAGGATCATGAAAACCTTCTAGAAATGGATAATGGTGATGTGAGTTGTGAGCACACTTAACGTCACTGAAAAATGGCTAAACTGGTTAAGCTTTATGCTACATTTTAACCACAATAAGAAATAGATCATAAGCCCCCCCCCCAAAAAAAACCCAGAATAAGTATGGCCCTTATTACCAACCCCAACTACCTATCTCGGCAAGTCCCCCCAAAATGCAGAACAATGTGAATACAGCACACTACCAACGAATTTAAGTTATGGGAGGCTAAGTCAAAATTCGATTTCCTTAAAGGTAACCCGTAACCAGAAACGACAAACAAGCAATAACAACTACTTTACAGCAATTTCTTAACTAAAAATGCGGTCTTTAGTTCAGTCACACCGGAATAAAAATGCTTTTTTTTCTATGAGCCCTGAACACAGATGACCCTAACCCAAACAGAACTCCTACGGGCAGGGGTCGTGACCCCCTCACTGTCTCCCCACGAGCGCCACGGTGGCAAGTGTTAAAACCTGCAGGTGCGACTTTCCCTTCACTCAGCCTACCCAGCAGGTAGTCAGAGCTTGCAGACCCCAGGAGCCGTCCACCCTCACGGCTCCCGGTTCCAGGAGGGACCCCGAGTTCGCGGCTGACTTGGGCATCCCGCCCGGGACTGCGCTTCCGAGTCACGCTCGGCGGACTCCATGTCCACCGCGGCGGAAGCCCAAGCCCGCAGCCTCGGGGGCTGGCCTCTCCTGGCCCCACACCCGCCCGCCCCCCGACGCGGCCCTCACTTGTGCGTTTGCTGGTATAGCGGCTCCATGTCGCCGGCCTCAGCGCTGGCTTCCTGGGAACACGTCTTCACAGCCCCCTTCCGGCTTCCGGCTTCCGGTCGCAGGACCTCCCTGCACAGCCGGCCAGGGCGCCCGCGGGCACGCCTTGTTGGCGGTGGTTGCGAGATTAGAGAAGGGGAACAAGAAACGAGATCGGCAGAGTCGGGCCAAGTGTAGCGAGAGGCTCGGCCTCACGCAACGGGCGAGGACGCGTAGGCTTTTGCGGAAGGTTGGCTTCAGAATCGAGTCAGGCATTGGGAAGGACAGCCGCGGGGTACCCAGGGAGGCCCTCGGGTCCAGGTGGAAGGCGAGCCGGCGGATGCCCGTGCCTAAGGGCGGGATCCGGGGCGCGAGGGCTCCTGCTTGCCTTCGCTTTAAACCGTGTAGCTGTGGGCCCGCAGGTTTCACTCGTCACTGGCTTCCGCGGCGCAAGCTCCTCTTTCTCAAATTTGCCCTCTCCTTCGCCCTTCTCCTCCTGTCCCGCTTACGCATGCAGTAGACCCGCATTGAGTGAGTGATTATTGGGTTTCGTGTGTGATGCGGGGTGATGCCACATGGAGACTGAGGAGAAAATATGTATACAGACAAACGCCCTACTGGGGGAGAACCCCAGGGAGGACGAGCTGGGCGCGGGCCGCCTCCAGGAGATTCTGGAAAGACGGTGCCCTTGCGACTTGGGAGAATTCGGACAGACCTTGAGCGTTTCCATCCGTCCAGCTTATCTGGAGGTCCTCCCAAGGGAGGGGACGTTCCTCTTCCTTTGACAAGTTGATGCATCTATTTTCCTGTATCCTGGATCCCACCCGGTTTTGTGTCCCAAGAGACTGCCCAGTCATGTACATTGTTCCCCTAACGTTAGTTTTCCACTTACTTCAATATTTAATGAGCACATACGATGTACCATGTACAGATACTGAGGATACATAAGCAAGAAGTCCCTCAAATCTCATATATGGGGCCGGCGTCATGACATAGCAGGTTGAGTCTCCAATGCCCGGCTGCTCCACTTCCGATCCAGCTCTCTGCTATGGCCTGGGTAAGCAGCTGAGGATGGCCCAAGTCCCTGGGTCCCTGCACCCATATGGGAGACCTGGAAGAAGCTCCGGGCTCCTGACTCTGGCCTGGCCCAGCCCCTGCCCAGCCCTGTGGCTATTTGGGGAGTGAACCAGCAGATGGAAGATTCCACCCCACCCCCCACCCCTTTCTCTGCTTCTTCCTTTCAAATAAAGAAAAAAAATAAATGTTTTTAAAAAATCTATCACAGTCTGTTGTCAGGGCTAATCATACCCTCACACTGTGTTAACAAACAAGTAGGGATGTTACAAAGCACCATTTCCCTAGGGAAGAGCAAGACAACTTCATGGACTAAATAGCATGTGAATAGGGCCCTCAAAAATAAATACAATTTTTTTTAAAGATTTATTTATTTGAAAGAGTCAGAGAAGGAGAGGCAGAGAAAGAGAGGTCTGCCACTCCCTGGTTCACTCCCCCGGTGACCACATCAACCAGAACTGTGGAGATCCAAAGCCAGGAGCCAGGAGCTTCTTCCGGGTCTCCCACACAAGTGCAGGGGCCCAAGCACCTGGGCCATCTTCCACTGCTTTCCCAGGCCATAGCAGAGAAGAGAGCAGGATCGGAAGTGGAGCAACCGGGACTCGAACCGGCACCCATATGGGATGCAGGCACTGCAGGCAGCAGCTGTGCCCCGGCACCAGCCCCTAAGTCAGTTTTGGCAGTGTCTCGCATATACTAACCATTCTGTAAGCACACCCATTCCTTGTATTGGCCTGGGGGAGGGAAGGGGGAGGCGTTTGTGACTGAGGGAATAGCCGGTCTAAGCAAACAGGTGATACTAACCTGGGTCGCTGTGGGTGGGTTGAGGGAATGGGAGGGCAGTAACAGTATTGGTTGAGAAAAACGTCTGACTTAGATGTTTATTTATAGTTTTTTATTCTAGAGGTAGCTAAGAGTGATCAGAGGTTGGATTGATTTTTCAAATGTCTAAGCCGTGCCTTGCTTTCTGTGGGCCTCACAGTTCGTCTGTGATTGAGATCTTTGCCACCTCTCAGTGTCAGGGCTTCCCGTGTGCGGAGGCTGACGTCTCCTTAGGGCCTTCCTCCTCTCCATTCTCCTGGAGTCGTTTCTTGGCTCAGCAGAGGCCCCTGGCCTCGTCATCCTGCATTCCCTGAGCTCGGGCTGATTGCAGGCGCAATGCAAAGGCGGAAGTACACTGAGGACGAGACACTGTCTCACCATTGAAGTTCTTTAACATACTGGCAGGAAGACATCCACACAGAGAGATACTGGGGCGGTGTTGTGGTGCAGTGGGTCAAGCCCCTGCTTGGTACCCTGGCGTCCATACTGGAGTGCTGGTTTGAGTCCTGGCTGTTCTGTTCCAATCCAGCTTCCTGCTAATGTATCCTGGGAGGCAGCAACTGATGGCTCCAAGTATTTGGTCCCCTGTGACCCACATGAGAGAGTCAGATGGAGTTCTGGACTCCTGGCTTTAGCCTGGCCCAGCCCTGGCTGTTGTGGGCATTGGGGAGTGGATGGAAGATCTCTCTCTATGTCTGTCTGTCTGTCTGTCTGTCTGTCTCTCTCTCTCTCTCTCTGTCTTTGCTTTACATGTAGGTGGTAGAGCCACCGCCTGCAATGCCAGCATCCCATATGGGCGCCAGTTTGAGTCCCAGCTACTCCACTTCCGATCTAGCTCTCTGCTATGGCCTGGGAAAGCAATAGGAGATGGCCCAAGTCCTTAGGCCCCGAACCCATGCGGGAGACCCAGAAGAAGCTCCTGGCTTTGGATCAGCCCAGCTTCAATCATTGCGGCCATTTGGGGAGTGAACCAGTGGATGCAAGATAACCCCCTCCCTCTGCCTCTCCCCCTCCCTCTTCCTCTCCCTCTCCCCCTCCCTCTCCCCCTCCCCTCTCCCTCCCTTTCCCATCTGTAACTCTGCCTTTCAAATAAGTAAATAATTATTTAAAAAATATATATTATATGCTGAATCTGGGGCAAAGGTAATTGGGATATGTGGGAAATTAGCCTAATTCAGGAATTCAGGAGGAGCTGATACCTGAGCTGAGTCTTGAAAGATAAACCCAGGAAGAGGAAAACAGTGTGATGAACTCAGGAGGAGGAAGCCACTTCAGCGAAAGTAGACATGGAGTGCAGGGAAACCCAAATATCTCTGTTTTAATGGAATATAACATGTTGGGGCTGATGCTGTGGTGTAGTGGGCTGTCTCCACCTGCGGCATCGCATATGGGCACCAGTTCCTGTCCTCGCTGCTCCACTTCTGATTCAGCTCTCTGCCATGATCTGGGAAAGCAGTAGAAGATGGCCCAAGTGCTTGGACCCCTGCACCTGTGTGGGAGACCAGGGAGAGGCTCCTGGCTTTGGATCAGCACAGCTCTGGCCATTGTGGCCATTTGAGGTGTAAACCAGTGGATGGGAGAACTTTCTCTCTCTCTCTCTCTCTCTCTCTCTCTCTCTTTATGTCTACCTTTCAAATAAATAAATAACCTTTAAAAAATAGATTATAATGTGCAAAAAAACAAAGGGTGAGGCCTGAGAGAAGACCTTGGCCAAGTCAGTCCAAGGAGCTTGTACTTGATTTTGTAAGCGATGGGAGCCACTGAAGGATTGTAACTTTAGATGTCACATCTGTGTATTTGCATTTTACGCAGACCACTCCAGCTGCTGTCCCAGGTGGTTCAGGGGGGAGGGAGATCAGATAAAGGAGTAATTAATTAATATTTCATTGCTGAGGGACGCTCTGGAAAATGTGTGTGTGAGTGCGTGTGCATGAGTGCATGTGTGTGTGGGAGTGCGTGAGTGTGAGTGTGCGTGTGTGTGTGTGTGTCTGTCTGTCTTGGCAGGACTGTCTCCAAGGCTTATGGGGCCCTAAGCAAATATTTTTGTGGATCCTGTCTATGTAAGAAGTTTGGTTAAAAACTGTCTTACAAAACTCATGGACCCGCGTAAAGAATCGCGTTTTAGGCCGGCGCCGTGGCTCAATAGGCTAATCCTCCACCTTGCGGCGCCGGCACACCGGGTTCTAGTCCCGGTCGGGGCGCCGGATTCTGTCCCGGTTGCCCCTCTTCCAGGCCAGCTCTCTGCTATGGCCAGGGAGTGCAGTGGAGGATGGCCCAGGTGCTTGGGCCCTGCACCCCATGGGAGACCAGGAAAAGCACCTGGATCCTGGCTCCTGCCATCGGATCAGCGCGGTGTGCCGGCTGCAGCGGCGGCCATTGGAGGGGTGAACCAACGGCAAAGGAAGACCTTTCTCTCTCTGTCTCTCTCTCTCACTGTCCACTCTGCCTGTCAAAAAAAAAAAAAAAAAAAAGAATCGCGTTTTATCAGTTAAGATTTAGAATGACTGATCAAGGAGAGAGACTTCCATGTCTGTCTGTCGTCCGGCTAATGCAGGTGAAGATTCTTCGCAGTGCCCAGGCACTGTGGCTTCCGACCTGGGTCCAGGAACTATCACTGCATTTTTTATTGTCAAATGTGATATTTTTGGCTAGTTTCTGGCTACTATGAAACAAAGGGAACAATGTTGCTATTATTCACTGTGCCGAGCGAGCCTCTCAGAACCTGTTTGTATCGATCTCTGTAGCTCCTCTTGCGGGTCTGGTTCCCAATGCCATTTGTTTAGTGCTGGTTACATCAATGGTGTCCTTCTCTTCCTGCTGACCACATCGATCAAGCCATTCATTCACTGCTGGTTGCATCGTTAGTCATGCCGCTTCCGCATCCTTCTCTCTGCCCGTGCATACTGGCTGCCCGGGGCCCAGGGTTTGCTACTGTGCTTGGTGGATGACAGTCGCTGCAGGTTTCGCCTGCAGTATGCAGGAAAACATGAATAATAAGTCGTTCAGAATTTCATGGTGTAAATATACAATAACACATCAGCCAATCGCGTCTTCTCTTGAATTCTTTGGGCCTTATCACTGCATTCCTAGAATGTGATCTCTTTCGTTGTTGACTGGCCCCCTGCGGTTCCATACACTGAGACCGGTTGGCAGAGGGAGGGGGTAGACAGGCTAGGGGCCAGTGGGCAGAGCAATAAGAGGGGCTCCATGTGTTCAAGGAATATCTGACCCTCACCTGGCACAGCTGAAGACCAACCCAGTAGCTCATGAGGTCACTACACTGGTCGTGGGCAAAAGACAGGACACTGCTTGGTAAAGCCCGTTGGAATGACAGAATAATGACCTCAAGGGGTAAGATTGGCATGGCCACCTCTGGAGAACTGCCTGACATGTGATGCAAAGCTTGTGTGTGGCATGTGGGTTGGGGGATGACCACCCTGTACCCCTGCATAGGGTAAAGGATGCTGCCATTCCCACTATTGTGTCGTGCTGTAGACCAGAGGCAATACTGAGGCAAGAGCCATGGTGTTGACCTCACAGAGGACACCCCCTCAAGGGTTGGGGGTGGACTATTACAGCCCAGAGTCCTGAACCCCGATTTCCAGTGTGATGGAAGTCACCCACGATCAGCAGTCACTACCACTCTAGTGACCCAGCACCAGAAACGAGACCCTCTGCTGGCGAACAGAAGCGACCTTCCTGTCCTGTCACCCTGGACAACCTCATACACATGAACCTTGGAGCTCTTCAAACATCTGGTCAACCTCATGGATGAACTCAGGTCAGAGAGTAACCTGAAGGGAGACAGGCGTGGATGATCCTAGCCACTGAAGAAGGACTTCAAAAATTCCGAGAGTAGCACTCTGAAATGTGGGGGCCTCTGAGGATCTGGCCCAGGAACTGTACCAGAAACCTTGCTTGCCTAGGTCTCGGCACATTGTGTGGCAGAAGAAAGATGGGCTCATAGCCACCGCTACTGTGCCCATTGAGAGCTGGAGTCTAGGCCCCGTCCCTTGGGCTCTGAGCTGGCCCTCACAACTTACTTGGCCAGGAGGATGAGATTTCCAAGGCCAGGTCATAGACGTCTTGCAGCTCCCCCCACCCCAGCCTCTTGTTGTATCATTTGTTGCCCTGAGCCATACCGGAAGAAGTCCAGCTCCCCTGAGGCCAGCACACAGGAAAGCCACGTGTCGGGGGTCCAGTCCCCACCAGGACACCAGGCATGGGAGCAAAACCATCTTGTACCCTCTGTGCTGCTCTACCAGCCAACCGCAGCCCACCACGTGACTTCTGTAGACTCCACATGAAATAGAACCATGGCCCCGCTGAGCCTCTACCGGAAATCAATAGCTCCAGTTAAGTGGGTGGCTTTTCATTGCTGAACCTGGGGGTAGTCTGTCATGCAGCAGAGTCGCCATCTAGCCCGGGTGACAGGTCACAGGGCTCATGAAAAGGAACGGGGTGAGGTGGTGCACGGCTGTGCCACGCGTGGGAAGGACAACTACGTTCTCTCTGGATGCGTGGAAGGAAGCCATCCCTCTAGACTCCACGCTGAGGGAAGATCTTCCTGAAGATGCGGGATTTCGGCTGGACTGAAAGTCTGAGAAGGATGGAGCTGTATGGAGGGGCAGGCCCAGGCACTCCCTGCAGCACAGAGGCGGCGTTGGGGAGGGGGGCCCGCTCCTCCCCGGGGAGCAGGGGGTTCCTGCAGTGGAGGAAGCCGGAGCAAGCACGGTGAGTCAGCCGTGCAGCAGACAGGAAAACACCTCGCTCCACCCCGGGACCGGGGGAACGCCTGGGAGGCTTGGAGCCTCAGTGAAGTGGGATGAGGTTGTGTCAGGAAAATCAGTGTGATGACCTCACGCTCTTCCCTGTTATGTCAAGGCTGACACCAACTCCTAGTTGGCCTGCTTGTTCCCCGTGTGCTGTGAGCCATGGAACACACCCCCTTAGAGAGGATTTCTGTTCTGTCCAACCGAGGGAAACTGGGTTCTCATCTCTGAGCCCACGTGAGTCTGTGGCTCAGCTGTGGCTGCAGGCCATCTCAGGTTGACCAGGATCGCTCTGTCATTCCTTCTACTGACCAGTCATGGCCCCTACGCTCACTCCCCTGCCCTGTTGGCCTCTGTGCCTCTCCATCCTGTTTTTTCCTGAGCCCCCTCACCCCTAATGTCTGTCCCCCCAGTGCCCACTCCCGAGCCGCCGTGCACAGTTGACACCAGCAGTGTGTCTGACCCCCTGCTAGGCTGTGAGAGCCTGTTGAGGTGTCCCCATCGTGCCCCTGCCCCTTCTAGGCTGCCCTGAAGGCCTTTCTAATACCCAGAGGTCTTATACATGGTGAGTCTTCTGACACAGCGCTGGCGCCTACCGAACTGTGATAAACCCTTCTCTTGGTGGACAGCGCCCTGCTTGCCAGCCTCCCTCCTGCCTGTTTCCCAGGCCCCACTTGAGTAATCTCAGCTCTCCCCGCAGGGTCTCTGTGTCTTCTGGCCTTTGCAAGCACTGTTCCCTGGCCTCTAACACGCTTCCCTCTGCCTCGGGCCTGAGCAACTCCCTTCCATTCCTCAAGTCTCAGCTCTGGCTTTGCTTCCCTTGGGGGGGGGGGTGTGCCCCAGGCCCCCTGGCTGTGCAGGAATCCTTCTCCCGGGCTTCCCTGGCACCTGGTGCTCGCGCTCCGCACTTGTCACAGCTGTCTCAACTCTCTATGCACTACCTGAGCACAGGAGATGCGCCTTTCCTCTCTGCATTTCCCCAGCCTCCAGCCCAGAGCCTGGTACGAGGCAGATGCTTATTAAATATCTCCCTTTTGTCGGCTCATTCCTAAGTACTCTCCCTGCTTGGCATTCTAGAAGCCAATAATTATTTGAAAGTTGGCTTTTAAGTGATTAAAACCTCCCGGCAGAGACCCATGTTGTGGCACAGTGGGTTAAGCCACAGCCTATGACACTGGCATCCCATATGGGCGCCAGTTCAAGTCCTGGCTGCTCCATGTCCCATCCAGCTCCCTGTTAATGCACCCGGGAAAGCAGCAGAAGATGCCCCAACTGCTTGGGCCCCTGCACCCACCTGGGAGACCTCAATGAAGCTCCTGGCTTCAACCTGGCCCAGCCCTGGCTGCTGATGTGACCATTAGGGAAGTGAACCAATGGATGGAAGATTCTCTCCCTCCCTCCTTCCTTCCCTCCCTCCCTCCCTCCCTCCCTCCCAGCTTTGCAACTTTGTCTTCCTTTTTTTATTCTTTCTTTTTTATTTATATTTTTTCTTAGTATTTTTTCATTTTTTAAAAAATTTATTTTATTTATTTGAAATACAGAGTTACAGAGAGAGGTAGAGACAGAGAGAGAGGTCTTCCACCCGCTGGTTCACTCCCCAGATGGCCGCAACAGCCGGAGCTGCACTGATCCAAAGCCAGGAGCCAGGAGCTTCTTCTAGGTCTCCCATGTGGGTGCTGGGGCTCAAAGCACTTGGGCCACCTTCTACTTCTTTTCCAGGCCATAGCAGAGAGCTGGATTGGAAATGGAGCAGCCGGGACTAGAACTGGCACTCATATGGGATGCTGGCACTTCAGGTCAGGGCATTAACCCGTTATGCCACAGTGCCGGCCCCTCTGCCTTTCTAGTAAGTAAACAAAAGCAAAAACGCCTGCATACAGCAGCAGAAGAACCACTCCTACCTCAAAAACAATGCCAAAAGCCAATAAAACGCCTCCTCTCCAAGCCCTTTCCCACTTTCCTGGAGGAGGCGGGGCAGCTCCATCCCGGTCTTCAGAGAAACTGACTTCCTTGCCCAAGCTGACCACCCTGGTGGGCGGTGGAAGGAGCCGGGCCAGGCTGCAGTCACCACCCACCCTCAGGTGGCAGCTGTGGCACCTGCTTTTTTGACCCACCGAGGCCCTTGTCACAGGTAAGCAGGACACTTTTGGGTGGTTTCTGCTCAGGACAGCAGGAGCCCTAGCCAACCCCCACCCCCACCCCAACCCCAACCAAAACCAGAGAAACCTAATCTCATCCCCTCTGGGTTTGCTCCTCAGCCCTTTGGATTACAGCTGAACAGACAGCAAGATGACAGTTCTAAATTCAGGGGCTGCAATGAGCAAGGGAGACAAGCACCTGTGGCCCCCTCCAGGACCCACCAGGTGGAGGGGATGTGGCCCCGGGTGCTGTGGAGGTGGGAAGGGGTCTCCAGGGAGGCAGCCCTCCGTCAGCAAATTGTCTCATGTTAGCCGTAACAGCCAGGAGCAAGGCAGGGGGAGAAGGGTTTTGTCTTAGGAAAGCCATTGTATTGTAAACAGGATAAAAGGGGCTGGGAAGCCCCACTTGTCACTGACTAATGTGTCCCCAGGTCATCAGGAGCTGGACCCCCACCAACAGCCCTGGGAGGGAAAGAGAATTCCTGATTAACCCCATCACCGGGGAGGGGCCGGGGCAAAGGGCTGCCCTTTGCTTTTGCTGATGATTCCATGGCCATCGGGGCTCCGCAGACACTCAGACGCCTTCGGAGCCCCCTGCTCGTCGGAGCCATGTGGGGCAGGTGTACCCTCGTGGGCCTCCGTGGGAGGAGCGGGGGAAGGCAAAGGTGGCATGAGGTGGGGAGCAGGTGCAGGGGAGGGTGGTGGCCTCCTGGTCAGTGTGTCAGTCCCTGCATAGCCCTGAGGGACTGAGTGAGAAGTAGGCCTCTCTGGGCTCTCAAAACCAAGGTGGGGGTTTGCACAGGGGTTAAGAAGCCGCCTGGGGAAGAAGGAAGTCAAACTATCCCTATTTGCAGATGACACGATTCTATATCTAGAGTATCCAAAAGACTCCACTAAGAGACCACTGAAACTCATGGAAGCGTTTGGTAAAGTCGCAGGATATAAAATCAATGCACAAAAATCAACAGCCTTTGTATACACAGACTATGCTATGGCTGAAAAAGAACTTCTAAGATCAATCTCATTCACAATAGCTACAAAAAAAAATCAGATACTTTGGAATAAATTTAACCAAGGATGTCAAAGATCTCTATGATGAGAATTATAAAACATTAAAGAAAGAAATAGAAGAAGATACAAAAAAAAAAATGGAAAAACTTTCCATGTTCATGGATTGAAAGAATCAATATCATCAAAATGTCCATACTTCCAAAAGCAATTTACAGGTCCAATGCAATACCAATCAAAATACCAAGGACATTCTTCTCAGATATAGAAAAAATGATGTTGAAATTCACATGGAAATACAGGAGACCCCGAATAGCTAAAACAATCTTATACAACAAAAACAAAGTGAGAGACATCAGAATACCAGATTCCAAGACATACTACAGGGCTGTTACAATCAAAACAGCCTAGGGCTGGCGCTGTGGCACAGTGGATAAAGCTACTGCTTGCAGTGCCAGCATTCCATGTGGATACTGGTTCGAGACCCAGCTGTTCCACTTCCAATCCAGCTCTCTGCCATGGCCTGGGAAAGCAGTAGAAGATGGCCCAAGCCCTTGGGCCCCTGCACCTGCATGGGAGACCCAGAAGAAGCTCTTGGCTCCTGGCTTTGGATCGGCACAGCTCTGACCATTGTAGCCAATTGGGGGGTGAACCAGCGGATGGAAGATCTCTCTCTCTCTCTCTCTCTCTCTCTCTCTCCCTCTCTCTCTATGTAACTCTGACTTCCAAATAAATAAATAAATCTTAAAAAAAAAAAAAAAAAGCCTGGTACTGGTACAAAAACAGATGGATAGACCAATGGAACAGAATAGAAACACCAGAAATCAATCCAAGCATCTACAACCAACTTATACTTGACAAAGGAACTAAAATCAGTCCCATCAATCCCTGGAGCAAGGACAATCTCTTCAACAAATGGTGCTGGGGCGACTGGATTGCCAAAGGCAGAAGTATGAAGCAAGACCCCTACCTTACACCTTACTCAAAAACCCACTCAAAGTGGATTAAAGATGTAAATCTGTGACCTGATACCATCAAATTATTAGAGAACATTGGGGAAACCCTGCAAGACATGGGCATAGGCAAAGACTTCTTGGGAAAGACCCCAGAGGCACAGGCAATCAAAGCCAAATTCACAAATGGGATTGCATCAGATTGAGAAGCTTCTGCACTGCAGAAGAAACAGTCAGGAAAGTGAAGAGGCAGCCGACAGAATGGGAGAAATTATCTGCAAACTATGCAACTGAAAAAGGAATAATAACCAGAATATAAAAAAGAGATCAAGGAACTCACGGGCGGCGCTGTGGCTCACTTGGTTAATCCTCCACCTGAGGTGCTGGCATCCCATTTGAGCACCGGGTTCTAGTCCCGGTTGCTTCTCTTCCAGGCCAGCTCTCTGCTGTGGTCAGGGAGTGCAGTGGAGGATGGCCCAGGTGCTTGGGCCCTGCACCCCATGGGAGACCAGGAGAAGCACCTGGCTCCTGGCTTCGGATCGGTGTAGCTCCGGCCATAGCGGCTACTTGGGGGGTGGACCAATGGAAGGAAGACCTTTCTCTCTGTCTCTCTCTCTCACTGTCTAACTCTGCCTGTCAAAATAAATAAATAAATAAATGTAAAAAAAAAAAAAAGTGAAATCCAGTCATTTACAACAAAATGGATGAATGTGGAAAGCATCACACTTAGTGAAATAAGCCCAGTCCCAAGGGGACAAATACCATATGCTCTCCCTCACCTGTGGTAACTAAGAGAGCACCTAAAAGGCAATCTGTAGAAGTGAAATTGACACTTTGAGAAGCAATGACTTGAACAGCCATTGTCTTGACTGTTAAGGAATCTTTTTTTTTTTTTTAATATACTATTTGTTGAACTCTTTACAACATAGAGTTTAACATATATGTATAAAGTCAATTGAAAATAGATCTCAGTAAAAAATAAGAGTGGGAATAAGAGAGGGAAGAGGAAGAGAGTTGGGAGTATGGGAAGGATGGTGGGACTGTGGGAAGAATCACCATGTTCCTAAAGTTGTAATTGTGAAGTGTATGAATTTGTAGCTGTAAACCTGTATAGTTCTGCCAAAAAAAATATATATATATATATAAAAAAAGAAGCCAGGCCGGCGCCGTGGCTCACTAGGCTAATCCTCCGCCTTGCGGCGCCAGCACACTGGGTTCTAGTCCTGGTCGGGGCGCCGGATTCTGTCCCGGTTGCCCCCCTTCCAGGCCAGCTCTCCGCTGTGGCCAGGGAGTGCAGTGGAGGATGGCCCAAGTCCTTGGGCCCTGCACCCCATGGGAGACCAGGATAAGTACCTGGTTCCTGCCATCGGATCAGCGCAGTGCGCCGGCCGCGGCAGCCATTGGAGGGTGAACCAACGGCAAAGGAAGACTTTTCTCTCTGTCTCTCTCTCTCACTGTCCACTCTGCCTGTCAAAAAAAAAAAAAAAAAAAAAAAAAAGCCACCTGGGATGCTCAGGACACCGAGATGCAGGGCCAGCGTTGGGGGGCAGGTGGCAGCGTTGTGGGACCCAGCCAAGAGTGTGGACCAGCAAGCTCTCTGTTCTGCACTCCCCTGGGCCCCGCCCTGAGCTAGCAGGAGCCGTGAACACCCACCTGATCTTCAGCAGTCAGCGGGTCCTCGGGTCTCAGGTGTGGGGTGGGAGGTAGGGGTGCACGCCTGTGCCTCTGCTCCCAGGGGAATCGATGTGATCTGCCCAAGTCTGTAGCAGGTGAGGCCCTGTGGGCTGAGGGCTTCCGGAACTACAGGCCTGGGCCAGAGCTCAGGAGCTGCCTTCTCACTGCTTTCAAGCAGCCAAACCAGCCCGAAAAGTCTGCAGGAAGGAATCGAACCCTTCTGCAGGCCCCCAAACCCTCTACGCCTTGGTGCACCCCCTTTGGTTTTCCCTCCAAGCCACACTGTCTACGGCAGCACCACCCAGCACACCACTGCTGGCCACCCGGCGTCCAGAACACTTGAAGCATGACTGGTGCTGATGGAGATGTACTGTAGTGCAAGCCATACGCAGGGTTTTCAAAGACAAAAACCCCCAACACGTAGAATGGGGCACTCGGAACACTCACATCCCATATCAGAGTGCCAGGCCCAAGTCCAGGCTACTCTGCTTCTGATCCAGCTTCCTGCTAACACACATCCTGGAAGGCAGCAGAGGATGGCTTGAGTACTTGAGTCCCTGCCTTTGATGTACGAGACCTGGATGGAGTTCCAAACTCCTGGCTTTGGCCTGGCCCGGCCCTGGCTGTTGCACGTGTTCAGGGAGTAAACCAGGGGATGGAAGGCATGTCTCGCCCTCTCTGTCACTCTGCCTTTCAAAAAAATAAAAGGTAGAATAACTCATTAATATGCTGAATCATATTGAAATGATTTTCTGAATATATTGTGTTAAATGTTATTAATATTAATTTCACCATCTTTTTTTTTTTTTTTTGACAGGCAGAGTGGACAGTGAGAGAGAGACAGAGAGAAAGGTCTTCCTTTTGCCGTTGGTTCACCCTCCAATGGCCACCATGGCCGGCGCGCTACGGCCAGCGCACCGTGCTGATGCGATGGCAGGAGCCAGGTACTTATCCTGGTCTCCCATGGGGTGCAGGGCCCAAGGACTTGGGCCATCCTCCACTGCACTCCCTGGCCACAGCAGAGAGCTGGCCTGGAAGAGGGGCAACCGGGACAGAATCCGGCGCCCCGACCAGGACTAGAACCCGGTGTGCCGGCGCCGCAAGGCGGAGGATTAGCCCAGTGAGCCGCGGCGCCGGCCTAATTTCACCATTTCTTATTCCTTTTTAATATGACTCCTAGAAGTTTAAAATCAAATGTGTCAGTGACATGGAGTTCAAGGTGTTTGTGCTGGACAGGGCTGATCCAAAGCATGATATTCAGCTTCTTTTATTTTATTTTTTGGTAAGATTTATTATTTGTTTGAAAGGCAGAGTAACAGAGATAGGGTGTTATATCTTAATGTTAGCCATCGCAAAGCACACCGGACACCAGAGTAAGGGAAAGGGTTTATTGGGGAACACCCTACAGACCGGAGTGAAGGGGCGGCGAAGGAAAAAGGGAGAAGGAGACTGTGAGAGAGAGAGACAGAGGAGGGAGAAGAGAGATGAGAGGAGGAGAGAAGCCAAGAGAGGCCAAGAGAGCGCAGGAGAGAAGGACCAAGAACCAAGAGACCAGAAGAGGAGGCTGGAGAGAGGAACCGAGAGAGAGCAGGAGAGAAGGGCCAAGAGAGAGCACCTGTTCAGGAACAGGCCCTTTTAAAACTTTGCCTGAGGGTGGGCAGGGAAGCAGGAGCAGCGAATCCCGAATCCCATTAGGATGGGGGTGGAGCCTGGCTCAGGTAGCTGGGCCATTCGGCCACCTGGCTACAACTGCGCCAGTTTCCTAACATAGGGGGAGAGACAAAGAGGTCTTCCATCCATTGGTTCACTCCCCAAATGACTGCAATAGCAGGGCCTGCACTAGGCTAAAGCCTGGCGCTCCATCTGGCTCTCCCACGTGGGTGGCAGGGACAGTACTTGGGTCATCACCCACTGCCTTCCCAGGCACATTAGCTGGATCAGAGGCGACTAGGCGGGACTCCAGCCGGTGCTCGGACATGGGTATGCAGGCGCCCATGCAAAGGCTTACCCCGTTACAGCACAATGTCCGCCCAACTCGCTCTCTCCTCGCCCGCAGCTCAAGGCCTGCACACACTGATGCACAAACTGGGCCCCAGGTCTCCAGGCCGGATACCCCCTCTTGCGGGCTCTTCTCAGATCCCTGGGATCCCCGTGCGCAGAGCAGGGTGGGAGGGCAGTCAAGGCAGACTTCCTGCTGGAGGTGAATGGGGCTTCAGGGCCAGGACCAGGGGGAGGCACTTGAGGCGTCCAGGCTGTCACTCCTGGGGAGGGCGCATGCACAGCAGACCCTGGACACTTGCCAGCCCCTCCCTGCCCCGAGCCTGATTGAGCTCCAGCGAGAGCCAAGCAGGGGCCACCGGGCTGTGGAGGTCCACAGCCGCACTTGTAGCAATCCCCGGGGTGGTCTCACAGCCCCCTCCCACCTCAGATGAAACCCCCACTCAACACCCACGGAGCAGGCCGGAGCCCTTCCCTCTCCCATCCCCGGCCCAGGCAGGCGGGCCTCCTCCTCCCTCGCCCAGCCCAGCCGTCAGTGCCTGCGGGAGACAAGCTGCATTCATGGCGATCATTTTGCAGCTTTGAAAGGGAAGCGCCCAGGAGCCCCAGGCATGGGACGAGAGGAGAGGGCCAGACATCCCTCAGAGGCCTCCTTCCCCTGCAGGCCATGGGGCCAACGTGTCCCGACACTGCCGGGCTTCCCTGCGCAAGCCAGACCTCACAGAGTGAGGGGCGCGTGGGGAGGGGGAGCACAGGGCCTGGAGGGCTGGGGGTTCAGCCATCCATCAGGAACCCTCAAGGCACAGGGCCCAGGCCTGCCTGAACGCCTGGCTTTTTAAAGGGGCCTCTGCCGCTCACCCACCCCGAACCTCAGCCTCCCGGGAACCGAGCACATTCCACTGGTTGGGGATTAGGGGGGTCTCGGGCTCTCCCCAGCCCCCGCACCCAAATGGAGCTGCAGTTACGGGTCCCAGGGCAAAACAGAAATTCTTGGGGCTTTTTGTCTGGCTCTGTTTTTAAGGAAAATAGCACACAGTTGAGAGATAATCTCTCTCTCCCTCTCCTTCTCCCTCTCTCTCATAAATCAGAGGGCTAACTTGCGCTGAGGGTCTCCAAGCCCTTTCTTCTGCCAAGAGCTGGCACTGGAGAGCGGGCAGGTGCATCAGTGAGGAGCAGAAGCCCAGCTGTGCTCCCCGCCACCACCCGACCCCAGCCCAGCACCTGTACCTGCTCACTCACCTGCACCTGCTCACCCTGACAGCACAAGTGGTCCGTGGGCCTCAGGTGCGCAGTCCGCCCTGTCCAAGGCTTTGCTTTCCACAGCCTTAGTTTCAAAGTCAATTGTGCTCCCAATATATTAAATGGGGGCAGGTGCTGCATCGTGGCGGGTTCAACCGCCACCTGTGGCATCAGCATCTCCTATGAGCGCCAGTTCAGTCCAGCTCTCTGCTCATGCAGAAGCTGACCCTAGTGCTTGAGCCCCTGGGACCCACGTGGGCAACCCGGATAGAGTTCCAGGCTCTTGGCTTTGACCTGGCCCACTGCAGCCATTTTGGGAGTGAACCATCAAATGGAAAATCTCTCTCTCTCCCTCTCTCTGTAAGTCTATCTTTTAAGCGAATAAAATCTTTTAAAAATTAGTAAATGGAAAATTCCAGAAATAAGCTTAGAGTAACTGTTATCACAAGCTTAGAGTAACTGTTATCACACTATACTGTCATCATTCTATTTTATTATTAGTCATTGTTACTAATCTTTTATTTGCCTATCGTAAAATAAACATAAATAAATTATCGGCATGTATGTATAGGAAACTCACAGTGCCTGCAGGGTTTGGTGTGGGCCATGGATTCAGGCAACCACTGGGGGCACTGGGCTGCCCCCTCCGTGGATAAGGCGGCACTGCTCTACCCACTGCCATGGTCAGCCCTTTCTTGCCAGTGGGACCAAGGCATGGACTTCTCTTCTCTCTGAGTGGAGCCCCAGCTGGGGGCCGGCCAGGACCCCAAGCCTTGGCAGTTGCTACCGGACGCATCAGAAGCACTGGGACAGTGGCTCGGCCTGCTGCCTCCTGGACCTCTGGAATTCTCTGCCCTGCCCCATGTCCTTGATTGGCAGGTGTTCCTGGCCTGCTCCTGGTGTTGTGGAAAGTCGTGTGGCCTTGGGCCACTGGCTGTGCATCCTGGGCAACTTACTTGACCACTCTGACTTTTGGTTTCCTTCTGGGCTTAGGATGAGGGCTAAATGAAAGCATGGATTTGAAAGCTCCTGGTGCTGTCTCCAGGTGGAATTCTCCCCTCTGTCTGCTGCCCTCCTGTTTCCCCGGGGAACCTTTGGAAGGCAGTCTGGACCGGCCTGATCCTCCTCACCCCGGTGGAGCTGAGGGCTGCTCACCGGCCTCCCGGGTGCTCAGCCCCAGACAGGACTCTGGGACCGTGCCTGGTGCACACACACGGTGCTCAAGCAATGCTTTTATTTTTGCGCTTTGGGAGGCAGGACAGCACATGGCTAAGGCCATCAAGTGGGCAGCCGGAGTTCAAATCCCAACTCTGCCGCTTACCAGATGTGCAATCCCAGACCAATGGCTTCAACCTGCTCGTCTGTAAAATGGGCCTGGGCATGGCGCCTCCCTGGAAGCAATGCTGCGCAGTTTCTAGAAGTTTCTAGAAGTCTGTCATGAGAAGGGCTGCGTGCTCTCCGCCCTGGGAGGGAACTCGCTGCTCTCCCGGCCCAGAGACGCCAATTCTGCATCCACTGCCCCGGCTCGGGCTGCTGTGCAGGGAGGTCCTCCCTGACCCTGAGTCAGAAGCTCCCCCTGCTCCCCGTGTTCCAGAAGCGGCCGGGGTGAAGGCCTTGACGTGGCCTCTGGGCCGGGCCTCCTACCTCACCCCTCTGCCCTGGTCAGGAGCCAGGGCCCGGCGCTCCTCCCTGGGCGGGGCGGGCGAGCTGCCCCTCACTGCTCAGGAAGAGGTCGCCAGGCCCGGAGCGCCCTTGGAGCCGCCCAGCGCTCAGCACGGAGAGGGCGCAGGAGGCGCTTCCTCTGCTGGAGGAAGGGAGAAGGTCGCGGCCCACATCCGGCCCTGCCCGTTCCTCCCAGATGCTGTGGAAAGATGTCCTGGCCGCTCCGTCAGTGCTGGGCGGGGCCTTTCCTTCGCACTGGGGCAGGTCCCTTGGAGGACCCCGGCTGGGCGCGCGTTTGCGCATGCGCGGGGACACACACACACACACACACACACACACACACACACACTCTGCAGGGGCTCCAGGATGAGCCAGTTAGTGGCTGGGCTGTCTAACGCTGCAAGGCCCCACAGTCTGCACACACAACAGCTGTGGGGATGATGGCTTAGGTATTGCCGGTTGCCCAAGAAGTCAAGGTCCCAGGCAGCCCCGAGTTGGGGCCGTCGATTTCCTTCAGATGCCGCCCTGCAGGCTGGCTCCTCACTCACGTGGGACGCAGGGATCTGCAGGGACGATGGCGAAGGAGGAGATTTCCCGCTGCTGCCCACTCTTGCTGGGAGGTGGGGTGGGGTTAGTGCAAGCACCGTCTCCACGGGCCAGCACTGTAGCACCTGCCCAGGCTCACCTCTCTGAAAAGGGAGAAGAAATGACTCCACCTGCGGCGGAGTTGGGGTTTTCCTCTGGGCTGGAGGTGGGGATCCCTTCCCTGAGGGAGGATGAGTGTCTGATTCAATCTGGGGTTCGTTTTTTTTTCCAGAAGGGGGCACTGACGCTTGGGTTGGGGGCTCACGGGGTCTGTGGCTAAGGGGCGCCAAGTCCCAGGGCACCTGTCTCTGTCCCTGCACCTGTCTCTGGTGGACACTTCCTCCCTCCCCGGCTTTCTCAGCCCCTGCTCAGCCTGTTTGTTTTTCCTTCTCCGCTGATTGCTTGGCCACAAACTGCTCCTTGTTTGTTGTTAAAACTTGGCCAGGCAAAAACTTCCTGCCATCGCATTTTCTCTCTCTCAATTGCATACACACACACACCGTTCGCTATCACCTTACCCAGATCTCCGCTGAATAGCTCTGAAACCCACATCTTACGGGGAAAATAAGTTCCAGGGCATTGCTGCCTCCCTGCCACAGATGCCACCCACCCACTGCCCAGGAGGCTGGCATGAATGGGTGTCCACGAGCCCCACTTCTGCCTTGACAATTTACGGTCAGAGTAGGCTCGAGCTAAAGCAAGGGGGAAGCATCCCCTAAGCTCACAGATCCCACGCGGCCCACCCGGAAGGAAGATTCTCAGCTCAGAACCCAGCTTTCAGGAGAAACCTTCCTTGAATCTCCATGTAGGGGTTTCTGTTTAATTTATTTTAATTGCATTATACCGTACCATGAAATACATTGTTCTTGATTTAAAAAAATATATTTATTTGTTTATTTAAAAGGCAGAGTTACAGAGAGAGAGAGAGGGGAGAGAGAGAGAGAGAGAGAGAGAGAGAGAGATCTTCCACCTGTTGGCTTACTCCCCACATGGACACAATAGCCAGGGCTGGGCCAGTCTGAAGCCAGAAGCCAAGAGCTTCGTCTGGTCTCCCATGTGGGTAGAGAGGCCCCACCACTTGGGCCATCTTCTGCTGCTTTTCCTAGGCCATTTGTAGGGAGCTGGATCGGAAGAAGAGCAGCCAGGATAGGAATGGGTGCCCACAGGGGATGCTGGTATTACAGGCAGCAGCTTTACCTGCTACTCCACAACACCAGCCCCAGTTTACTTCTGGTTTCAATACTACATACTTGTTTTCATTTTATTTGGATGGTGGGGGCGGGGAGAGGTAGAAGCCATTGCTTCTTCCCAGTTCCACAGCATTCTCATGACCTCCCCTAAAACCCCTCCTTCCCCCTCCAGTGCTGGGCAAGCACTAACCCCTCTCTGTCTGTGTGGATTGCTCTCTGCCCACATTTCAAACACGTGGGATCATAGGACATGTGGTGTTCTGCGGCCAGCGTGTTTCACACCAGGCCCATGCATGTGGTAGCGAGCGCCAGTTTGTCATCATTTTTTACAGCCACATAATACTCTATCGCACAGATGCATCATGGCTTGTTCATCCAGTTACCCTCTGGTGGTCATGGTTTCCACTTTTCCATTATCACCAGTGATGCTATTGCACACTTCCCACGTGCCCGGTTTTGTACAGACACAGAGGTAAGCGCCAGTTCTTGTGGGTCAGTAGCCAGGACGGGTGGTGGCTGTGCCAACCTGTTTTCCAGACAAGCTCACTTCTTCACGTTCTCGCCAGCGATGTGGGGGTCCTCCCATTATGAAGGCTGCTGATGGCTATAATTGCTACTGCTGAAATACGCAGTTGTCAGACGCTGCTGGAGCAGGCGCCCCGAGCCATGGGCCCCACAGAATGACTTTGGGGTTCGGTTCTCTCCTCTTCACCTGCTTCCTGCCTCATCTCTAACCCTCCTCCAGCTTTGTTGCTCTGATTTCTGTCTCCTTCTCTAGGTCTTACCTGTGCCTCCTCGCCCACAGCGGAGTGGCTGGAGGCCCTGGGTGGTCCAGAGACGAGGCCAGGTCTCCTGAGCACTGCTATGGACACAGGTCATGGCCGGAGAGCAGCCTCGAACTTGGCAATGGAAACCTTTAGAGTAGCTGGTCAAAGCGCCCACGGGAGTCATGGAAAACCCACACCTTTTTCACTGGTGTCGCTCAGGTTTCCGCCGTCTGCAGCTCGGAGCTCTCATGCTCATATGGTGCCCAATCTGCTGGCTGGGGGAGGCGGGATCAGGAAGACAAATGAGGACGATTCCTCCCCACATTGTCCCCGAGGGTTCTTAGCAAGGTCTCAGGAGCGTCTCCGAGGCAGGAAAGTGTGGAGAAGCGTGGGCCCCGGGGTGGGCAGTCGGAGAGGGTGGCGCTGGCCCTTGACTTTGGCAGTCACAGCCAGTTCCCTCTCTTTCTCTCTCCCCCGGCATTTCTCGCTCTGCCTCCCCCGTTTGTCCTATGACCCCGCTCCCCAGTGTGCTTTCTGGGAAGGCCAGGCACGCCCAGCCTCACCCTGGGCGCTGGGTGTGTAGGGCCCGCCCACCTACCACCTCCTGTTTTCTCTTCGGGAAGTTCACAGCGAGAACCAGGGACCCGAGCAGCGGCCAAGTGCTCCGATTCAGGCAGTGAAACGCGGGGTCCAGGGGTCCCCACGGGATTCAGTACAGAGCAGAAGGCACCCTGGAGCCTGTGCTGGGAGCATCTCACCAGCACGGCCTCGCTCTGAAGCTGCCGGCTCCAGGACGAGCTATCAGGGACTGTGTGGCGCTGAGTGCCGCCTCCTGGGGACCCTGGAGCTGCAGGTTGTGGCTGGAGCTGGGGTTCTGGGGCCTGCGGTTGCAGGGTCAGTAGGTGAAGTTGCCCTTGGTTCGTGGTGGCCTCAGGTTCCAGGCACCAATGCTCCTGCTCCAGACGCTTGGAGTCGGTGGCTGTAGACTTCGACAGCTCTAGGCAAGCAGGATGGCGTGAGGGGTGGGGGCCCCGCGCTTCCAGGGGCTGGCAGCTTCTGGCGCTGAGCGACCCCGGGCCTGCGGGCCTCGGCTGGCTCCAATCCGAGAGGAAGGGAGAGAAGCCGGGTGCTCCCGAGTGGCAGCTTGAGCACGCACGGGACGTGAAGTCCCTCCTCCTCTGAGGTCCTTCTCTGCCTGCTCCCTGGGTGCAGCGCCGGGCTTCTGGGTTCTCTGGGGACCCTCAGGAGCCTCTGAGAGAAACACAGCGTGTGGCCGAGCTGCAGAGTTCCAGAGCCTGAGCATCCTGGGAGGGACCACCCAGCCCCTGGCGCCCATGGGCCCAGGCCGGTGCCCACTGTCTCTTTCCCTACATATTGCGCCCCCCGCCCTGACTGGGCACTGGATCCTAAAGAAATTGGGGGCAGCGAGGGGCACGGGCTGCCTTGCAGTGGGAAGGAGCCGCAGGAGGCAGCAGAGGCTGGGGTGGGAGGGAAGCCACGGCAGGGCAGAGCCGTGGACTCTCCGCAGCTCACGGCTTGTGCACCAATTTCCGCCTTCCTTCACGCCACCTGCAGCACCTCTGCCTCCACCAGGCCTCTCTGAGACCCTGCCCGGCCCACGTCCCAGACCCCTACCCCTCAAGAGCAGGTCAGGCCCGGCCCCAGAGCTCCCCTGGACCCTCAGGTGCAGCTGGAATGGGAGCGAGGTTGCGGGGGAGGGTTCTCCGGGAGCAGCAGCTGCTTCAAAAGAGGCGAGGTCCTGGGTGCAGCAGAGTCTCTGTGCCCACCCTTGCCAGCCCCTCACACCGGGAGAGTCACCTCCCCTGCTGTGAGGCCCGGATAAGCCGAGGGCTTGATTGCAAAGATAAAATCGGAGAAAGCCACCACCTCGCTGAACCTCTGCAAAACCCAGAGGCCTAGCGAGAGGACCAAGGGCGACTGCCATGGCCGTGGTCGGGACAGTGAGCACGTGGCTGGGCTGGCCCTGTCTCAAGCACTGTGTCTGCATCGGCCACCAAGGGGGCCACCACAGTGACCGTCCCTGCCTCTCCAGTGAGGGAACTGTGGCATAGTGGGGTTCAATTTCCTGTAACACAGACGGGGGCAGCTGAGCGCTCCTGCCTGCATGGACAAGTAAACCCCGGACTGCAGCTGCCCCCAAACCAAATTCTTTGGGGGCTGTGCGTCAGGGCCGAGGCTCGGTGTACAAGTTAGCTGTTACAGGTCATGGCCGGGGCGGGGGCGGGGAGCCCAGCCAGCAGCCTCTGCACTGACCGGCCGCTGAACCCGGACTGGGCTCCCTGCCCTGGAAGCAGGCTAGGGATGGATGGCCCTGCGTCCAGGGGGAGCCGAGGCCACCTTCCCGCTGCTCTGCCTAGGTGCAGGCGGTGGCCACCACTAAGGAGGAAGCCAGCGGGTCCAGGCAGGTCTGCTCTGCGGAGGCCGGGGCTGCTCCCGGGTGGCTGGGCCGCCCCAAAGCTGGCGGGCGGGCACGTCCTGAGCCCAGGCCCCTGCCCGCGAGGCCCCGTGAATGACCCTGTGCATTCCCTGCAGCAAGGGCCGGGGACTTGGCTGAGGACAGGGCCATTAGCTGGAATCCTCCCAATGCTCACACATCAGAGTGGAGGGGGGAGAAGGGAAAAGTTGAAAAAGAGCTAATTATCGCTTTTATCAGAGCGGGCTGGGTTGATGGGTCCTGCCCCGGGGCAGCCAGGGCTGCATTAAAGATTAAACGCCAGGTGGGGGGAGCGGGCTCGCCATTCCACAGGAGGGAGGCCGGCGGCCGCCCCTTGGAGACCCGGTGGCAGGCGGCAGCCTTAGATCTGTCAGCCGAGCCCTCCGTCCCAGCGCCCACCACAGCCGCATTCCACCAGGGGACCCCCGCGGCGCTTCCGCCACTGTGGGGAGGGCGGCGAGGTCCCTCGTCTGCACCCTCGGGGGCCGCGGGGTCGGGGCAGGCCTAATTATCCAATTGGTAGGTTTCCTGGCACCTGTCGCGGACGTCACCCAGTGACCTTGTGAGAAGACCCGACGTGGGAGCGGTGTGCAGCCTGGCCAGGACCCAGGGTCAGGGTGTCTGACCCTCCTTGTTATTGCAGAACGGCAGCCCGAGGCCCGCAGGAGGGAAGGGCCCAGCGCGTCAGCTGTGGCGTGGGGGAGTCCAGACGGAAGTCCCTGTGGTGTGGACTCGCAGTGCTCACCCTTAAACCCCCTGGGCTGAGGCTACAGGTGCTGGCGTGTTGGCTTGCAGCAGTCAAGGCCGGGTGGTTTCCGGGTGGTTGCCCCGGCAACCCAGCTGCGTTTTGGGCACACTGGGGGTTCCACGGGTGTTTGTTGCTTATGTGGATGATAAGAAGGCAGCACACCGGGGGGCAAGCACGGCCTTCTCCCAATCTTGGTGCCCCCCCACATTGGTCATAAATGAACCGATGGAGCGGGGTGTGTGTGCCATGGTGTTGAGTCACCAGGGCGAACCAAAGCACACTTGGAGACTGGGTAGCCGAGTGCCACCGTGGGCAGGTGGCGTCAAGGCAGCCAGCTGTGCTCTGCTTCATCGTTTGCATTTTTAAAAGGTTTATTTATTTATGTGGAAGAGTTACAGAGAGACAGAGAGAGATCTTCCACCTACTGATTCATTCTCCAGGTGGCTACAGCTGCCAAGCCTCAGCCAGGAGCTTCATCAGGGTCTCCCGCATAAGTACAGGGGCCCAAGCACCAGGGCCATCTTCCACTGCTTTTTCCAGGCCATTAGCAGGGAGCTGGATCGGAAGTGGAGCAGCCAGGACACGAACCGGCGCCCATATGGGATGCCGGCTTGCAGGCGGCGGCTTAACCTGCCCTGGAAGGAACCCACAGCCTTGGCCTAGCCAGCTGGGCTCTTCCAAGGATCCACCCTTTTCCAGGAGAATGGATCAGGCTCCTCGCATCTTCCTTTTGCCAGTGGTCAGCCCCGCCTCCTCCAGAAGCCTCTAGAAGCCAGGGCCTTTCCCGTTGGCTTTCTTCAGGCTTCCAGCCCCAGCTCAGAGCTCAGTGGCAGCTTTCACCTTTCCGCGTGGTGAAGAGATCATTTCACAACGACACGGAGGGCGAGACCTGCCCTGCCCTGCTCACACACACTGCCCCACGAGTCCCAGAAGAGCTGGGCTGCCCCAGTCCCGTGGAGCCCCACAGACACCTGGCGGAGGAGGAGTCGTAGAGAAAACGGATCTGAGGTTCGTCAGGAGCCCCAGGCTGCAACGGCGCTGGCCACACGGATGGCCCAGGAAGCCAGCAGTGATGCCTGGTGGCAGTGAAAGACCCGCATGCAGCAACCGGTTCTCCACAGTCATTGGCTGCTTGAGATGGGTCAGGTGACCCTGCACGATGGAGCCCGGGGTGCAGCAGACCGTCCACAGAGCACTGTCGGCAGTGGGGATCCGGCTGGAGACCCATGGTGGGAGCGTCTGATCGGTGACATTTGTAGCAGATCATCAGCTCCGGGAAAACCAGTGCTGAGTCTTTGGTGTCCGCCTCTGTACCCGCAGCCCTGGCCTGGCTCACGTGGATAAATATTTAGTGAAGGGAAGCGAGCAGGCGGCAGGGAGGGAGGGATGAAGGAAGGAGAGGAGGAGGGATGGATTCTCAGAAACCGAGGTGGCTGAGAGCCAGGCCTCGCTCACGTGGAGCCCAGCCCAGCGTGGGAGAGAGAGGGATGCGTGGACGGGCGCCAGTAACAGGAGAGAGGTTAGTGCAGGCCGGAAGGGAAAACAGTCTGATGGTGGAGGCTCAGAAGAGGGTGGGATTCACGCTGGGATGGTTGGGACCTCTTTCAGTCTGTCTTTCAGGATGGGCAGGAGCACGAGGGGGAGAAGGAGCCAAGCCGTTCTCAGCAGGGCTGGCTCGAGTGACGGTGCAGGGCGCCACGTGCAGCCAGGGGCAGGGTCTGGGAACACAGGCTGGGGCATGGGCAAGGGCTGAGGGGCTCCCTGGAGATGCAGCAGACCGCGTCCAGCCTCCGCAAGGGACGGAGGAGTCTTGCACCCCTGAGGACTGCCGCCGACCTCACCAGCAACAGGGACCACTCAGAGCATGGCCGCGAAAGCTTGGGGGTCCCCGAAGCCCCTGCAGAGGCTCCTCTGGCTGGCTTGAGCTGAGCACAGGGACGGCCCAGACCTAGAAGCAGGCCAAGGCAAGGCCCCGCACGTGGACTTTTCCTTCTGGAAGGCTGTCGGGCCGTGTGGGGTGGGACACACCTCCTGGTGCTGGTGACTCCCCCCAGGGTGCTCTCCACTGACAAACTGACCCCTCCACCCTGCTGGAAGCGTCTCAGCCTCTGAGGCAGCACAACCTGGGGTGGGGGCTGCAGAGCGTGGGGTGAGGGGCGGTCCTCGTCCCCTGGAGACATCCAAGCATGGTGCAACCACTGGGCTCATCTGCGCCCTGCAGAAGCTGCTTGAGTCCTGGCTCAGCCACCTCTCACCCGTGACCTTGGCAGGGGGCTTCACTCCTCTGGCCTCAGTTTCTTCTTCCGCCTATGCCATGGGCTATGGTGGGTCCAAGATAGAATAGCCGTTGAAGACCCTGTACGCAGGAATGCCAGCGGGCAGATGTGATCGTTAACCTGCAAGCCCCGGGTCGTCGGGCAGGGGACACCCAGCCCAGCAGGTCAGGGTCTGTTTCCAGACCTTCTGGGGGCTGAGGCCAGTGGGAGAGAGCCCTGAGCCTGCGAGGACCTCCTCCCGTCTCTCCCCATCAGATGCTCTGTAGTGGAGACAGGCCAGCCTGGATTCAAATCTCGCTTCTCCCTTTCCTGTGTGACCATGGGCAAGGCACTTGGTTTCTCTGTGCCTCAGTTTCCTCACTTGTACAGTGGTGCTAGAATGCCTCCCTCGGGGCGGGGGTGGGAATTGGACATGACGAGGCACAAAGACCCCGGCTCCTCGCGAGCCCGGTGGACATGGCCGTTCGGCTGTCTTCCCCCCTTGCTTTCAGCCCCTTCGTAGCCCTTGCCTTGCTGTGAGTCTTCCCAGCTTCCTGCTGAGATCCTCAGAGCCAAGTTCATGGCCAGTTCTGAGAGAGGTCACCATGGAGGACTCCATCTGAAAGACAGGCCACGCCTGGGCTGCAAGAGACCGGTTCCAGCTCAAGGCTGGGCTCGAGGGTTTTGCTAGGGGTGGCCCACTTGCAGAATTCCTCAGCCCTGGGACTCCTCTTGAACCGGGTGACAAAAACACAGTCCCCAGGGTGGCAGTGTCTGTCCCAGGACCCCCAGCAACGGCTCTATCCCCAGGCAGTGATGCTGAGACCCCAAGACTGCCCATTGTCTGGTCTTGGGGGCTCTGCTCTTGATGGCAGGGATCGCGGCCCCCCCTTCTAGCCTTCCCCACCCTGCTCATGGGCAGGAAACGAGCAGAGCGCAGGGGATTCACAGGTGTCTTCCTCCTCCTGTAGCATCCTCCGCGCAGCTGGCCAGCGCTTGCCGCCATGGCGCTCTCTAGGCGGGGCTGGGAGACCACAACAATTTTAAGCTGAGATGAAGGAGCGTAATGGGCTCTAATCTGAACTGACAGCGGCGGCGTTATTAGCTGGGGCTGGTCAGGGAGGGCGGGGGGAGAGGAGGAGGCACGGGAGCACTCCCGGGGAGGAGGCAGGGTCTCCGGCGTGGAGATGCAGGCCGGGCTGAGGCAGTGGCCCGAGAGGGGCTGCCCTGGAGACACCTACTGGGCGTGACAGTGTGCTAAGCGCTGGTCACAGCACTTGCACTGTGAGGACGAGGGTGCTAGTGTTCGGTGCCCACTCCACGGAGGATGCCGCACCTGGTTCAGGCAGCAGGGCTGGGCGCTGGCTGTCTTCCGCTTCTAGAGGTCAGGCGTCGAAGGTCCCACGTAGGAGTCAGTGATATGTAGGATAAAGCAGGGCTTGAGGGCTTCACAGAGGTGGCGGGAAGGGCTGGGGGCATCTTTTAGGGTCAGGGCTATAGGTCATGATCACTGCCGGCCGGCTGGTCCCCACCAAGGCCGTGATGAAGCTGTGACTTAAGACACGACTTCCAGTTTCCTCCAAGAAGGAAGAGAGGGCCCTGGTCACTAGCCCTGTATCCCCGTGACTTGCTAGGCCCACTGATGTCCTGGGGCAGCCATGCTGTGCCCCCATCCAAGGGAACTGCTTCCTGTGGGCAAACTGGGTCATACCCCAGGGGTCCTGATTCAGAAGGGCACATCCCTGGGGGTGTGACACACTCCCCCTGTCCTGTATCTGGGTATAGTCCGTCGCTGGCCATCTGGCCTCCCCGAAAATCAGATCTTCTTTTATTTTTTAAAGACTTACTGTATTTAGGCCGGCGCCGCGGCTCAACAGGCTAATCCTCCGCCTAGCGGCGCCGGCACACCAGGTTCTAGTCCCGGTCGGGGCGCCAGATTCTGTCCCAGTTGCCCCTCTTCCAGGCCAGCTCTCTGCTGTGGCCAGGGAGTGCAGTGGAGGATGGCCCAAGTGCTTGGGCCCTGCACCCCATGGGAGACCAGGAAAAGCACCTGGCTCCTGCCATCGGATCAGCGCGGTGCGCCGGCTGTGGCGGCCATTGGAGGGTGAACCAATGGAAAAGGAAGACCTTTCTCTCTGTCTCTCTCTCTCACTGTCCACTCTGCCTGTCAAAAAAAAAAAAAAAAAAAAGACTTACTGTATTTATTTGAAAGGCAGGGTGACAGAGAGGGAGGGAGAGACAGAGATCTTCTATTGATTCACTCCCTCCCGCATGTGTGCAATGGCCAGGGTTAGGTCAAGCTGAAGCCAACAGCCCAGAACTCCATCTGGGTCTCCCACACGGGTGGCAGGGCCCCAAGCACTTGAGCCGTCCTCCACTGCCTTCCCAGGCGCACGAGCAGGGAGCTGGATCTGTTTGAATCCCAGGTGCTGGGACATGGGAAGCCGGCACCACCAGCAGCAGCTTGACCTGCTGCACACAACGCTGGCCCAGGAAGTCAGATTTTCAAAATCTCGCCGCTTCCATATCAAGGGCACACATGAAGCCTCCGCTGTGCTCGTAGGCTCTGCTGAGTCACAGGAAATGATTCTCTTCCTGCTGCGGGAAAGGCTGAGCAGGCAAAGGAGAGAATCCCAGGGGTGGCCGGCCGGGCACGCGGGTTGCAGCCAGGAAAGGGCTAAGAGGCCAGCTGGGGTCCAAGCCTGGAGGTGTGGCCTCATGGAGGTCCCTTGACCTTTGAGTACCTCAGTTTCCGCATCTGTGAGATGGGGGTGGGGGCCTGGGCCCTCGCTGCTGGTGAGGATCGGGAGGTTCCTCTGCAAAGCCTTTCGTCAGCACCGGGCGCATGGCCCGGAACGCCTGCCTGCCTGCCTGGGGTCTGTCCCTCCCGGCAGAGTGGGGTACTGGGGTCTGTGGTGGGGCCTGGGGGAACTGTGAAATGCTGCGCAGCGGTGCTGGGTGCGCCTGTCGCTCGAGACTCCTGGAGGCCCAGAGACCATGGAGGCAGCCGCGGAACAACAACAACAACAACAATAATAATAACAATCTGTGAAACCCTTTGTGTCCCTGAGGCTTGCTAAGGCTGCCTCCCGTCCTCCCAGCAGCCCTGCACGGCTGGTTTTGTCACCTGTGTTGCAGCCACCCCCACGCTGCATCCCCTGTCCCCACCTCCTGCCCCTCCCCAGCACCCTCTTCAGCCTCACGCTGGAGCTGGGTTCTCACCCTTCTGCGGAGTCTTCCCCGATTTCCCCTCCCACCAGTGTTCCCATAAGACTCCCCCCCCCCTTTAAGATCTGTTTATTTACTTGAAAGGCAGAGATACAGAGAGGGAGAGGGAGAGGGAGAGGGAGAGGGAGAGGGAGAGGAGGAGGGGCAGGGGGAGGGGGAGGGAGGGGGGAGAGAGAGAGGGAGAGAGAGAGAGAGAGAGAGAGAGAGAGAAAGTCCTTCATCCATTGGTTGACTCCCCAAATGGCTGCAACAGCCAGAACTGGGCCAATCTGGAGCCAGGAGCTTCTTCCGGGTCTCCCACGCGGGTGCAGGGGCCCAAGGACTTGGGGCATCTTCTACTGCTTTCCCAGGCCATAGCAGAGAGCTGGATCAGAAGAGGAGCAGCCGGGACTAGAACCAGCACCCCTATGGATGCCGGCACTGCAGTCGGAGGATTAACCTACTGTGCCATGGCGCCAGCCCCCACACTTCATTTTTATCCTACTTTGTCTGTTTGTTGAGATGAGATAGCATTCAGACCTTCACAAGGTGTGGAATTCAAAAGTAGCAGTGAGAAATGGAGTGGGGGGTGTCCCTGCTAGCCCACGCAGCTCCCCAGGCACTGTCCCTGTGCCCTGTGCTCGGGTGGCAGGGCTGTCAGCTTCATCACACTGTCTCTCAGCGCTGGCACTTGGGAACTTCTTCATCCCTACACCCCCCACGGCCCTGGCACTTGGTGGGAGTGCCGTGTATGTGGTTCCCCTCCCTCTCTCCCTATTTATATCTCTATTTATCTATCTCTGTATTTATTGAGAAACTCCCATAGAGAAATTTCTATAAATAGCTTTGCAAACCGGTGTGGGGCTCTGAGAAGGTGACTTTTCCACGGAGCTCCAACACCCAGGACAGTGCTCACGGGAGGCTCTGTTTGCCTGACCTTGAATGACCCTCTGTCCCTTCTTCTTGAACATTTGACCACCCTCTGTGAGACAAATCCCAAGTTCACCTGTTAATTTTTCAGTGGAACGTAAGCAGTACCCATCATAAGTTATCACAAGGCACCGAGCCGCCAGGTGCCATCCCCGGTGCCCCACCAGCCCGGCCCCGTCTTTGCACCACTCCATCTTCGCTTCTGTGGTCACTCAGCTTGCTCATCTGTAGAATGGGCTGGGGCCGGCATATCTCTGAGGTCGCCCCTATTTCAAGCCCCTCCCTGCAGGCACCCTGCTGTGGCCAGAGCTGTTGGGAGGGACTTGGGGTTGGGGAACGGGATAGAGAGCAAGATTCACCAAGCATTTGTTCACCCATCTTCCCATTCATTCATTCATTCATCTGTTAAAGCAAAGATAACCTTGAGAGATCATTGTGGATGGAGGCCAGTGCTGGGGGGACACAGAGGGACCGGGGTGGGGGAAGCTAGGGGAGAAGGCATTTTTCACTGGCGCTGTTGAAGCCTGCGTGTGAGGGGCCAGCTCCCTTGTCCTCCCCAGCTCCGGGGCTCTCCCGCCGGGCCGTCCCAACGCCGGGTACAGGGTACTCGTCAAAGGCGCTGAGCCTGGCCCTGTGCAGAACACGCTCCAACCCCCTTCCTGCTGCTCTGGGCAGCTGCGGCGACTTTAGCTCCCAAACTTGGGGCCTCTCCTCTGCAGCGGGGCTTGAGGGGAGAGCGGAGGCCGTTCTGCGCCCCCTCCCATCCCCCCCCCGCCCTGCAGAGCTGGAGATGAGCACATGTGCCGCCCCCGCCCCCCTAATCCTCCCTGAACTTGGGGGAGGCACCGAGGCCACACCTGCGCGGCTGTGACAGCTCCCGCCTCTGGGCAGAGAAGGCCATCTCAGAAATGACACGTTGCCAACAAGGAGAAATCAGCTTCTGAATTCAAATGTGTCGGCGTCAGGTGACCCCGGCTCGGGCTGGCTGCAGGAAGACAGCTGAGATTAGAGGCTGTCAGCCTGGGGAGCGGCCGTGCACCAAGGGCTGGCGGGACCGGGGCTGCCACAGCTCCCCAGGCCCTTGGCGCCCCGGACTTGTCCAGACAGGGGGCAGGAATTCGGGCGCAGGCCAGGGTCTCCCAGGGCCTGGGGATGGCCTCCACCCTGCAGTGGGCCACTCTCCGTGGCAGGGCGCTGGGGTGGGGGGCCTGGCCCCCCTGAGCCCACTGCAGCGTAAACACTCTAATGGGCTTGTGAGAGCCGGGGAGGAATGCGGGCCCCACAGCCCCTGAGGGACGGGAGAGAGGGGGTAAGACACCCAAGAGACAGCAGCCTCCACTCTGCAGGGAGGTGAGAAAGGGCAGAGGAATCCTGGAGGGGGGGGGAGGAGGAGGAGGAGAAGGGAGAAGAGGAAGAGAGAGAAGAGGAGGAGGAGGAAGGGGGGAGGGGGAGGAGGGTGAAGAGGAGAAGAGGAGGAGGGGGAAGAGGAGGAGGAGAAAGAGGAAGATGAGGATGAAGAAGAAGAGGAGCGGGAGAAGGAGGAGGAGGAGAAGAGGAGGAGGAGGGTGAAGTGGAGGAGGAAGAGGAGGAGGAAAAGGAGGAGGGAGAGAGGAGGAGGAAGAGGAGGAGGAAGAGGAGGGGGGGAAAGATGAGGAAGAGGAGGGGGGAAGAACTGGAGGAGGGGAGGAGAAGGAGGGAGGGGAAGGGGGGAGGAGGGGTCCCTGCTCTTCCCTCATCCCCTTCTCCCTTGCCCTCCCAGGGAAGGGGTAGGGAGGAGGCCGCTGTGAGTGTGGCGAGTTGGACAAGGCAGGGACCCTCTATGAAATGGGGCTCCTGGCGGGGCCCCCCAGGGTTGCCATGGTGATGAAGAAGGGCAGAGTGAGGGCCCGCAGAGGCCTCTCTGAGCCGCACACCCCACACGCTGCCACCCCTGTGCACGCCTGTCTCCTCGTGTGCAGCCTCCCTGAGTGCCAGCGACCAGCCAGCGCCTGCCGCCCGAGAGCTCCGTGCAGAGCGCCCAGTGAGAGGGTGCAGTGAAGAACGGGAAGCGAGGGGAAGGGGGCGGTCAGAGGGGCCCCGGTGTGGTGTCATGGTCACTACTGTGGTCTCTTCCAGCCCTGTGCTCACAGCAGGCGGGGCGGTCTTCCCCCAGGTGGGGAGGTCATCAGTCCAGGGGGCAGAGTAACTGACCTTGGGCCCGTCTCAGCAGCACCAGGTGTTGGGGTCACCACAGCCGTGCGCTGTAGAGCCCAGAACACAGCGAAGGCCAGAGCAGGGCTGGGGGGGGTGATGCTGAGTCTCCCAGGTGGGAGGTGGGCGGGGCAGGGGGCGGCAGGGGCAGGGCTGGCTGAGGGTTTCCAGAGAGAGAATCCCCGACTCCGGCTGCTCCTGGTGCCGTCCCCACCCGCCGCAGGAATCACTGGGAGAGGACCCGCCTTCTCACTCCCTGTTCAGAGCTACGTCATCAGAGAAGCAACCCAGGGGTTTGGGGTGGTTTCGAGGGCAGCTGACAAGGGCTCAGGCATGAAAAGGGTCTGTGTTTGAGTCCTGGCTCTGTCACTCACTCAGCAAATGCTTTAAACTCCCCAACCCTCAATTTTCTCATCTGTAAAATGGGAGTGACTGGGGCCAGCACTGTGGCACAGCAGGTTAAACCACTGTCTGTTGTGCTGGCATCCCATATGGGTGCCAGTTCGAGTCCTGGCTGTTCTACTTCTGATCCAACTCCCTGCTAACGCTCCTGGGAAGGCAGTGGAGGATGGCCCAAGTCCTTGGGCCCCTGCACCCATGTGGGAGACCAGGAAGAAGCTCCTGGCTCCTGGATTCAGCTGGCCCAGCTCCAGTCATTGTGGCCACAGGGAGAGTGAACCAGCAGATGGAAGATCTCTCTCTCTCCACTCTCTCTCTTTCTAAGTCTGCCTTTCAAATAAATAAATAAATCTTAAAGAAATGAGTGTGATCATTCTCAGCCGTAGAGTGACTGCAAATCACAACAAATACTGTGGGGTGGAGAAGGAAAGCTCTTCTTTACGGACAAACGTCAACTAAAACATCGCAACAACGTGGGGATTGGCCCAGGATTGGGCCGCACTAGCCCCGGAATGGACCCCCAGGGGGTGCTGAAACCATGGGTCCATGATCTTCCCACAGTCTCACCCTCCAGACACATCACGATCACAAAGGGGCGACTCGACCTGGAGGGATATGGCAGAAATCACTTCCCCAAGGGACGAGATTCAGCATCGCTGTCACGGGAAACCGACACCCAGCGGCTCCTGAAACAGGCACGGGGAAGGCGGGGAAGGCGGTGCGCCCCTGAGACGTGGACCCAGTCACCTGGACACAGGTGTGCCTCAGGGGAGACAGGGGTTACAAGGCCCCACCCCCAACTCCTCAAACTCTCCGTGTCGTGAAAGCAAGGCAGTCAGAGACTGCTCTAGGTTACAGGGGCCTGGAGAGATAGGACAGCAAAATGCAGTGCTCGATGTTGTTAAAAATCTTTATTTATTTGAAAGCCACAGTGACCAAGAGAGGAAGAGACAGAGCGAGATCCCCAATGGCCACATTGGCCAGGACTGGACCAGGCGGAAACCAGACACGTGGAACTCCATCCAGGTCTCCCACATGGGTTGAAGGGGCCCAAGGACTTGGGCCATCTTCTGCTGCCTTCCCAGAGGCATTAGCAGAGAGCTGGATGGGAAGTGGAGTAGCTCAGCCTGGAACTGGCACTCCGATACGAAACAACAGAGATGCGAGCAGCAGTTCACCTGCTGCGCCACAGCACCGGCCCTCGCAATGCTCGGTCTGGACCCTGGACCGGGAAGCAATGTGAGAAAGGCCATCTCCAGGGCCAGCCCGGGAAGTCTGGATCTGGACAGTGTCAAGGCCAGCCTCTGGCCAGGAAGCCGACCGGTGGTTCGGCTGGGGAAGGTTCGCGATGCGAGAGACGTGTGATGGAGGATTTCAGGGTCCTGGTGCCTGCATGATCCTCACAGACCCCTGGGCAAAACAAATATGCACACACAAAGAGAGGTGGTAAACGTGGCTACATGTCTGTAAGGGGGTGGGGGACGCCACGGGCAGAGTACCCAGCTCATGACTGTCTCAAGAAGCACCATTCCCCGGGAAGAGTGGGCAGCAGGCAGCCGGAGGTGGAGAGGCCTTGGGGCCTGTTTGTGGAGTGGTTTACAGGCGGGGGTGGGCGGGCTTGCATGGTGGGCAGTGGAAGGACACAGGGCTGGGAGACAAAGCCTGGGTCCGCCTCCCAGCAAGGGGACCTTCTGTCTTCTGTGAGTACTTAACCGTTCTGTGCCTCTTTCCCTCTCTGAAAAGGGATGTGCCACCCGGTGAGAAAATCCAGGAGAAGCCGGAGCCCAGAGATGACTGTCGTGGCTCAGGACCAGTTGGCCTGGGTCCGGAGCACCGAGGGCGCAGGTGCAGGGGGAGATGCAGGTGCCTGGGAGGCTGGGCTGTGGTCCCACCTCTGCCTGCCTCTCTTGGGACCCCAGTGAGTGTCGTGGGCCCTGAAGAGTAGAAGCAGGTGCGGGCCTGAGCCCGAGGATCACCACTCTGTGGCCTTCAGCTGAGGAAGGGCTTCCTCGGGCCAGCGGCCCCCAGGAGCATGCTGGGAAGGCCATGTGGCTGGAGGCGGCACTGGGATGGGGTGGGGGGAACCCCCTCTGGTTCCTCCCATGGGACCTAAGGGCTCCTGCTCAGCCTTATCCTGCCCCCTCGGGAAGAAGGCTCTAGAAGCCCCTGCCAACTTCAAGGGGGACCAGGCTCCAGCCTGGCCTGACTCAGTGTGTCATCTGGGATGGGTTACTTCCTCGCTCAAGGCCTCAGTTTACCCAGAATCCATAAAATGGGGCGATTCACCCCTCCTTTGTCTGCCCCTGTGGAGAGGCAGGGACCCCTGCTTTAGGGGCAGGCAGGTCTGGGTTCAGATCCTGCCATTGCTGCTTGCTGGAGGCCATCAGGATCGTCCACACCCACAGGCCCCACTCCCTGAACCACTGCGGGTGGTCACATACACTGCGGCTGGGTAATCGCAATACAAATGCACACAGACTTACAGTGAGGAGTTTGTCGGTTTATTGTCCTTCTCCCCTATGGGGATGTCAACACTCCGAGGCAGGGACTTGCCCATCGGCTGAGTGATCAGGAGACGAAGGCTCCCCTTGCGGCTCTACAATGTGCTGAGACCGAAAGCTCTTGAAGTTCATGGTTGTTAGGAAGCTTTAGAAAGCAAGAAGCACTCTGCAGAGTGGCCTGGGTCTGCCCACGGGGTCGCATGTTTGCAGACCAGAGGGCGGGGGGCACTGCGGGTCCTAGGAGCCGGGCAGGGGTGTCCAGGGGCGAGGGAGGGCGGGGGCAGGGGCGCCTGGCCACCTGTGGCCCCAGGCACTTTGTCCAGTGGGCTCCCTCGTGCTAACAGCCAGGTGGGAATGCAGGTCTGGGTTGCCTGTGCACCTGATTCTTCTAGGCTGGCCAGAAATCCAGTGCGGAACGATTCATTCTTCGAAAGAAAAGCATGAATAAGAGCGAACAGGAGCCGGGCGCACTCGCCCAACCGCCTGGGGCCATGTGGGCAGGGGCTGTCCACGCCATCCTTATCTCTCCAGGTCCCTCACAGTCACGGTCCCCGAAAAGCCAGGGACCCCGCTAGAGGGAAATGCCTGCTGGCCACCCGGATCCAGTGGCTTCTTCCCTGAGACGCTGGGCTGGAGGGAGGTCTGCTGCTGTAGTGCCCGGCTTTGCAGATGGTCTGCAAATAGTCCCGGAACACATCTCTGCAGTGTGGCTTCCAGCACAGCCCTCCCCTCTCCGCACGGCCCCACCCGCCTCGCCGGGACTGTGGAGGGAGGACAGACACAAGAGGCACAGCGCATTTCTGAGCCCTGAATGTGCTCCCCGCAGGCCGGGTGCCCCGCTCCCCGTGCGGTCAGGACCACCCCCAGCCAAGCTCTCCTACCAGAGCATAGCATCTCCACAGCCCAGCAAAGAGGGCACCCGGCCCCGAGACCCAGGCTCCGCCCCACCTGCCTGTGTCCAGCTCAGCGGGGACTCCAGGGGGCCCGGGGCCAATCTCCCCAGACAGATGGCTCCCGGGCAACACACACCCCTACATGTGCTGCCCATGAAATATAGAAACTATATAAATAACATAAATACTTTCCCATTTAGCATAGCTGTATAAATTATTCTCTTTTGCCCTAAAAACTATATATGTGAGGTAGACAAAATACCCTGTGAGAATTTCCCTTAAAGCTGTAGAGGGAGGGGTCCGTGGCCACTCTGGTGCCCAGGGGACCCAGCAGGGCTGTGGGGGATCCCTGGGGGTGACTGGAGGGGGAAGGGTGGGAGCAGAGTGGGGGCGGGGAGGAAGGGGCTTCACAGAGAGGGCCCATGAGCTGAGGCCCCCCGAGCCTGCTGCTGGGCTCTGCTGGCCATGGAGTCGGGGTGCAGACCGCACGCTGTGGGATCAGGGAGCCCTGGCTCCCAAGTTGCCCCCAAGCCCCTCCTCCTGCCCATGAGCCAGGATGGAGGCAGAGCTGGGGGTCCCAGAGAAGCAGAGAGAGAGTGTCCAGGCAGCAAGGATGTAGAAATATCTAGAAAAGCAGTCCTTGACTCTTCTCCCACCAGCCACCTGGGTGAGCACAGGCAGTGGAGTGAGAGAGGTCTCCTCCTGCGCTGAGCCCCGGTCATCCAAGGTCCTCCAGATGCCCCAGGCCTGACCCACCAGAGCCAGGCAGCTCCTCCCGCCCCTGGAGCTGCCACGGACGAGGTTTCGAGCCCTCGGCGAGGCTGGAGTTTCCTGTTCAAGCCGAGGGTCAGCACCACCGGGTTCAGCGAGAGCGGAAGCTGACAGAGGGCGCGGCAGGGCCGGCCAAGCAGCCAGGGGCTTCCCGGAGGAGGTCACTTCCTCCCAGCTGGCCTTGGGCCCTGCTCTGGGCAAGCACACAGCAAAGTGACCCCGACGCAGCCTCTGTCCAGTGCCAGAGAGGCGTGTGCTGCTCAGCGGGGCCCTGCGCCCGGCCCAGGCGGGGCCACCTCTGTGCCAGTCGCTCTCTCCCTCCTGCACGTGGCCCTGGCAGGTGGCACAGGAAACGGCCACGGGAGCTGAGGAAGTTTGCGAAGTCACTTCCGGTCCTCAGGTCGGAGCCCACATGAGGACAAGGTAAGGGCTGCTGGGAAATAAGGGGCCTCCGAGGCGCCGGGCTCGGCCGAGGCTCAGCACCGGACAGCTGCAGCCGGCGCCAGGCCCGCGTTAGAGGAGCAGTCGCTTCTGACTGAGGAGCCCACCGCCCCGCAGCACAAACCTCAGTCGCGCCGGGGGTCTCCCAGCCCGGGCGGGCCTCGGCCACGGAGCAGACCCCAGAGCAGGCTGAGAAGCTGAGCTTGGCCCCTGCCTGCTGGGTGCCAGGAGACTGTCCTCCTTCTCTGGGCTGGGAAAGTCGGGGGAGGTCGCCCTCTCCCTGCACACCCTGGGGACTGGCTCTCCCCACTGCGCTCCCTCCACGGCTGGCCTTATTGTGGGTAACTCCAAGACAGGAGCAAGGCCTCAGTGCGGGCCCATTTAACCCAGGGTTTCCAGGCACGAATCTGGCCGCGGTCCCCTCGAGCCCAGACAGTTTTCCTTCCTCCATATAAGCAGCTCCTTCCCCCTGGCCTCTCTGCCCATGACAGGGGAAGGGAAGCCACAGGGGTAGAGAAGGTGTGGGGCACCCAGAGCTCCCTGCAACTGGAGCAGGGCTGGGGGCTAGACCGCCCCACACCAGCTGACGCCCACCTTGGCTCCCGTCATCAGCCCAAAAGTGCACCTGCCAGCATGCGTCCCAGGGAGAGCCCCCGCCCCCGGAACCTGGTCCTGCCCTCCTTGTGGTCTCCCTTATCTCATTCGCTTCCCTTTCCACTCCTGCCTCTGGCTCCCAGTTCTCCACGAGGTTGGGGGCCCTTGCTTCAGGGATGGGGCTTGGCTTCCCTTTGCTGACTGCTGGGATTGCGGGCAGACAAAAAGCTGGCCAGGGACGGTGAGCTGCCCGCTCACGGGCGTTGGCACATCCCTCGGTGTGTGTGTGCGTGCCGGGCATGCCCGCCCAGAGGGGCTGCTGGACAGGCACCAAAGGCAGCCCTGGCCGCGCCTGGTTGGCTGCCTGGGCAGCAGGTCTAGTGCTTACAGGTGTACACCAGCTCCTCCTGCACGCACTGCTGGCACTCCACGTAGCAGCACCACTGCACCTGGCAGTGGCAGGAGAAGGCCACCAGGCGACTCTGCGTGTCGTAGCCCCGCCCACAGCACAGGCTGCCGCAGCTGGCCTCCCGGGAGCACACCCTGCCCGCCGTGCCGGGAGAGTATTTGCTGGGCCGGCAGAAGCTGGGCGAGTCTTCCAGGTAGACCAGGTCCCCGGGCCGGGGGGCCAGGCCCTTGGCGGGGCTGCCTGGCTTGGAGGGGGCCCAGAGCTCCAGGCGGCCCAAGGCCTCGTTGGTGGCGCTGGACACCTTGACAGCTGAGTCATAGCGCAGTTTCAGCACCTCGCCCGTCTCGCGGAACGGGGCAAGCTGCTTCCAGCAGGTGCGCACCGCACAGGAGCCCGACACGCCGTGGCACTTACACGTGGTCCTGAGGCCGCTCTTCACAGCCTGAGGGGAGAGGCAGGAGGGAGGCGTGGTCAGAGCCCAGGGCCCAGGGGCCACCCTGGAGGTAGGAAGCAGGCAGAGGCAGCCCTGGGCTAGTGTGCCTGCCCTGGGGACAGCAGTGTGGACCCATCTGTGCCCAGCTCCTCCCCTTGACCTGGAGTTCTTGTGGAGTAGACAACCTGTGCAACAGAACACAGGAGCTCTGGTCTACACAACCCACCATAGAACACAGAACTCAGTTCCTGACAAACTGGAACGCTGGCCTCTCCCAGCCTTCTCACCCCAACACTCTTCAGTACTTTTGTTCCCCAGTTCTTCCACTGCTGTGTGACCTTAGCTAAGTTCCTCCCCTCTCTGGGCCTCCTCCATTCATGCAGTGTGGGAGGGTTGGGGTTGCCCAAGATCAAAGCTTTCAAAGGAAGTTGGCTTCTAGGACCCTCAGCAGGTGCAGCCCTTAGAATCAAGACCCCAGGGGCTGGCGCTGCAGCACAGCGGGTAAAGCTGCTGCCTGGCAGTGCCGGCATCCCATATGGGTGCCAGTTCAAGTCCTGGCTGCTTCTCTTCCGATCCAGCTCTCTGCTATGGCCTGGAAAAGCAGTAGAAAATGGCCCAAGTCCTTAGGCCCCTGCACCCGTGTGGGAGGCCCGGAAGAAGCTCCTAGCTCTTGGCTTCAGATCAGCACAGCTCCAGCCGTTGTGGCCATGTTGGGAGTGAACCAGCGGATGGAAGACCTCACTCTCTCTTTCTGCCTCTGCCTGTTACTCTGCCTTTCAAATTAATAATAAATAAATCTTAAAAAAAATTGGGACCCCCGTCCAAACACGTTCCTGCTTCCCGGGGCCTGGCCCCAAGCCGGGCTCCTGCTGCTGCCCAGCCCCTGAGGGTGCCCTGGCAGCCAGCAGCGGTCCAGCGCAGATGGCCAGGGAATGCTGGCTGAAGAACGCAGCTCATCCCGGGATGACTCTGCGTGTGTGTTGGGGAGCAGAGTGCGGGCCCCCCGCAGACCTGGCTCCCTGGAGGCGGAGGGCACCTTGGGTGGTGGGAAACGTGCTCACCTTGATGCCCACGTGGGTGTTGTGGGCGTCCACCCGTGCCCGCAGGTCCTTGCTTCCTCGCTTGGGTCCCAGGAAGTTGCTCAGAAACTTGGTGCTGTACTTGAGGTTGTCGCCACACACGCCCCACTGCCAGGCCTGCCGGCTCTGCAGCCCCGGGGAGTCATCGCAGGTGCAGCGCTCCATGCGCCCGGCGCTGCAGGCCCGGGCCAGCGCGTGGGTGAGGGCGGCCGAGGACACTGCGTACAGGAAGGCCGTCTCCTTGAAGCCTGTGCCGGGCACCCGCGGCAGGGATTGGGAGGGAGGAAGGGAGGGGAGGAAGGTCAGAGGCCATCCACCGCCCTCTGGGGGGCAGGGGGGTGGGGCATGAGAGCAGGGCGAGGGGTCATGAACTGAGGACAGGGCTCTGGGCAAGCGTCCTTGTCACCCTCCCTGCCACTCAGGCCGCCACTGTCGTGTAAAAGGAACCTCCAAACTCACTACGGGGGATGTACCCAGAATCCCAGAGGGCACCAGGACAGGGCCACCGTCTTGTCCTCACTGAGCGCACATGGAGAATTCTGGAGAAGTGACCCAGGCACCGGGCGGGGGCAGAGCCGGGGCCAAGCAGCCTCAACAACTTCCCGTGCACATGGGCCGAGTCGGACCAACCCATTTCCGAGACCCCCTCCCCCTGAGAGGTACTTCCTGCTGCTGCCACTGTGCGGCTGGCCGGTGACAGAGTGGCCTTGGCCCTCCTGCCCCACTTGTCCCAGACTGACCATCCCCCGCCCCGCCCCCACTTCCAGGACCATCGCTGCACTCAGTTGAGGCCGGGCCCACATCCGGCCTCCCACGGCCCTGCCTCCCACCTGCTCTCCAGTGTACCTGTGCTGCTGGTGACACTTGGAGACACAGACAGAAGCAGGCCATCAGCCCAGCCCAGCCCTCTCTCTCCTTGCTGTGGCGGGGCCGGCTGTCCCCGCCACCCCCATCACCATCTCTGCACTTCCGTGACAGCTCCCATCGCCACCCCTTCCCGTGATGCGGTGGCCTGGACGGTGTGCTTGCCGTGGACAGAGGGCACCTGCTCCAGCTCTGTTCCCCCAGCATCCAGCACAGTGTCTGGCTCACTGTGGGCCCCTCCCCCGAGATGCTGAGCGGAGGGGTGGGTGGAGGCGTGGAGGGGCCTAGGAAGAATCGAGGGGGCTGGGTGGGAACGGGAAGGAAGGAGGGAGTGATGGATCCACAGACGCGATGAGCCGAGACGGGGGAATGCATGAACGAAGCATCAGCGGCCTCGTACGGTCTGGCCAGTTCTTACCTCTCAGCCTCCCTTGCACGTGCTTGCACTTCGTTTCATGCGTGTGCGTGTGCGTGTGCATGTGTGTGCGCATGTGGGCACGTGGAGGAGGCAGAGGGAGGTGACAGGGGACCACCGTCTCATCAGCGGGCTCCCAGGAGTGGGCTTGGGTCTCCTCCTTTTTGGGGTCTCCCTAGCTCTCTGCCTCCCCACCCTGGCCTTCCACAGGCCCTCATAACCCCAGGCTCCCCCGCCGACCCAGCCCTGGGCCCCACCTCTCTTGAGCAGCCCGGTCCTCCCCTCCAGGCTGCAGTTCCAGCGCTCCTGCCGGAACTGGAACTGGCACTCGAGCAGGCCGAGGCGCGCGGCGTCCCGCAGGGTCTCTGCCAGGCCGGGCTCGCGCCGGCACAGCTGCTTCTGCCGGCGGGACAGCTTCAGCAGGTCGCACTGCTTCAGGTGGGCGCCCCCCTGTGCCGGGGCCGCCGCAGTGCCCAGGCCGGGGAAGGGCGTCAGGACCTCGCGCCCGGTCAAGCTGGAAGGGATGAGAGGAGGGAGGGGATGAGCCTCGGGGGACACAGTGGGTGCGGACCAAGGGTGCAGAGCCCTGGGGATGGGGGGGCTTCCTGGGGGCTCCAAGCATCTCCCTCCTGGGCGGCAGGCCGGCCTCAGCGGCTGCATCCCCTTTTTACAGCGTGGGAAGCCAAGGCGCTTGGACAAGGTTTGGTGCAGAGCCTCAACCTGTTACCACATCAGTCTCTGCTCTTCTTGCCCATCCTAGCCCCCAGGGTGCCAGGTTCCCAGGACCCACACTTGGCCATCCTGATTCTGTTGGTTTGGTGCGGGGCCTGGGAATCGGCATACTGACCACCTCGCCCTGGGCAGCGTCTGTGAGCAGGGACATTTGGGAAACACGCACGTGGCATGGGCCGCTGCTTACACCCAGGAGCCGCCTGCCCAAGAGGGGCTGGAGACGCAGGCAGACACCCAGGGGAGACGCCGATACCCCTCCCTTCCTCACGTGGCGCTGCTGCCCAGGTAACCCCAAAGCCAACCAGACCCATTCGGCCACCCAGAGAGACCCCCAGCCCCCGTCTGCCAGGCGCCTGGTGCTGATTGTCGCTTGGGGAACCCCGGGGGAAGAGGCAGGGAGGGCAGTCCGAGAAGGGAGGAAGCTGGACTCCCCCCAGGCCACGGAGGCCGGGCTTCGGCTTTCCCTTTCGGAAGCCCACCCGTTCTGCCGAGTTCTAGGCCTGACTCTGTCGCTTCCCAGCTGGGCAATGGCGAAGCCTGGTTTTCTCCTCTGCCGAGTGCACAGGGCAGCCCTGCAGCCCTCCCAGGCTCGCGGGGAGGATGGCGGGCCAGGGTGCACACTGGGGTTTCCCAGGCTTCGCCTCCTAACCAGGCAGAGTCCGTCTTCCGTCCACACAAAGGGTTTGTGAGTGACAGGCCCAGCTCACGCAAGAACAGTGGGAGCTCTAGAATCAGAGCCCCCCCCCTCCAGTCTCTGAGAAGCACTGGTCCACAGCTCCTCCTCTCCCACGCCGCATGCCCACAGTGTGTGCGGGGTGGAGGGCAGGGGGCACTCACACCCTTCCAGGGCCCGGGCCAGGGAAGGCACCCCTTTCTGGAACATGCCAGCCTCGCGGAGGGAAAGGGGCAAAGGAGGAGGCAGGCAAAGGCTCTCCGGGCCCCTGTTCAGGTGTGGCATCTGCCATGGAGACCCCCGTGCCACCGGTGAGGACAAGAGCCCTCAGAGGCTGGGGGGCCCTTGTGGGACTGAGCCAATGAGGACATAGTTCTGGTTGCAGCCACCTGCCTTAGCCAGGACATCTGGCTGCGTGCCACGCCCTCTCTGCCTGCCCCAGCAGCAGGAAGGCTCCCCCGAGGGTGTGGGGCCCAGCCTGGCCCCAGGTGCTCCCAGAAAGCGCCCGTGGACCGCCAGCCCGTCAGGTGCAGCCAGCCCGGTGTGGCACGTATCTCGGAACCCTCCGAGCTGAGACTGATGTTATCAGGCTCCGCTGGGCCCGGCCTGGCCTTGGGCTCCCCTCCCAGACAGGGTGAGGGCAGGGGCCCGTTAATCATTAATCTGGGGGCAAATGGGTAAATTTCCAGTCCACCAGGCCTACACCCAAACTCCTCCCTGCAGCCTGGCAGGAAACCCTCAGAACTTGACCCTTGGCAGGTCCAGGGCAGAACCAGCGTCCCCTGAGGCCGAGGAGGGCAGTGTGGAGGGCGGCCAGGCGGCTGCATCCCTCGGGTCCTCACGTGTCCTCCTCCCCCTGCCAGGGGCGGGGCTCAGGGGCAGCTTCTGCTCACACAACCCCTGGGCCTTAGACACTGGGACCTCCCCAGGAGGAGCTGATGGACAGATGGGAGAACAAGCAGGAGTGACAGGAACTTTGGCCAATGGGGCTGCGCATCTCTCCAGGCCTGTGTCAAATGCTATTTTGAAAGGAGCTACTGCCATCCTATCATCATCGATGCATCATAGGTCCTATTATACAATGCATCAACATGATATTTGTCACATAACATGTGTATGTTACCATACTTGCTCCTAAGCCCTTTAAATGGCTATTGTGGATGGCAGTTGGGGCGGCTGCCTACCTGTTCCTTCTACCTACGTGGTGACCATGGGTTCCCTGTCACTCATTTCATACAGTACGACCTCACTGCCCTGCTTTGTTGATTGGACTGATGGTGATCACATGACCCCCTCTGGCCTGTCCCTGGAATCTGGACAGCGAATTAAGAGAGCACACAAGAGTGGCGCTGTGGCACACTAGGCTAAGCCTCTGCCTGTGGCCCTGGCGTCCCATATGGGCGCCGATTCGAGTCCTGGCTGCTCCACTTCCACTCCAGCTCTCTGCTGTTCTCAGTTTCGTGTAATAGACCCTGAGATTGATGGCTCCGGGAGTCCAGTATAAAGTCGGTTAATTTTATTAGCAGTAATGGCACTAAGTGGTGATTAATGGCCAGGAAAGGCAGTCAACCGCACACAGGCCTGAGGCTACGCTGGGCCCTGGTCCACCCAGCTCTGCTCCCAAAGAAGATTCCCTGGCACTGCCTCAGGGGTCCCCACGGGGCCTCTGAGGACAGCGGAGGGAACCTCGGGACCTAGTTCCCTTTTGTTTGCTTTCTACCTTGCAGACTGAAGAAGCGGTGCCATGACATCAAACTAAGGAAATGAGCAATAGATTTCCCTAGGTAGTGCTAGCGAATTCTCCTTCGAGTGCCCACCGAGGGCATCTGCCAGGGCAGGTTGGATTCTTTCTGGACCTCAGAATGCGCCAGCCCAGTCAGGGGTCGGCTGGCCTGATTCTCTCCTCTGAAAGAAACCACGCTCTGGCTTCCAGGCCTCGGGACCCCATGCCAGGGTCCCACCATGAACTCTCAATTGCCCACACGTTAGCTGAGCCCCATGGGGGTAAAAGGCACATGGCGGCAGGGACCCAAGCACTTGGGCCATCATCTGCTGCCTCCCCAGGCACATCAGCAGGAAGCCGGATCAGAAGCAGAGCAGCCAGCACTCAAACTGGCAGTCTGATACGGGATGCGGGATACCGCTGTTGCATAGAGTGGCCTAACCCACTGCACCACGATGCCGGGGCCCCAGAAGACACTGCCCCATAGCCGATGAGGCGCTATCAGCCAAGCAAGTGACCAGCATTCGGAACTACAGGCCAGAGGAACACAACCTGAGGGCTTGCTAATTGTTATTCTGGGCTGGGTGTGAGGGCAGGGGCAGCTGTTTCTTGGGCTTCTGCCCAGCCCAAGTGCTCCGGAACCACCTGGGACCTCCACTCCCCCAGCTGGGCTCACCCAGGCTGATAGGAAAACAGCAACCCCCTGTAGCCAGTTTCCAGCCCATACCCCACCCCCACACAACAAGATGCCGCCGGCCCAGGACATCCCAGCCATCTCCTCCTCTCTGCTGATGAACGCCAGGTGCCTCTGAGGACGGCATCTCACCCAGCCCCTCACCCCCAGAGCGCCTCTGTCCACGCCGGGCCCTGGCTTCCCCACAGCCTTCCTCACTGCCCGGCGCTCACCTCGACCATGGCTGTGGCTAACGCGGCCCCATGAGGCTGACCTTGAAGGAAGCAGAAGCCTTTCCTCCCCAGAGCCCAGGGACGTCCCAGGGGACACCCCCCTTCAACAGTCACCACCTCCTGCCCCCAAGCTGTTCTGGCCTTGGGAATCTGGTCCCAGCTATGCAGGAATGTCCATCCCCCTACCCCCAGCCCATTCCATCCAACAAGTACGCATGGGCTCATGGGAGAGCTCAACAGGAGACACACTGCCAGGGTTCAAGTCCCACCTTCGTCTCTTAGCTGTGCTGCTGTGGCCAAGGCGCTCTGCCTCTTTCCGCCTTCTCTGCAAATGCAGGTACCAGCACCTCCCTGGCAGGCTTGGGTCGACGGGTTTACCCTGCCGCTGGTAAGCTCCTGTTGTTTGTCATTATTAAACGCCTACTGTGTACTGGATGCTGGGACACAGCCCCCCAAAGACTCAGTCTGGAGGGAACAGGAGTCTCCCCACTCCACCCCCCAACTCCCCTGAGACTCCAAGGTGGAGGGAGAAAAAGACCTGAACAGGGCTGGCTCGGCTCAGGCAGCCGGAGCGGAGCTCCCGGCACGGTCTGGGGGAGAGCCTGACCTCAGCCAGGGCCGTCCTGCCTGGAGGTGGGGCAGGCAGGAGGAAGCTCCCCTCCGCGCTGTCTGGAGGTCAGACACCTGGGGGTGCCCCCAGCTCCCTGCTTCCAGGACCCTCCCTCACCCAGGACGAGGCGGGGATTTCCAGGGCACCGGGCAGTGTCGGCGTGTCTGGACTCTTGGCTGGAGGGGCCAGGAGCAGCGGCTGGCACCAGGGCCACGCCGACCACCAGCAGCTGCCTGGGAACCAGGAAAGTCTTGCGCTGCCTGGGGCGTCGGCGCCCGCACTACCCCATTAGATGCGCCGATAACAGGCTTCCGCGGCGGGGCCATTTGCATGGTAAGTGAGCCCTTTGTGCTTTCATCTCCAACGTCCCGGCCTCGCCGAGCCCCCTACACATGCGCGCCCGCACACCCCGGCCCACGCCCTGCGCTCCCCGACTGGGGGCTCCCCACCGCGGCCACGCCGGTCCCGGGCGCTCAGCCTTCAGAGAGCGCGGCTTCACGACGGCCAGGCGTCATTCCCCTCCTCGCGTCGACCCCAAGCCTCGAATCCTCCCCTCCCTCCTCCGCCTCCTCCAGCAGGGCGCCCGGGCTTTGGCCTCCTGGACCACGCGCCCCCGGGCCTCCCCGCTGGGCTCCCCCACCCCGGATCCCGCCTGCCTTCCTTCGGCAGCTCTCACGCCCGGCGCCTCGTCCCGAGCCCGGCCCAGCTGTGGGTTTTTCTCTCCCAGGCGGCCCCGCTTCCTGTCTGCCAGACCCGGAGGCATCAGCGACGGCGCCCCGCATCTCCACACGCCGGGCTGTTGGGAGCGCGGCCCGTGCCCCATCTGTGCGGGAACAGCTCGCCCTAATTCCTCGGTCTCTGCCTCTCCTTAGGCTAAGACTGAAGCCCGAAGAGGAAGCCCCGGTCCCTGGCATGCAAGGGTCCGGTGGCTCGGCGCCCACACTTGTGTAGGATTTTTCCCTCACCCCCCACCCCAGGCCTATCCACGTCTGAGACCATGGGTCCTTCCCCCAGGCCCCTGGCTGAGTCCAGATCCCGCCATTCCTGTCGCCCTCCGAGATTCTGCCTGGCAGTGGCTGGGGGCTGGGAGGGGGGAAGAAGTCCAAGGTGTGCCTCTTGTGTGGGTCTCTGCTCTTACCTGTCTGCTGCCCCGGACGTTCAGGTTTTTATTGTCCAAGGTGGACCACTGACTTAGTGGCAGGGCTGGGACTGTGCCCCATATCTCCTAATTGCTGCCACCAAGCCATTGCCACGGCACAGGTCGGAGCAGACGGGAACACAGCCAGGCAGGCTTTAGGCTAAGGGAGTCTTTGGGGCTCTTCGGATCCCCTGGGCAGCCCTAGAGGTGGCCGCCGAGGCCCTCTGATCCGAAGGCTGCTGTTCTCAGTTCCCTTTCAGCAAAAGTGACCCACCCATTCTTACTAAAGTGTGAGTGTCTGATACAATAGCAGCAACTGAGAACATTGTTTGCGAGACAGAGGGAAAATCAAAGAGGCTAGTGTGGGACCCTGGCAGTGGCGCGTGGGAGCCTGGTTTGGGGCTGAGGGGGAGCAGGGAGGAGGGGACTGGGATCCCTAAAGACAAGCTCCTTCCAGCCCTCACTGGAGGAGGAGCAGCTGCAGGGGCCTGGGGTGGGGATCTCAGGGAAAGGCCAGTGGCTCCAGTGAGGGCCCCACCGTCCCAGCTCCGCCCCCACCACGTCCCAGCTCCGCCCCTCCACGGGAGGCTGGCTCCTGGGCTTCCTGACTCCGAGCAAGTTATCCAGCTGGGACAGGGAACCACAGACCCCTCCCCCCAGGCCCCCAGGCTCTGGTCTTCCCCACGGTGAGGTGAGGGAGGTGAGGCAGGCTCAGGCTGGGGATGCCGTCAGTGTGGTCACTCTGTGACGCGGACGGTCCCGTGGGCTGCAGAGACCGCCCAGAGTCCACGTCCAGTCTGTCCTGCAGGCCCCAGGAGTGGCCTCCCTGCCTCTGTGCCCCCTCCTCTGGGCTGCAGGGGCAGCAGGAACCTCCCAAACGGATGGAGGAGCCAGCCCCTGGGCGCACCTGGGGAGGCCCCGGGCACGGATGAAGTCGGGAGAGGGCTCCCTCGGGAGGGCAGCCGGGTCCTCGTGGGCAGGAGCAGAGCATCGCCCCACCTCGGGCCGACCTGGACACAGAGCCAGCCGGGGCTGCAGCGGGGGCCCCCTTCAGGCCAGGCAGGTCCACTCCTCACCCTCCTGCCAAGCTAATGCAGCCCAACCTTCACGCCTCTCTCCCCTCGATAACCGCTGTCTGAGAGCCTCTCCCAGTCCGGAAGCTCTCAGGAGACCCATGAAGCTTGCACAGACACTGCAATTATTAGTTTATTTGAAAGGCAGAGCAACAGAAAGAGAGGGAGAGAGAGATCTTCCACCTGCTGGTTCACCTCCCACATGGCTGCAATGCCAGAGCTGGGCCAAGCCACAGCCAGGAGCCAGGAACTCCATCCGGGTCTCCCGTGGGGGTGCAGGGCCCAAGCACGTGGGCCATCCTCTGCTGCCTTCTCAGGTGCATTAGTAGGAAGCTGGAGCGGACGTGAAGTGCAGTAGCTGGGACTCAAACTGGCGCTCAGATGTGGGTGCCTGCACTTACCTGGCTGTGCCCGATACAGGCCACGGTAGCCACTTTTGGGGCTCTCCCTCAGCCTCTTCGTGGCCTACCCTGCTGGCTCGCTGTCACCTTCCCTCCATGCTTCAATGGCCAGCACTTACAGCTCCCCAAAACTTGCCCAAACAAGGCTGGGCTGGGCTGGAGGGGCCACGCCCTCTCCAGCCCGCAAACTGCTCTCTTGCAGTACAGACCTGGCCCCGGTCAGTTACATCCTGGGTCCTCTGAACGCGCAGCCTCTGTGGGGTACCCCACCTTGAGAGCCAGACTGGTCCCCTCTGACCCTCACCCAAACCTCCCTTTGCTACCGAGAAGTGGGCCCCAGTCTTTCCTTAAAATGCAGCTTGCACACACAGCTGTGTGGATGCAGCCGCTCGAGGTGACTTGGGCTGAAAGCTGAACCAGACCAGGTTCTTAGTTGTTGTTGTTGTTTTTTTTTTTTTTTTTTTTTTTTTTGACAGACAGAGTGGACAGTGAGAGAGAGACAGAGAGAAAGGTCTTCCTTTTCCATTGGTTCACCCTCCAATGGCCGCTACGGCCGGCGCACTGCAGCTGGCACACCGCTCTGATCCGAAGCCAGGAGCCAGGTGCTTCTCCTGGTCTCCCATGCGGGTGCAGGGCCCAAGCACTTGGGCCATCCTCCACTGCCTTCCTGGGCCACAGCAGAGAGCTGGCCTGGAAGAGGGGCAACCGGGACAGAATCCGGCGCCCCGACCGGGACTAGAACCCAGTGTGCCGGCGCCGCAGGCGAAGGATTAGCCTAGTGAGCCGCAGCGCCGGCCTAGGTTCTTAGTTTTATCTGCACTTCCAAGCTCCAGGAAGCTCAGGAAGCTACCACTCTGTTGTACAGGTGTGGAAAACACAGCGAGCTTTGACCTTAGCCAAAGTGAGAATATTATCGACTTTACTTCTCCAACCTGTGCGTGTCTTCCTGCAAAACAGTGCGCAAGGCATCTGATGACAGGTGCTGCCCAGCCCTTCCTGGGGACCTCACATTATGCCTGCCATCTGCGCCCTGTTACCTCTCTAAGCCCCGGGAAGCTTTGGGAGCATCTGGCCTCGAAGGGATTGCAACATCAAGAGACGGAAGCCAGCTGGGCTTGCCCTACAGGCAGCCTCTCTGGAGTTTCCAGGACTGAGCAAGTCTTCCCTGGCTCTTTAAGAAGCACCCCCCACCCCCGCTGCTGCCGCTTCAGTCTTCATCTGTCCAGTGAGGGGGGGTCCTGGGCCTGACCCCCAGCTCATCTCTGCTGACACCAGAATGCCCTGGAAGCACGGGCCCCTGCGGTGACTCCTGTAGTCTGATGGGGGCGCTGTTGCTCTCCTTTCCCTTTCTGATGGGGGCCAGGGCGTGGTGCAGGGCTGGCCAGGCCTTGGGGAAGTCGCGTGAGCCCAGGAGAGCCAAGCGGAAGCAGTCGGTGAGGGGGCAGGTGTGATGGGCACGCAGGGAGGGGTCGGGGGAGTGAAAAGGCCAGCGGTGAGCGGGGAGGCGAGGAGGCACTGCCCACCGGGACATCCACTGCAGACCATGACAACACGAGGGGCGTGGACAGACTCCACCTGCGGCAGCCCCCCACGCCCTGTGCGTAAAGGTGGCCATGAGTGGACGGGAGACACAAGTGCCACTTGTATAGCAAGCCGGGAGTCCAGGATGCACAGTGCAGGAAGCCCGGGGGTGAATGCCAAGGGAAGACCGTGGACAGTGGGGTGGGAGGTTTGGCGGGGGGGTGGGGGTGGGGGTGGTGGACACCGAGCTGCTCCGGGAGGTAGCCTCAGGCTGGGCTCTGCAGGCAGCGCAAGGCGAGAAGGAAGAGGCTGACTTTGGATTTCTCGAGAATTCAGATCACAGTGCTGCCAGCCACCAGCTGTGTGGCTTTGGGCAAGGCTCCTGGCTTCTCTGAGCTTTCCTCCATTCATGACCACACCAGTGCCCGCCTCCTCGGTCACCATGGTGACGAGCTGATGCACACAAAACACAGAGCACAGGATTGGACGGTGACGGGGAGCAAGATGCCACAGGGAAGGGACACATGTCACCAAAGATTCTCCTTAACCTGAGATGATCTGAGGCAGAACCCTAGGTCTCTTGGGCTTCTTATATATGGCTGGCATTTTGGCACTTTTCCATTCAGTTATTTAACTCTCTCAGGAACCCTACAAGACAGAAATTCATCCCCTTTACCGACAGGAGACCTGGCCAACTCTGAATCTCTTAGTAAGTAGCAGGTGGAGGACTGGAATGCGGATCTGTGTGACCCCAAGCTCAGTGCTCCTGACACCGTCCCGGGACCTGGGTCCATCTCCCGGCCTGCTCAGGCTGACACAGAGTGTGGGGACACATCATCCTCTCAGCACCTGGCCCACCTCCCCTCGAGCCCAACACCTACCTGAGCACATCACCCCAAAGGCACCAGCTCTGTCTTCCTAGGAGACTCCAGGCCAGGGGTCCCCTGCCTGTCCAGGGGTCCCTTTTCTGTCCTCTCCTCAGCCATAGAAAATTCACCAGCACCTGCCGAGGGGCTGCTTTGACCCTGAAGGCAACTCTGGATCCCAGCTGCCAGGTAGGGGCCATGGCCCAGCCAGGGACAGGCCCCCACCTAAATTCCTTCCCAAACACGGCAGTTCTCCATGGAGTCTGGCTTTCACTCCACTCTCCAAAGCAGTAACATTTCTTCCCTCCAAATCCTGTTTTTCTCAATTTCTTTATATATATACATATATATGCACACATATACATATACTATATATATAATAGAACTAATACCATCCAAATATATTAAACACTTAGGAATAATCTGAAAACAATTTTTGCAAGATCTGAACACCAAAAACTACCAAACACTGCCGAGGGAAATGTTAAGGTCCCTAAATAGAGAGCTGTGGCCTGATCCCAGTCGGCACACTCAGTGTTGTCAGAATGCCAGCTTTCCATAAATTTATGCACAGGCTCATGGAAATCCCAGCCCAAATCCCAGCAGGCTTTTGTGTGCATACCGACAAGTTGATACTAAAATACAAAGGACCTGAACAACCAAAATTATTTTGAAAAAGAAATACAAAGTTAGAAAATGTACAGCGCTTATTTCCAAGACTTACGGTAAAGCTACAGTAACTAAGGCTGAGTGGTGTCGGTATGAGGTCAGACGTGTGGATTAATGGGACAGGATAGAGAGTTCAGGAGAAGCTTCACACGCAGCGGGTGCGCTGATTCGGAACAATGACGACAGTGGATAAAGGATCATCTTTTCAACAAACGGCACTGGGACAGGTGCCTATCCACACCATGCACACTAATTAGCTCACAGTGAACCCGGGACCTACGTATGAAAGCTAAAACTATGACGCTTCTAGAAGAAAATCAAGGAGGAAATCTTCCTGACTTTGGGATAGGTACCAATTTCCTGGATAAAACACCAAAAAAGCACAGAACATACAAGAAGAAGTTGATGCGTTGGACTTCATCAGAATTAGAAATGTCTGCTGACCAAGTCACCAATAAGAAAAGAAGGCAAGACAGAGACAGGGATGAAACACTGCCAGTACTTCTGATAAAGACTTGTATCCAAACTACAGTAAAAACCTTAGAGTTCTATAACAAGACAAATAACCCAATGCAAAAGACATTCAAATGACTGATATGTACAAGAAAAAAATGTTCAACACGCCGTCTGTTAATGGGGAAATTAAGATGAAAACCACAATGAGATAACAATATGTACTCATGAAAATGGCCTCAGATTAAGACTGACAATGGTGGACAGGAATGTGAAGCGACTGGAACTCTCATACATTGCTGTGCAAAATGGTACAATTACATTGGAAAAGTGACCGTTCTTGTAAGTGAAACGTCTAGCTACCACACGATCCAACAGCCCAGCCCTTGGCAGTTATCCAAGAGGAATGAAGACATAAGCCCACAAAGAGAGATGTACACAGGGGCCGGCGATGGGCACGGCAGGCTGAGCTGCTGCCTGCAATGCCGGCATCCCATATGAGAATAGGTTGGAGTCCTGCGTGCCCCACTTCTGATCCAGCTCCCTGCCAATGTGCCTGGGGAAGCAGCAGAAAACGGCCCAAGTGCTTGAGTCCCTGCACCCATGGGGAGACCCAGATGGCGATCCAGGCTCCTGGCTTTGGGTTGATCCAGCCCTAGCCATTGTGGCCATTTGGGGAGTGAACCAGCAGATGGAAGACCTCTCTCTGTCTCTCCTCTCTCTAACTCTGCCTTTCAAGTAAATAAATAAATATTAAAAAAAAAAAAAAAAAAAACCAGCAGAGAGAGAGGCACATGAGTGCTTCCATTAGCTTTATTTGGAAGAGCCTAACACTGGAAACACCCCAGGTGTGTATTTGTTTGTGAGTGGATCGGCAATCCTACACACTGGACTACGACTTTGAAAGGAAGAGAATGAGCTATGGGGATCCATCACAATATGGATGAATCGCAGGAATGTTACTTGAGCACAAGGGTCCAGGCACAAAAGGCCGTGTCCTGTAAGAGGTGTTTATGTGAACTTCTAAGACAGGCCAGACTAACGGAGAAGGCAGAGGGAGGAGGTGGGCTGCTGCCGGTGCGGGGGCTGCAGGGGTGACTGCAGAGAGACACAAGAGGTCCTCCTGGAGGGTGCACGCAAATGTGTCACACAGGTGTATACATTTGCAAAAACCTGCTGTGCGCTCATGCGTGTTCTGGTATGTAACCATGATTTGGAAAACAAATTTAAAAATGAAGCTACAGTGATGATATGTCTGCAGCCCGGGCAGCTGGTTAGGAGCCCACAAACCATCTGGAGCAAACGTGTACTGACCACTGAGTCTGTGCCAGGCACCGTGTCAGGCCCTTCATCTGCTGTCTCAATGAAGCCTCACATCTTGGGGCTGGGGCCGGCATCACCCGCAGCTCAGCGAGGTTAAGACATTTGCCCAAAGCCACATAGCCAGCAGCCAGCAGAGCCGGGATTCAAACCCAGAACTCCAAAGTCTGTGCTTTCAGAAACATTGGTGCACTATCCCTAGAGAAGAAACAACCAGGGCGGAGTCACACGTCAGAAACACTGCCAAAAGCCAGTCACGATTTTTAAAAATTGCAGTCGCAAGAGCCATTTCCAGATACGGAGCTGCCGGGCTGGCATCAGGACTAGAGTGGGTGATGAGGCCTGGCTCGTGCCCGACTCGTCCTTCAGGAAGCACCCCAGACGTTAACCTCTGCAGAGCCCCCGGCCCAAATCCCAAACCAGGGGCTGGCGAGAAATCAGACTCTGTCAGGGCCTGGCCAGGGAGGGTTAGGGAACCTTAGGAACATAACCCTGGAGACAAGTGAGTTGGCTCAGGACCACAGAGAAAGTTCCAGAGCTGTGACAAACTTGGCCCTGACCTCTGTCCCACCCTGTGTCCCAGGGTCACCATGCTGCCCTCTGAAGCCCACCTACCAGGCCAGCAGGACAGTGCATCCTGTCTCACTGCTGAGGGCAGGGGAGACGTCACGGCTGCACGTGCCCAGCCATGCCAAGTGGCCTGAAAGAGTGACCCACCCTGGAGCCATGCTGCAGCAGCTGTCCCCCACCCCCAGGTCACACAGGCTATTGGCTGTAGGGGAGGACCCAGACAGGAGGCAGGACCTGGAATCTCTCCTGCCTCCCCCACTAATTCACTGTGTGTCACGGGTGACTCACGGAGCCATTCTGACCCTCGGTCTCCTTGTGGGCACGGCGTGCGCCCGCCCTCCACGGCTCATCTGAGGAGCAGATGAGAGCAGATGAGAGCAGGCGAACTGTGAACTTGATATGAATGATTACCCACGGTCGCCATCAGCAGAGCCAGGCTAAGGCTCGTGCCAGTGCGGCAGAAACACCTGCTGCTCTCTGTGCCGCGGGCGGGGGTGACTCATCTGCAAAATGAGGGACTAACACAGGACCCGCAAGAAGCAGCGGGTTGGGCCAGGGCTCCTGGGGGTCACTTCCGGCTCAGAGGCCCATGATCCTGCCATTTCCAGGCTCCTAGAGGATGGGCTGCGTCACCTGCCCTCCTGTTGCAAGCAAAGTCGTGTTACAATCAGAAAAGAGACTTCGGGTGGAAATGACCTGGGGAAGAGAGAAGCACACGGCTCCACTTCTAACTGAAGTGTGCATGAATTCCAGACAGTGGACTCTGGTGGACACGGGGAAGCCTGCTCCCCCGAGTCCCCAGAGGCTTTCCTCAGTGACCACTCCCGCTGAACCCCTCTGTTCTCTGAGACCACACACTTCACTGCGTGAGGCCCGAATTCTATATTTTGGGCCAAGTGTGGGTCATGCCCCCCAAACCAGGGTGATGGCCACTTGAGCAGGCCGTGTCGGCTCTGCCCAGCTGGGCTCCCATCTGGGAGAGAGGGCTCCAGTACTCAGGCCTCCTGGCCCTCACCCAGGCCCACTTGGCCATCTCCCCTGCCGTTTCCAAGGCTATCCCTCACTCAGCCGCTGAGTCGAACCCCGTGCACTGCTGAGATCTGTCCCTTCCAACATGCCAGCCAGGGTGCCCCAGATCTCCTGGAATCCCAGCCCCCCCACCTCAGTCTCATCTCCCACTGCAAACCCAAAGGAACAGGAGTTGTGCAAATGAGCCAGTGTCCAAGAGGATGTAGGTGCCATTTCTCCCCCCCCCCCCCCCGTTCCAGCTCAGAAACCCAAGGAGCTGAGCCACACCCATTGTCACAAGCGTTAGTTGAGCACTTACTCAGCCCTAGGCGTGACCCAACTTGGTCCTCGGATGAAACAGGCCCTGATACCGACGTTTAACAGAGGAGAGAGGGAGCGCCAGAGGGGTTAAACGACTCCGCCAAGACCCACGCTAGTATGGGGCAGGGCTTTGGGGGAGGGCCACTAGGCTCAGTCATACCAAACATGGCCTCTTGGTACAACAGGGGAAACTGAGGCCCATACACCGAGTAGTCTTCCCAGGTCACCCACAAGCTGAGCCCAGAGCTGGGGTCTGGGCTGATTCCTCCCTGCCCCCACACTTTCAGGGCAGACCATTGCCCACAGCCAAGGCACCTTTGAACCAGGGGTCATGACCTGGAAATTAGTCCACAGCCTGGGATCCCGCGGCGTCTGACACACCCCTCCAAGAGCAGCACCCAGAGCGCTCTCGCCTGTGGTTGTAGTTAGGCTGTAAACTGACTTGGGGTGAAGATCCGAAACAGGCAAGGGCTAACGTAACAGCCTGTCCGTCCATGCAGCCGGCTTTGGGCGGAGGGCAGGAAGGCGCCTTAGCCGTGCTGGCTGCCACCACGACCACCCCCACGCCCAGCCCCTGCAATCCAGGGTCAGACAAGGAGGGACGGAAACAGCTGCCCTGTAGCCCTCGCCGCCGTTCCCCCTCCTGGCTCCCGCCCCACTCCCTTCCTGGGGTCACTCCAGCCGAGATCGCCCACTCAGCCGCAGACCTGCCCCCGCGCCCCTCTCCCTCGCCTGGTCCTTCTCGCTCCGGCTGCGCAGCGCGCGGGGTCCGCCGGCGTCTCCCGCGCACATCCCCACGGTCTGCCCTCGGATGCCAGCGCTTCGGAGAAGACCCACCGGCAATACCCATCCACCCAGTCCCGTGGGCCTGCGCTCCGCCGTGCGTCGGCGGAGGGTGGGGAAGGGGTTTGAGCCAAGGACCGCAGCCGACGGAGCCCGGGATGGGGCAGATAGGGCACCCGAGGGAAGATCGGAGGGCGTCCGAGCGCGCGGCCGATGCCTGGACGGGCAGAATGGGGACCAAGGCGCGCGCAGAGTTCGGGAGCTCGGGCAGGGCTGACCCCCGGCGCGGTGACCCTCGGACGCTAGAAGGTGCGATCGGCTCTGAGCCCCGGACACCCCAGACCAAGCTCGCGGCGCGACCTCGGACCACGAAGGGGGCTGAGTCCCGCAGGGCGGCGGGTCGGAGTTCGAGACCCCGCGGGGGCCAGGGAGCGCGGGAGACGGGCAGGGGCCGGGCCGGGGGTGCGGCGGGCACTGACCCGAAGTAGGCGGCGGTGGCGGCAGCGGCGGGCAGCGCCAGCAGGCAGAGCGCGGCCAGGGCCCGCGCGGCCGGGGGGCGCATGGTGCCGGCGGCGCGGCGCCCTCTAGCATCTCCTCGCGCCGCTCGGCGCTCGCAGCGCCGCCACCAGCCGCCCGCGGGGCTTTAAACACGCCGGGGGTGCGGGGCGGGGGCTGCTCTGGGAGGGTGCGGCGCGGGCGGCACCCGCCGAGCCCCGGGCGCCGAGCCCCCGGCCCCATTGGCCCCGCTGTCCTCGCCCCGCCCTGTCGCGGGAGGGGCCGCCCCGCGCCCGCCCCCGCTCCGCCCCATCTCCCCCTCCCACGCGCTCCAGGTGAGAGCTCACCTGGCGCCGCGCCCGCCCCCGCCCCCCCCCCCCACTTCGGCCTGGAGAGGCCGGCATGGGGTCCCTAACTCGGGCGGGCGGAGGGACGCGCAATCTGTCCTCGGAGGTAGTGGGTGGGGTCTTGAGAGGGACGCTCCTGGAGCCTGCGGAGAAACCGTGCGGTCGCCGGCCTTCCTGCTCGGCGGGTGCGGATCTCTGTCCCGCAGCCATGGGTCTCCCGGCGCGCAGGACCGGGTCGGCAGCACCGCCTCCCTCAGGGAGCAGGAGAAACGCGTGTGCAATCGCTGGGGGAGGGCTCTTGCTGGGTAAAGGGAGTCCAAGGGGACCCTGGGGCAGAGGAGAGGCGGAAAAGGGTGCCCTGTGTTTAAAGGGAGGGTGGGCTGTCGCGGCGCGGTGCACGGCGGGGCCTCAAGGGGCGTTTGAGGAAATGCTGCAGATGCGCACAAACCCAGACTCTCTGGGCAGTGGGGCAGGCTGAGCCGCCGGCGGGCGGGAGCGGCGGGAGACACCTGCTTTCCGAGGCGTGGAGAAGCGGAGCCTCCTGCCCCCCACCCCGAGTCCTGCAGGGAAGGCGCAGTTGCCGTCACAGCAGGGCTGGCCCCAGTGTAGGAGCCAGACCCGCAGCCGATGACCCCAGCGAGATTCGGAGTGTTTCTGAGAATCTTGATCACGGCGTCAAATCAAGCAAGACAAAACGTAACTTGCAATGAGGGCCAAATCCTGCATGCAAGGTTTCCCCCAGAACCAGGCATGCGTGTGGAACATCAGGTGAGAGCGACCTTGGCGTGGAGCAGACGCCAGGCTGAGGAGGGGCCTGGGAGAGGTCAAGGTGGCGGTTGTGACCTTAGCAGCAGGAACGGAGGAAGCCCCCAAAATAGTGAGCCTCGTTTATTCAGCTCAGCTCCTCCCGCAATGAGCGGAGCAGGAGATTCGTCATCTGGAAGCGTCCTGCCAGTCCCATCGAATCTCCTGGTTCTGCTTATGGAAGCTGCTCGGCCGCGCGTGCTGTGCAGAGACCTGGAGTCGGCCCACGTAAGTTGTGAACCCCAGATAGGAAGTGAGGATGACAGCAAACATCACGCAGGTGTTTGAACGGATGAGGTGGCAACGCTGGGCAGGTGCAGGCACACACTGTTGGTTGTTTATTATCACTGCAGGGGGTGCGCTGGTGTCTGTGGCTGCTTTAAGAGTTGGTAGATGGGTGGTTTGTGTTATTGGTTGCTTTTTTTTTTTTTTTAAGATTCTACTTATTTATTTGAAAGGCAGAACTACAGAGATGGGGAGAGATGGAAAGTGATTTTCCATTTGCTAGTTCACTCCCCCGATAGCCTCATAGCTGCAAAGGCAGGGCTGAGCCAGGTGGAAGCCAGGAGCCAGGAGCTTCTTCTAGGTCTCCCTCCTGGGTGCAGGGGCCCAAGTATCTGGGCTGTCGTCGGATGCTTTCCCAGGTGCATCACAGGGAGGCTGGACCTGAAGTGGAGCAGCAAGGTCTCTAACAGGAGCCCATATGGGATGCTGGCATCTCGGCAGTGGCTTAACCTGCTACATCATTGGTTGGTTTCTGTGCTGATTTCAGACTACCTGAGTGGTTCTTGATCGCTGGAGTTAGGAGGGAGACAGGTGCACTGTCAGCACCACAAACCAGTTGGACCCGGTTCCAGGTAAGACTCCTAACCAGGATTAGAAGAGCTCAGAGGAGGAGGGACCTGAGCAGGACCAGCCTGAGTCAGAGAACAGGAAGAGCCGTGGACTGGGGAGAAACCCACCAGGCCCCAGCCACACCCCCTGGACATCCAAGTGTGAGCAAGTGTGGAGGGACTGGGGCCACTTGGGCTACCCCAGCTGCAGCCCCTGACCCCACGCTCGTAAGCACACACAGGCACACACGAACATGCACATGCCTGGGGGTGGGGGTGGGCAATTCGCCCTCAGTGTCCTGCTTTCAACACTGCAGAAGATGTGCCTGCTGACACCTGATGGGCAAGGCTGTCACGAAGACGTTGGAGGAAGCAGCAAAGAGAAGGAGAAGCGCTCAGTGCACAGATGGATGCTCTGGAGCCCCCACCCCCAGCCAATGATGTGGACCACCCTGGGCCTCCTCCCTCCTGACGTCGGCCCTGCCTGCTGGGGTAACCCACAGCCCGCCCCAGAGACTCCACACTTCCGCTTCTGCCCTCGTGGTCTGCCCAGCTGGCAGCTCCTGGCTGTCCATAATAGTTCTGCAGTTCCACTAGCAGTTCCTGTGCACCGAGCTGTGTGGGTGTGCACACGCGTGTGCCAGGCCCTCCCGTGGTCTCACTGAAGCCTCACGTGGCAATCACTCTCCCAGTCACACACATGAGGAAACGGAGTGTGGGAGAGCTGAAGCCGCTGGTGCAGAAGACCCAGCTGTCGCAGGGGAGGTGGGCGCTGAGCGTGGCCACAGTGGGAATGGCAGCTCTGGCTCTGACTGGTGATGCCCGCGGCTGGCTCAGGGCCTGCGGGCGTAGCTGGGTTCACACGGCCGCTGCGTTAGGCATCCTTAATGCATATGCCCTGCGCTGTGCGGCAGGTGCTTCCCCCCAGGGCCCAGCCTGGAGGGGCTCAGAGCCCCGAGGGGAAGGTCACCCCCATACTGTGGTTTTGCAGGGTCTCTGAGGAAGGGACTCGCAGCCTTGTGTGCTATGGGGTTTGCTGCTCCTTCTCCCCGCACAGGCCCGAGTTTTACTTCTCTCTCTGTCTATGGAAGCTGGCACAGGGCCCAGCACATGCAGGGAACAGCTTGTAACCTTGACCTGGGGCCTTTTGATGGGGCTATAGTGATAGCAAGTGTCATAGAAGGGGCCGGTCTTGTGGCACAGTGGGTTAAGCTACTGCTTGCAATGCAGCCATCCCATATGGGACTGCTGGTTCGAGTCCCAGCTTCCATTCCAGCCCCCTGCTAGTGCCCCTGGGAAGGCAGCAGAGAATGGCCCAAGTGCTTGGGTCCCTGGTACCCATGTGAGGAGCCCGGGTGGAGCTCCTGGCTCCTGGCTTCGGCCTTGGCCTAGCCCTGGTTGTTGTGTCCATTTGGGGAGTGAACCAGTGGATGGAAGATCTCCCCTCTGCCTCTCTCTCCTTTCTCTCACTCCCTCCCTATCTCTCTATCATTCTGCCTTTCAAATCAATCAATCTTTAAAAGCAAAAAAGCGTCCTAGGAACAGGATGCATGCTCACAGAAGCCCTCCCCGCTGTGCTCAGACACACGCTCCATGCAGCACGCGCCTGCACACACACACACACACACACACACGCCCCACGGCACAAGTCCAGGCATTCAGCAATGCAGACCCCCACCCCTCCCCATGGATGTCTACATTCCTAGGCAGACCCCCAGCTGCTCCAGGATTCGCACGTCCACACAGGTATGCACACGAGGCATTCTTACACTTCCACATGCAGCTACCTGTCTCCACGAGCCAGCCCAAGGCAGCCACCGCCCAGGACTGCACGTGCGCGCGCGCACACACACACACACACACGCTCTTGGGAGGTCGTGAGCCTTGTCATGGCTGCATCAAGTCCAGTTCTAGGCTGCCACCAGGCCTTCCCCTCCACCTTGCCCAGCTGCTCCCATCCAGGCCACCGCGTCTCAACAAAGGGTCCCCAGGAAGCATCCGGCTCTGTCTGGCCCGGGGGGCCCCACATGTGCAGACTCCAGCCAAGGCAGCACTCAGAGAGTCCGCCAAGCTCACCGCCAGGTTCCAGGCTGCCCTGCACCCTCCAACTCCCTCTTGGCTGCACTGGAAATGGACTCTGGACCCAACAGGAAGTGGGCAGTGATGTCCAGCAGGGGCGAGGGAAGGCACCAGAGCATGCGCACAGACCCGAGACGTGGCTGCTCGAGGGCTGGGCCAGAGGAGGCCTGCGCGGGACACTGCAGGTTTGCTCAGCCACCTGTCGTCCTCCTGGGGTTGCCCACTCTCCCTGGCACTGGTCCCCTTATCCTGACGGGTTCTGTTCTGCCCATAATGCCCTGGCAACACCCTCGCCACACCCCACTTGCGTTGTCTGCCTTTGGAGCACTGCTCAGTGGTGCATCTGTCATCATCGTCCCCATCGCTCAATGATGACGCCCAAGTCCAGGTAGGTGAGTGACCCCCTCAAGGTCACAGGACTTCCGGCACTTGGGAGTGGGGGCATCGTGTTTTTGGAGCATCAGACTGAGGGTAGGTGGGGGAAGGAGGCCTCCGAATCCCTGCAGAGGAAGCAAGGGGCCAGGGAAGGATCCCAGATGATAATGGGGGTGCCTTGGAGGCCAGGGCTGTGGACAAAGCAATTTTCACCTTCTTTGTTTTCTATCACAAGCATGTTTGGTGTTTAAAAATCACTTGCTTTAAAATTTTATTTGAAAGGCAAAGAGACAGAGAGAGAAACCTTCCATACTCTCATTCACTCCCCAAATGCTCTCAATAGCCGGGGCTGGGCTAGGCCAAGGTCAGAGGCCAGGAGCCCAAACCAGGTCTCCCCCATGGGCAGCAGGGACCCAAGTCCTTGAGCCGTCACCTGCTGCCCCCCAGGGTGCACATTAGCAGGAAGCTGGAGTCAAAACCAGAGCCGGGACTCGGACCCGGGCATCCTGAGTGAGGTTTTCACTGCTGCGCCAGGCACCTGCACCCCCGTTTGACATTTTTGATGGGGAAAAATTTCTTAAAAGATGCGAGAGACAAATACACAAGAACACATCTCTTCTCTAATGGTGGAACCTCAAGCCTTGGCGGGGGCGGGGGCTTCATGGACCTTCTGTAGGAAGCCTCTGCCCTCTTTTGGGGAGTGCTATGCTTTGCATATTGCCCTCCTGAACACATGCAGATGTTTAATCCCCCCCCCCCAAATCTTATGCTGACGGCACTGAGAGGGTGGAAACTTAACCCAATTATGGAGCATAGATGGAGATTTGATGAGGTCGTTAGGGTGCAGCCGCACGATTGGAGTCTGGTGAGACCAGAAGGAGAGAGCATACACGGATGCAGACGGACACAGACGCAGGCACATCAATTCCCATCAGGCTGTGTGCAGCCAGGGCGGCCCCTGCCAAAGCTGGCGTCCCACTCTGGATCTTGGACCTCCAGCACCATGAGCTGGAATAACCTCTTTGCTTTATAACGAAGCCTGGCTCAGGTGCGTTGTTACAGTCACCGAAGGCTGGCTGATAACAGGGAGCTCCCCCCAGCGTCCGCAGCCTGTGGCAGCTCCGAGCTGAAGCCTTCTCGCTGCTGTTCCTCCCGGACAACACTCAGGGCTGTGCTGTGTGGCCTTGCCCACCCAAGGCCTTTCTGCAGCTCTTGATGTCCTGCATCTCTGAGCTTAGCCCCGCAGCTGGATGCCAAGGGGCCTCTTAGCTCCCCACCCATTGCCAAGGTCATCAGGTTTCTTGCCGGAAGCCTGCCTTGACCCAGGGCTCCTGCTTCTGCCCGATCACCATCTTGGCACTGGGCATGTCGCTGGCAGAATTGTGCCTTGTGCCGGTGTCTCTGATAAGGCGCAGTCCTTGAGTGTGCGGGATCTGCTCTGCGTAGACAGTGGGCTCCTCAGGAACAAAGACCCTGCCCCTGAAGCCCTGTTTCTTTTGCATCCACGCCTCCTCCCATAGAGGTTCTGAGCTTCAGGCCACAGGAAGGTTGTCATTAAATATTTGAATTAACAAATTAATAAATGACTGAATAAACACTGGGTCCCGAGTCAGTCAGACCTGCCTCGTTGGTGATTATAAATCCTGCCCCTGCCTTTCTGGCGCTCCTGGGAGACCAGCTGTTGCACCCTGCGTGCTGGGGAGGCTGCCACTGGGGAGGGGAAGTGCGGCAGCTGGGTGAGCAGGTGGGTGGCGGTGACCCGGAGGGGACAATCCCAATTTCATATAACCTGCTCCACTGTTCCCATAAATGCACTCCTAAGTGTCAGGTGGCCGACACGAGGGTATTTCAAAAGACACATGAAAAAGGGGGCCTCAAACAGAAGTTTAAGGGCAGGCATGATGGCAGAGTGGGCTGGACGGCCCTAGGGACACCTACGTCCCACGTCTAAATACTAGTTTGGGTCCTGGCGACTCTGCAGCTCTCTGCTAACGCATCTGGGAAGGCAGAACACGAGGACTCAAGTCCTTGGGCCGCTGTCACTCATGTGGGAGACCTGGCTCCTGACTCTAGACTGGTCCAGCCCTGGCCATTGCGGCCATGTGGGGAGAGAACCAGTGGATGGAAGATCTCTCTCTCTCCCACTCTATAATTCTGCCTTTCAAATAAATAAAATAAATCTTAAAAAAAATATCGTTGGGTCCCTGCCACCCACACACCCACATGGGAAACCCAGGTGAATTCTTGGCTTCTTGCTTTGGCCTAGCCCAGACCCAGCTGTTGTAGGCATTTGGGGAGTGAACCAGCAGATGAGAAATTTCTTTCTCTCTCTCTGCTTTCCAAATTAAATACATACACAATAAGGGGGCTAGCATTGTGGTATAGCTGGTAAAGCCACCACCTGCAGTACCAGCATCCCATATGGACGCTGGTTCAAGACCCAGCTGTTCCACTTCTGATCCAGCTCTTTGCAGTGGCCTGGGAAAGCAGTGGAAGATGGCCCAAGTCCTTGCGCCCCTGCACCAGCTTGGGAGACCCAGAGAAGCTCCTCCTGGCTCCTAGCTTAGGATTGGCGCAGCTCTGGCTGTTGCAGCCAGTTGGGGAGTAGACCAGGGCATGGAAGACCTCTCTCTCTCTCTCTGCCTCTCCTTCTCTCTGTGTGTAATTCTGAATTTCAAATAAATAAATATTAAAAAAATACATAATAAGGGGGCTTGTGCTGAGGTGTAGCAGATAAAGCTGCAGCCTGCAGTACCAGCATCCCATAGGGGCGCTGGATCAAGACCTGGCTGCTCCACTTGCAATCTAGTTCTCTGCGATGGCCTGGGAGAGCAGTAGAAGATGGCCCAAGTGCTTGGGCCCCTGCACCCTCATGGTAGACCTGGAAGAAGCTCCTGACTCCTGGCTTCAGATCGGTGCAGCTCCGGCTGTTGTGGCCAATTGGGGAGTGGACCAGGGGATGGAAGTCCTCTCTCTGTGTAACTCTGACTTTCAAGTAAAATAAATAAATCTTTAAAAATAATAATACATAATAAGAGGCAGTACTGGCATCCCATATGGGCTCTGGTTCGAGACCCGGCAGCTCCACTTCCAATCTAACTCTCTGCTATGGCCTGGGAAAGCAGTGGAAGATGACCCAAATGCTTGGGCCCCTGTACGCTCATGGTAGACCTGGAAGAAGCTCCTGTCTCCTGTCTTCTGGCTCCTGGCTTCAGATTGGTTCAGCTTCGGCCATTGCAGCCATTTGGGGAGTGAACCAGCAGATGGAAGCAGTCTCTCTTTCTCTGCCTCTCTGTAACTCTGCCTTTCAAATAAATAAATCTTTTTTTTTTTTTTTGGACAGGCAGAGTGGACAGTGAGAGAGAGAGAGACAGAGAGAAAGGTCTTCCTTTTCCGTTGGTTCACCCTCCAATGGCCGCTGCAGCTGGCGCACCACACCAATCCAAAGCCAGGAGCCAGGTGCTTCTCCTGGTCTCCCATGGGGTGCAGGGCCCAAGGACTTGGGCCATCCTCCACTGCCCTCCTGGGCCACAGCAGAGAGCTGGCCTGGAAGAGGAGCAACCGGGACAGAATCCGGCACCCTGACCGGGACTAGAACCCGGAGTACTAGCACCGCAGGCGGAGGATTAGCCTAGTGAGCCGCGGCGCCGGCCTCAAATAAATAAATCTTTAAAAATGATAATACATAATAAGGTTTGTTGCTGTGGAACGGCAAGTAAAGCTGCTTCTTGTAGCACCAGCATCCCATATGGGCACCGGTTCAAGATCCCGATGCTCCACTTCCGATCCAGCTCCCTGCTAATGGCCTGGGAAAACGACAGAGGAGGCCCAAGTCCTTGGGCCCCTGCACCCATGTGGGAGACCCAGAGGAAGCTCCTGGCTCCTGGCTTCAATCTGGCCCCTCCCTCCTGGCTGTTGCGGCCATTTGGGGAGTGAACCAACAGATGGAAGATCTCTCTCTCTCTCTCTCTCTGTGTCTCTGTCTCTCTCTCCCTCTGCCTCTGCCTCTGCAACTCACCCTTTTCAGATAAAGAAATAAATCTTAAAAAAAAAAAAAAGAAAGAAAAAAGAGCAAAGGTCCTGGCAGCATTTTAAGGAAACGACGCTCTAACACTCACACGCGCTAACTCGGTCGCGTCTCTAAGCACCCCTCGGTTTCCTCAGAGGACTGGCTCAGGAGCCGCCGCCACCCCCAGACACCAAAGTCTGTGGGTGCTCAAACCCCACCCCCTCCCGCATGCCTTAAATCACCCCAGGCTGGCACTCAGCCCAGCGGCCGAGCTCGGCAGGTGGGCCTGGCTCGGGGGAGGTCCTCGGGCACCTGGAGGTGGCGCGTGCAGTGGGGGTTGTGGTCCTCATGGAGGGGTCGCCGATCACAGACTCCCCCACGGGCAGCACCAGCTCCTGCCCCCGGTGACAGCCTCCTGCTCTCGGACCATCAGCCTCCGAAAACCAACCGCGTGAGACAGTGACTAGCACCAGGGGCAGCCGGCACGAAGCCCCGGGAGTGAGAGATGCTTGGGCCAGTTCCTGTTCGCTGGGCACACAGAGAAATACACAGTCCCTGCAGCCTGTGGCCATTGCTATGTAAGTGTTAGGTATCCCTGAGTGCTTACTACACGCCAGGCATTGTTAGAAGAGCCCGGGAACTATGGAAGTACCTGGCCAGCTAGTGAGCCCCGAGCTGGGATTGGAACCTGGCACCAGGGGCCGTGGCTTTAATCGCTGGGCTGCAGCAAAGCAGAAGCCCCAGAAAACAAGATGGGAATGCAGGCGGGCGACACCAGGGACAGGGAGGCGAGGGCGGAGCCTGGAGTGAGATTCAGGCCGGGTCTTGCAAATCGGCTTTTCTCCGTCCTTCTTTCCCGACTCTGCCTAATTACACGGTCCGTCCCTGCTCACCACATCCGAGTTTGGAAGGAGCCCGTGGGTGCAGGCATTGGGCACAGTGGTTAAGGTGCCACGGGAGAAGCCCACATCCCACGCGCGCGTGCCTGAGTGCAGGTCTCAGCCCTGCTCCCAACTCCAGCTTCCTGCTGATGCATTCTGGGAGGCAGCAGGTTGGTGGCCCAAGTGGTTGGGTCCCTGCCGCCGCCTGGGAGACCCAGACTGAGTTCTCCGGTGCTGGTTTTGGCCTGGCCCAGCCCCAGTTGTAGGCATCTGGGGAGTGAACCAGCATCTCTCTCTGTCTCTGTCTTTCAAATAGGTTCAATAGAGGATTACGTTTTCCCTCTCTCTGGCTGCCGGCCCCCTGGGTGGGGTCCACTTTGAGGGCGGGAGGGGGGCAGAGGGAAGGGTGCTGGGGGATTTGGAGAAGACACTGTCAGTGGAAACTTGTGGAACCAGGAGGGGCCCCCTCCCTCGGCGTCCCCGGTGACCTGGCTGCAATACCACACGTGTCCAGCAGGGGTCACCGGCTGCCGCAGAGTGGGCTGCGGCAGGGAGACGAGGGTCCTCCCTGGGCCTTGCTGCGGGCTCGCTCTGCGGCCTCGGCTTCCTCGCCCGTAAAGCGGGCAGGACACTCCCTGTCCGTCTGCGTCCCGGAACGGAGGTGAAGACAGCTTCCAGTGCGATTCGGGAGAGGCGCTGTGCGACGCCCCCAGCCGCGGTCCCGTTCGTGCGATGTCTCAGCATCACTCACGCTGACCGGTGCTCTGGGAGCCCAGACCTTGGTTCTGCCTCGTTCAAAGGGCTTGGAGCAACGGACGAAAACGACCTGTAACGCTGACCACGTGGCGGCTCCGGCTGTCCCTGCGGAGGGGCAGCGGCCGCACGCCCAGCTCTCGGCCCCCTAGCTCCTCTCCCTCACAGCCCCATCCGGATGGCGCCTGGGGAGGCGGGGGTGACCTGTCCTAGAGCTTCGATCCTAGGAACGCGAGGCGTGGGCCGGGAAGGGGCGCTGCGAGAAGGCGGGCTGGGGGCGCCGCGAAGGCACCTGCGCGACCCCGGGCGCGGCCAGCTGCAGGGGCGCCCCCTGCCGGCCCCGCGGGAGCCCAGCGCCGGGCCGGCCGCCGCCCGGAGATCCGAGCACGCCCCGCGGGGTGCAGCCGGAGGGCCCCTCGGCCCAGGACGCGCTCCTGCGCCCCGCGGACGGCCCAGCCCTCCCTCGTGACGACCGTTGCGGCTTCTCCCCGCAGCCGCAGTGCCTGCTCTGGCTCCCCGGGCGCCGGTCCTGGCTGGCTGACCTTGGGCGCATCGTTGAACTCCCGCAGCCTCCTCCCGACCCCCCACCCCCACCCCGCCACTGCAGACCTGAAACAGCCGCTCTGGGAGCTGCCGGCAAGGAGCAAATGAGATCCCGCTGCCGCCTGACCCCCTCCTTCCCAGCTGCGAGCGTGGGTTTAGGAAGCTGCTTGGGACACCCTGTTGTCAGAGCGCCTGGGGCTGAGCGCCGCTTGCAATTCCAGCTTCCTGCTAATGTGCACCCTGGGGGGCGACAGGCGACCCCCCACACACTCCCATTACTTTGGCCTCTGCCAGGAGGGTGGGAGACCCAGACGGATTTCCAAGCTCCTGGCTTCAGCCTGGCCCAGCCCTGGCTGCTGCCCGCATTTGGGGAGCGAACGAGCAGATGGAAGACCGCTCTGTCTCTTGTCTCTCTGGTGGGTCCCGCTCGGGCCTCAGCGAGGAGGGTGCTCCTTGTTGCATGGAGGTGGCATCCTCAGGCTCTGCCCAGCCGAGGCTCGGGCCAGCCTGCCGCGGGGGCTGGGGGCCGCCTCTCCAGCTCCTGCTCAGTGCTGGCTCCTCACCCACCCAGCGCTCCATCTAACTGTACCATTCCGGCCCCATTTGTATGCATGCCTGCTTCCGGCTGCTTCGAGCCTGGGGCCCGCACGGAGCCTGTCACGGATGCCCTGACACCGTCACCATGCTTCGGCTTCTCCCAAGCACACCAGAGCAATTGCCCGAGAAACAAGGGGGCACCACGCCTGTGCAGGGGCCGGCCGTGGGCTCACTGCCTGCTCCAGTCCACTGTGGCTGTGGACACGTGTGTGCCGTGAAGCCTGGCCACAAATGTCTGACGGAACAAACTTCATGATCAATAACACTAGCTGAAACTTACAAAGTCTTTAGAGGGGCCGGCATTGTGGCCCAGTGGGTTCAGCTGCGGCCTGTGATACCGGCGTCCCATATGAAGGCTGGTTCGATTCCCAGCTGCTCCACTTCCAACCCAGCTCCCTGCTGATGCTCCCGGAAAAGCAGCGTGACAGAGTTCCAGGCTTCCACAAACGCCTTCCTGGTGGTGCCAGCTGAGGCCTGGGGCGCCAGGGAGGATGGGACGCGGAGCATACGTCCTGCACCAGACAGAGCCAGGCCCCTGCTGAGTCCCTGACATGAGCCCCACTCTGCACCCCACCGACATCTTCCCGTTTATAGTCCCAGCTCTGCCCGAGGGACATGGGCACTGGGCTCTGGGGGTAGTGACCGCTGGAGCCCCGCCATGGCAGGTGGCACTGATTTATACAGTAGAGGCGGCCGGGGGCAAAGCACACGTGTGACACCGCGGGCCCGTGCTGCTGCACCCCACAGTCCACGCCCCTGGCTGTTTACCTGGTGTTGTCATTATTCCAGGTGAGTGACTGGGCTAGCCCCCCCGTGTTAGGAGGGTGCAGGTAGCTGGTGGCTTCCCAGTCACCAGGAGCAACTGTGGCCTCACAGGAAGGCCACCTGCCCTCGGCTGTGCACCTCTCATTTTATTAACGAACCCCTCCCCCATCGAGTGTCCATCAGGTGTCCAGCCCTGTGCCAGTTCATTGTCCAGTCCTGCTCAATCTTTCCAGTTTCTTGAGCAGCTGACATTGTAGCGATGGCCCCGATGGGCTTTCGAGGGCCGACACCTGCCGTGGATGTCGTCCTGGTCTCCGTGGGCGCCACGCAGAGGCACATGGAGCGCACACTTCCTGCGCTTTGCCCTGGAAGCCCCACCTCACGTAGAAACGCAATGTGCATTCTCAGGCTTCTTTCTGAGTGTGTGAAAAAGAGAAGCAGCGCGAGGAAGCGGGCTTCGGGCACCAAGTTCCAAACGCAACGCCAGTCCCAAGGATGCAGCTCACATGCACAGGGCCCTGGCTTTCCCTGGGAGCCCCGGCTGGAATTCCACCACCCCGTTCCCCCAGCGCCATTCTGTGCACTTTCCCTGGAAATGTGATGAGGGTTTGATACCCAGCGCAGTCATAACCAGATCTGTTTGTGGCCACCCTCCCTTGCAACACACCCTGCCCGCATCGCTCAGGCTGCTGTTCCTGAGATCCCCAGCAGGTGTCACTGCGACCACAACCATCCTCCCAGGTCCAAGTCCTAGGTCTGGGGCCACAATACCTTTGAGGCCCTGGGGAGCTCCCAGTGACTCCAGAGCTGGGATGTCACACAGGGAGGGCCTTGTCCCAGAGAGGAAGACCTGCCTCCCGGGACCATGGAGGGGAAGGGCTGCAGTTCAGTGAAGGCGGTCAATCTCATGGCCCAGGGGTTGGGCAGGAGACAGAGGGCACCCTAGGCCCTCCCCCCTTCCCCCCACCCTGGCCAGCTATGTCTCTTGATCATTGCATTAGGAGAGATGCTCCTGCCCCCACCACACCCCCAATCCACCTGCCACTGGCCCTGAGCTCTAGGGACAAATCTGGGTGGATGCTGAGGATCCCATATGGGCGCCAGTTCTAGTCCCAGTTGCTCCTCTTCCAGTCCAGCTCTCTGCTGTGGCCTGGGAGTACAGTGGAGGATGGTCCAAGTGCTTGGGCCCTGCACCCGCATGGGAGACCAGGAGGAAGCACCTGGATCCTGGCTTCGGATCAGCGCAGCACCGGCTGTAGCAGCCATTTGGGGGGTGAACCAACGGAAGGAAGACCTTTCTCTCTGTCTCTCTCTCTCACTGTCTATAAGTCTACCTCTCAAATAAATAAAATATTTAAAAAATAACAACAAAAAGAATGAAGTCATGGTCCCACCTCACAGTCAGGGTGAGGGGAGACTGGGGGCCCATCTAGGGGACTTGGGACTTCCCAGGAGAGGGTGCTGCTGGGTCAGTTCATCCATGGTCATTCTGGGCATGCTCCTGGGTCCCAAGGACTCTCCCCACAAGCCACAGACTAGGAGAATACATGGGTGCGGGAGGAACCCAGTGAGGAGCTGGCAAGGGGGCAGAAGAGCAGAGCGGGGTGCAGGCTGGGGAGATGGGGGGCCTTCCAGTTAAAACTGGTTCCTCCAGTGGGGGAGGGAGAGGGGGGCGGGGGAGCAGACGAGATGGACAAAACCTGCGTCAGGCACACAGCCCACAGGCGCCTCCGCTGCCTTGGGCCCTACGCCTTTCATGGGATGACAAGCCAGTGACGGGGCAGCCGTGGGCCACAGCTTGTTCCGCCTGCGTCCCACATCAGAGGGCCTGGTTCATTCCTACGTGCTCTACATTTTGCGCCCAGCCCCTGCTAAGGGCCACGGAGATGGCAGGCGATAGCTCGAGTCCTTGAGCTCCTGGCCACCCACTCGGGGGACCTGGGTATTGTTCATGGCTCCTGGCTTCAGCCTGGCCTAGTCCGGACTGTATTTTGTGGTTTTTGTTTTTAATATTTATTTATTTGCGAGGCAGAGTGACAGAAAAAGAGAGACAGAGAGAGCTTCCATCTACTGGTCCGCTCCCTAAATGGCCACAATAGCCAGGTCTGGGCCAGGCCAAAGCAGGACCCAGGAGCTTCATCCTGGTCTCCCAGGTGGGGGGCAGGGGCCCCAGTACTCCCGCCATGCTCTGCTGTCTCCCAGGTCGTTAGCAGGGAGCTGGGTAGCAGTGGAAGCCTCTGGGACCTGAGGCAGTGCCCTGATGTGGGAAGCTGGCCCGGTGCCCCCCCCCCCAACCCCCCGTCCTGACTGTTGTCGGCATCTGGGAAGAGAACCAGCATGTGGAAGGGCCCTCTCTCTGCCTCTCCTTCTCTCTCAGTCACTCTTTGCTTTCCAAACAATTTTTAAAAATATATGCTTTCTCCTGTTTCATAGTTGAGTCTTGACGGTGTCTCATTCATTTTTTTTCTTAAAGATTTATTTATTTAGAGAGCTCTTCCATTCAGTGGTTTACCACCCCACGCCCCTAACCCCCAATGCCTGCAACAACCAGAGCTGGGCCAGGCTGCAACCAGGAGCCAGGAGCTCCATCCGGGTCTCCCATGTGGGTGGCAGGGGCCCAAGTGCTTGGGCCATCCTCCGCTGCCTCCCAGGCGCATTAGCGGGAACCTGAACCAGACGTGGAGCAGCCAGGACTCACACCATCGCTCGGATATGGAATGTTGGATCCCAAGCGGCACCTTAACCTGCTGTGCCACAATGCCAGTCCAATAAGTCAATCTTTTGAAAGAAGAAAGGAAGGGGCGATGGAGGGAGGGAGGGAGGGAGGGAGGGAGGCGAGGCCCACAGATGGGCTTTGCCCCGACGTGGCTCACCTGAGCAGGACACCGGAGGAGCAGCGAGTGCATCCACAGCAGCCCCCATGGGCCCTGCTCCCCACTCCGCCCCCAGCAGCCCTGTGTCCCGGACGCCTCCGGAAGCGGACCTGCCGCGCACACACAGCCACAGTGAGAGATGACAGTGATTTCCTGGCCGTGTCAGCATCGGGCCCTCTCGGGGCTGTGTCACACACTCCTGCCTTCCTCGTGGGGATTCCTGGGGGACAGCCAGGGGAGCCGGAGATGTGGGCGTGGGAGTCCCAGCTGTGGCCCCAGGGCTGCCCGCTTCCCCCTCGTGCCCACCCTCTGATTCTTCATGGGGGGCTGCATCTCCCACGGCTCCTAGGCCATGGCTGCTTGGCAGAGACTCTAAGGGGTCTTCAACATCTCTCATTGGACCAACATAAGAAACCATGGAAGCTACAGGCTGTTTCCTGCAGGCCTCAGAAACCAGCATGCCAGGGGCCCTCCTGCCACCCCTGGGAGCCCCATGGGTAGGCTGGGCCTCCACGCTCGCCTCGCTTCCTGGTGACTGACAGCCCCTTCCTAAACTCCGTCACCTGCCTCCACTTCCAGCCAGGGCCTGGGCCGCTGAGTCCATGCTGGACTTCTAGAAACCTGCGCTGTCGCCCACTGCGGCCACAGCCCCGTCTACAGTGGCCCCTTGCGTCATGGGCTCCGTAACAAGGGCCAGGGGGCCTGAGGACAGGGGCAGGGACTTGGGGGCTCCCAAGCCCAGCCCCTCTGTTGAGGAGTCCCGGAACCCTGGCCACCCCCTGGCCCTGAGCACCCGCCCTGGGCCGACAGGAATACTGCCCGAGACAGCCACGCTGGGTGCCCTGCCCCGCCGCCGCCGTCCCCCCCCCCCACAAGCCGGCCTAACCCTGCAGGCCTTTGCCAGCTTCCTGGGGCCCGGCTGCTGAGCAGAGGTGGCTGCGACATTTTGGTGGCAGGGGCCACTGCCTTCCCCAGGTCCTTTTCCGTTGCCCCGCGGCCCAGTCTCATTCATGCGTAACCCCCAGGGGCGGGGGCAGGGCGGGGGGCGCCAGGGGCGGGGGCCAGGGCTCCCCTAACTGCAGAGGCGAGCCCTACACACCCAGCAACACATGTCCCCTTTCTGGCCCGGGCTTTCTCTCGGTGCTTAAAGGCAACTGTGAAAAGAGCAGGGCTGATTCTGGCTGCCCGGCCGTCTCCTGGCAACAGGCCTGGCAGGAGGTCTTTCTTTCTCCCCTCCCTCCCTCCTCGCCTCTGCAGCCCCCTCGCACCCCCCCCCTCTGGTGTTGTGTGTCATTAAAACTGCCCTCCCAGCCACTTCGCAGCCAGCAGCCAGGCCCTTCTGGGGCCAGTTCCCCGGGGGCAGCTCAGCCGGCCAGGGAGGGGGCTCCCAGGGGTCAAGCGGCTTTGTGCACTGGGACCCGGGCTTCTCCGGTGTGAGCTGGCAACCTTCACAGGTTGGGGGGCGGCAGCCGTGAGCACCCCCACACCTCTGCCTTTTCCCTATGTCTCTGGTTAGTGCCCCAAGGCTGACCACAGTGTCCCCTGCAGTGCCAGCCCTGCCAGGCCACACGGGGCTGGACACAGGAACCCTCACCTGGAGGAGCCTCTCCTGCAGGCTGGGGCCACCCTGGCAGGGGACAGAGACACCAAGGGCAGTGGCCGCAGGGGAGCAGAGGATCCGCTGGGGACTCCTCATTTGGTCACTTCGATCCAGGGGGACCCTGAGACCCAGAGAGGGTGCGTGCCTTGCCCAGGAGCACAGAGCCAGTCAGGGGAAAGCTGGGGCCCTGGTTTCCTGTCCCTTGGAGACAGGTGAGGGCCACAGCTGTCAGGGCCCTGACCTGCCCCCTCTACAGCAGCATCTGGGGGGTGTCTGAACTTGACCCCACCCTGCAGAAAGCTTCTGACGGACCCAGGACCCTGCCCAGCCCCCTGGACAACTGCAAGACAGTTAAGCTTTCTTCTGTCCCCTTGAGTATCTGGTCCCAGGGGCCCGGCGGCCACTCATCCCATACCCATAATGCCAATGGGTGGTCCCAGTTCTCCTAACTGATACCCCAGGCGAGTGGTGATGTAGGCAGGGGAGGATCTCAGCTCATGGCCAGGGAAGTTTCCAGGGGATACCATGGGGTCCCCCAGTTCTTCTGGCTCCCTCGTAGCTTACCCTGAGGGCCCCCAACCCATAGCAGGTGCAGGCCACCAAGAATATGGCCTGAGGGCAGTGGCCATCACCTGCAGGGCACCCAGCCGGGATCCAGCCTCCCCCGTGAGCACCCAACCTCTTCTGCTGTTGGCTTTCCCCTTTTATTTTTTTTAAAAGATACTTCCTTCATTTTGTGCCTCTTTGTTTTTCTTTTATTCGAAAGGCAGAGAGACAGAGACAGACAAAGGAATCAGGAGCAGAGCTGGGACCTGAACCCAGACAGCCAGTCGTGGGCCGTGGGCCTTGTGAGCAGCGTCTTAACTCCCATGCCCGTCCCCCCACCCCCGCCACGTTCCCGCACACTGCTTTTTCCACTGGTCGCATTGCTCTTACTGACCTGGAGGGCTGTCAGGGTGTGCTCTGGCTCTAACCAGACACTACTGCTCCCCGAAGCCCCGAAGGCGTGACCTTCTCGCTTCATAAGGCAGGAATCCTAGCAAGGCTTGCAGGGGCATTAAAGTCCTATTAGGGCCAGATTTTATCCTGGAAGACACTCAGAAAGCATCAAGGAAGGGCCGGCGCTGTGGCATAGCCAGTAAAGCCACTGCCTACATCCCATATGGGCGCCGGTTCACGTCCCAGCCGCTCCACTTCCAATCCAGCTCCCTGCTGGTGCACCTGGGAAAGCAGTGGAAGATGGCCCAAGTGCTTGGACTCCTACCACCCCTGTGGGAGACCTGGAGGAAGCTCCAGGCTCCTGTCTTCAGCCTGGCTCAGTGTTGGCCGTTGCAGCCATCCAGGGGTCAACTATAGATGGAAGATCTCTTTGTCTCCCCCCCTCTCTCTAGCTTTTTTTAAAAAAAGATTTATTGGGGTCAGCGCTGTGGCATAGCAGGTAAAACTGCCACCTGCAGTTCCATATGGGAACCGGTTCGAGTCCCGGCTGCTCCACTTCCGATCCAGCTCTCTGCTATGGCCTGGGAAAGCAGTGAAAGATGGCCAAGTCCTTGGGCCCCTGTACCCGTGTGGGAGATGCAGAGGAAGCTCCTGGCTCCCGGCTTCTGATCGACCCAGCTCCAGCCATTGCGGCCGATTGGGGAGTGAACCAGCGGATAGAAGACTCTCTGTCTCTCTCTCTCTCTCTCTCTCTCTCTGCCTTTCAAGCAAATAATAAAAAAATTTATATAAAAAAGATTTGTTTATTTATCTGAGAGGCAGAGTTACAGACAGAAAGGGCGAGAAAGAGAGGTCCAGGGCTGGGCCAGGCTGAAACTAGGAGCCAGGAGCTTCTGAGTCTCTCTCTCTCTTTTAAGATTTATTTATTTGCTTGAAAGGCAGAATTACAGAGGCGGGGGCAGGGAGAGAGAGAGAGAGAGAGAGAGAGAGAGAGAGAGAGAGAGAGAGAATATCTTCCATCTGCTTATTCACTCCCAAATGGCCGCAACGGCTGGAGCTGGACCAATCCAAAGTCAGGAGCTTCTTCTAGATCTCCCACACAGGTGCAGGGGCCAAAGACTCGGGCCACCTCCACTGCTTTCCCATGCCATCAGCGAGAAGCCGGATTGGAAGTGGAGCAGCCAGGACTCGAACTGGCGTCCAAATGGGATATCGGCATTGCCCCTATGCCACAGTGCCAGCCTCTGACTTTCAAATAAGTAAATAATAAAAGAAACTGCCAAGCTTAAAAAAATGAAGAAATACTCTGATTCTGTCATGTGTTCTGATTTGTCATTCAGAAAACATGATTCCTTCCCCCCCCCCCCACTGCCTTGATGTGCACAGCAACAGGCTGGGTGGGGGTGGGGGTAGGAGTGTGCCTGGGGGGGGGGGGTCAAAGGGGAGGGACACACAATGAGGCTAAGTGGAAGGGGCTGGGTCAAGTGCGAGGGAGAGGGCTGGGGACATCATCACCGGTACCATCAGTACCATCGCCTTGGGCTCTTGCTCAAGTTGCGTGCTCATGGTAGGGCTTAGGGAACGGCATTTGCCCTGAGGTCTTTGGGTAAACTGTGCCATTTGACCCTGTGAGCTGAGCAATCCGCATACCCATTTTCTAGATAAACAAACAGGCACCAGGTGATCTAAATCACTGGCCTGAAGGCACAGCAGAGCTGGGCAGGGACAAGCATTTGAAATTGTTGTCTGCTCAGAGCCAAGGTCACAGCCGGAGGTGAGCAAATGGACAGGCCCCTCCCCAGCCCCTCCCCACCGCCTTGACCTCAGGAGGGCCTGTGTGCGTGTGTGTTCGTGTGTGTGCATGTATGCGGGGGGTGGTGGTGGTGGCCTCTTCAAGTGGCCCCTGAATGCAGGACAGAGACAGGCGGAGGGAGGAAAAGGCAGCTGAGCTGGAGGGTTTTCTTGTTTGTTTGTTTTTTAAAACTGGCATCCAAATGGGATATCGGCATTGCAAGACGTGGCTTTACCCCCTATGCCACAGTGCCAGCCTCTGACTTTCAAGTAAGTAAATAATAAAAGAAACTGCCAAGCTTAAAAAAATGAAGAAATACTCTGATTCTGTCATGTGTTCTGATTTCATGTGATCTATTTCACACGCCATGAAATTCACCACTTAAAAAGTATGCATTTATTTATTTTGTTTGGAGGGCAGAGATACACAACAGAGAGACAAAGACAGAGATCTTCCACCTACTGGTTAACTCCCTAGATGACCTGGACAGTCACGACTGGGCCAGGTTAGACCCAGGAACTCAGTGTGGGTGTCTCACACGCGTGGCAGGGACCCACGTCCTGGAGCCGTCACCTGCTGCCTCCCAGGTGCGCATCAGCAGGAAGTGGGGAGAGGATCTGAGACTCGAACCCAAGCACTCCGGTCTGGGACCCAGGCATCCGCAGTCTTAACCACTGTGCCAAACGCCCTCCCCCAAGGCCACCTTATTAATTTTGCAAGTAAGAGTTACAGAAGGAGAAACAGAGGAGAGATCTTCCATCTGCTGGTTCAATCCAGGCATGGAAGTGATTTGCCTCAGCCTACTATACCACAGTGCCAGCCCCAAATTCACCATTTAAAATAGTGAATTTGGGGGCTGGTGTGGTGGTGTATCAGGTAAGGCTGCTGCCTGAAATGCCAGCATCCCAGCATCCTATGGGCACCAGTTCGAATCTTGGCTGTTGCACTTCTGATCCAGCTCCCTGCTAATGCACCTGAGAAAGCAGTAGAAGATGGCCCAAATGCTTGGGTCCCTGCACCCGCGTGGGAGACTCGGAGGAAGCTCCTGGCTCCTGGCTTCGGATCGGCCCAGCTCAGGCTGTAGCGGCCATCTGGGGAATGAACCAGCAGGTGGAAGTCCTCTCTCTGTGTCTCTCCCTCTCTATCTGTGACTCTGCCTCTCAAATAAATAAAATAATAAAAGATAAAACTGCACAATTCCATGGATTTTAATTTATTTTAAAATACTGGGCAACCTTCCCCACTGTCTAATTCCAAAACCTGTCCATCACTCCCCAAAGGCGGCCTGGACTTGTCAGGAACGCGGCACTGGGCAGGACTGCAGGAGGCGGCAGAAGGTTTGCAGGAAATGGAATGAAAAGCTGTGTTTCTTTCGGTGTAAAACATTTGGGAATTGCTTTTCCTAATGTGCACTCTCCAGGAGCATTTTGAAGACCCCCCCTGGATGTACAAGGTCAAGGCTTTCGCATCAGAATCGACTTCTCTTTTCCTTTGGCTTTCCGTGCAGTGCTTGAAGGCCCTGCTGGGATCTTCATCTCAACCCCACACCGGGACACTGGCCCTGCGGCCGCTTCCTCCTCCCCGCAGCAGCCCTAACCTTCATTGGCTCTCATTCTTTTTTTTTAAGGCAGAGTTACAGAGAGGCTGAGACAGAGAAAGAGAGAGAGAGAGAGAGAGAGAGAGAGAGAGAGAGAGAAAGAGAGAGAGAGAGAGAAAGGAAGTCTTCCATCCGCTGGTTCACTCCCCATATGGCCCCAGTGGCCAGAGCTATGAAGATCCAAAGCCAGGAGCCAGGAGCTTCTTCTGGGTCTTCCCACACAGGTGCAGGGGCCCAAGGACTTGCACCATCTTCTACTGCTTTCCCAGGCCATAGCAAAGAGCTGGATTGGAAGTGGAGCAGCCAGGACTTGAACCAGTGCCCATATGGGATGCTGGCACCGCAGGCAGTGGCTTTACCTGCTATCCCACAGCGCTGGCCCCTCACTGACTTTTAAAGTTGAGCAACTCAACTTGTAAGTCAACCAGCCATGTTTAACCCAACTGCACACAGCAGACCCCAGGGAGGAGGATGCAGGTGTCGGCTGGGTGGCCTAGGACAGTGGACCGTGTGCATCCCGAGGGGTGGAAGGCAGGCTCCCCTGGGGAAGGTCAGCGGCTCTGCCAGGGTGTCAGAGACCGTTTGTCAGCCTCTGCTGCATCCTCCTCTGCTGGTCAGCTTCATCCTCAGGCAGCTCTCCCCAGTCACGGGATGGCTGCCACAGCTCCAGACATTGCATCTAGACATGACATGTTCCAAAGTGGAAGAGAGGGATATCTCTTACTGTCTCATTTGTTTTTTAACTTATTTATTTGAGAGGCTGAGTTACAGAGAGGAGAGACAGAGAGAAGGACCTTGCATCTGCTGGTTCACTCCCCAGATGCCCACAACAGCTGGCCTGGGCCAGACAGAAGCAGGAGCCAGAACTCTGCTTGGTTCTCCCCCATCATCCACTGGCTTCCCAGGTGTGTTAGTGGGAAACTGGATTGGAAATGCAGGAGCAAGGCCTGGAGCCAGCGCGCCTGTGTGGGGCACCAGCATTGCAAGTGGCGGCTAACACTGCCGTGTCACAGGGCTGGCCCACGTTTCGTTTTAAAAGCAGAAAACAAACAAGAAGTACAGAGCTGGTGTTGAGGCACAGTGGGTTAAGCCACCACTTGTGATGTCCACACCCCGTGTCAGAGAGCTAATTAGCATCCCGGCCGCTCTGCTTCCGAGCCAGCTCCCTGCAAACGTGCCCGGGAAGCAGCAGGTGACGGCCCAGGTGCTTGGGCCCCTCCCACCCACGTGGGAGACCCAGGTGGAGTCCCTGGCTCCTGGCTTCAGCCTGGCTGAATTGAGGGGTGAACCAGCAGGTGGAAGATCTGCCTCTCCGTGTCTGTCTGTCTGTCCTTATCTCTGTGTGTCGCTCTGCCTTTCAAGTAAATCTTTTTTTTTTTTTTTTTTTTTTAATACAAACTTTCCAGAATTCCTCTTGCACCCTCCAGGACACCTCCCCTCGTGGCTCTGGTGACCTAGACTAGGCTGCGCCCTGGCAAGGGGAAGGGGGCTGGTTCCGCTCAGCCAGGATGCACCTCTGAGCCAGGCTGGGGAGAGGCGGATGCCAGGACTAACTGAGGGCCTCTGCCGGGCTGGGGAAGGGACCGGCAACGGCAGGCCACCCGAGAGCCTGGAGAGGAGCCCTTGTCCTGCACAGGCCCCAGAAGGAGCGGCGATTGCCCCCTCCCCGCGTGCTCGTGCTGCGTCAGGTGGGGCAGACACGGCTGGGTCCTGCTGGGACAGGGGCAGTGCCAGGCAGGTGCCCCTGGCTTGTCGGAGGGGCTGCCCACGCTCGGGCCAACCACAGACACCTGCTCCTGGGACTCAGTGGCCCCACTGCCAGCCTGCTGGGCCCCCACGGTGTGCCCGAGCTGCCAGGACCCAGAGCCAACAGCTGGTCCACTCTGAGCTTGCAGCTATGGCTGTAGCTGCCATGCTCGTTGGTGGGAAGGGTAACGAGCTGGCAGAGGCCTGGAGGGGCAAACCAGGGCACGACTGGAGCTGTCAGCCTCACCTCCAATGGTAACCGTGCTGGGTGGCTCCACCCCAAATGCCTGATGGACCCCCTACACACACACACACACACACACACACGCACAATGTCTTCCCTCCGAGACCTCACAGCTCTCCGCCGCGGTTTGCCAACACGCACCAGCCGGTCTGGTGGTGAGCAGCCCTCCCTCCCCCGCAGACGGCTCCTCGGCGCAGGGGACGTCTGTGTTGTGATGCTCAGCGGCGCTCCCCCGGCAATGCTGGCTGAGTGACCCATCCGCCCACGCGCAGAATCCCCACTGTGTGCAGCAGAGCAAGGCAGGCGCCTCCCTGCAGCGTGAGCCACTACAGACGCACACTGGATGTTTGTGGGTGACGAGAGGCAGAGCCCAGGACCAGGGCCAGGGGCTGGAGCCGCAAGAGAGCACACACAGCTCCCAGATCTTGGGTTGCCACTGGGCCCCCTCCTCTCTTCTGCATGCTGTGCTCCCATCAAAGGGACGGGCACCCAGAGAAACCAGCACAGACACACACAGGTCTGCTCTGCTTCCCCGGATGGGGTCCAGCCAGGAGCTGGCCTTTGGTCAGAACTCCAAAGGTTTCCCGCAGGCCAGCCATATCTGGGGGTGGGGCTCGGGGGCTGAGGCAAGGGCAGAGTAAGAGGGGTGGGATGGAGGAAGGCTGAAGAAGAGGAAGACAGAGAAGCAAAGAGAGAAGGCTCCGGTGATGTGGTCCACAGGGTGAGGTCACCATCCAGGATTCTGGCATCCCAGTGAGCACTGGTTCGAGTCCCGGTGCTCCACCTCTGAGCCAACTCCCTGCTCATGTGCCTGGGAAAACAGCAGAGGAGGCCCAAGTGCTTGGGTCCCTGCACCCACGTGGGAGATCTAAATGGAGTTCCAGGCTCCTGGCTTCAGCCTGGCCCAGCCCTGGCCATTTCAGCCATTTGGGGTTTGAACCAGTGGATGGAAGTGCTCTCTCTCTCTCTCTCTCTCTCTCTGACTCTGCCTTTCAAACAAATAAATAGTTAAAAATAAATAAAAAACAGAGAGGGGGCAATGCAGCACACACAGGGAGCCACACAAAAGCTAGAGTGGGCACTGGCTGGGAGTGCGCCCTAGGAGCCAATATCTATTCAAGATGGACAACGAGGCTGGCGCTGCGGCTCAATAGGCTAATCCTCCACCTGCAGCGCCAGCACCCCAGGTTCTAGTCCTGGTCAGGGCACCGGATTCTGTCCTGGTTGCTCCTCTTCCAGGCCAGCTCTCTGCTGTGGCCCGGGAGTGCAGTGGAGGATGGCCCAAGTGCTTGGGCCCTGCACCCCATGGGAGACCAGGAGGAAGCACCTGGCTCCTGGCTTCCAATCGGTGCAGTGCGCCGGCCATGGTGGCCATTTGGGGGGTGAACCAGTGGAAGGAAGACCTTTCTCTCTGTTTATCTCTCTCACTGCCTAACTCTGCCTGTCAAAAAAAAAAAAAAAAAAAGGTGGACAATGAGGGGCCCAGGTGGCGCCCGGGTCCCCCCTCACCAGCCGTCTACCATGTTTATACGGGCCACTGGGTGCTGGGCTCCTGCGGGCTCACTGGGTTTAAAAAGGGTGTAATGTATGCAATGTCAGTGTGCACCAGGCTTGCAGGGACCCAGCGGGTGCCTCTCCCGGCGGGGGGGGGGGGGGGGCGGGATTCAGAGGTTCGACCCAGGCTGGGATGGGATCACTCAGCTGACTCTGACTGGGGCGGCAGTGACCAAAGGGAAAAGATGATTCCTCGACCCCGAAGACAAGAAGGAAACCCAATATTTCCCCTTCGCCCTCGCGGTCTGCCATGCTGTCCCCACCGTTCTCATTTAACGCTGACGACTCCCTGTGCCAGGTGGCGTCTCCACTTCCAATGATGCCAGGGGGCTCAGAGGCCACAGCGCCTGTCAGCGCGCCCCGCCCATCACCTCGCTGCCAAAGTACTTTCACTGCCGAGCGCTGTCCGATGTGTCCCCGGCAGCTGAGACGCAAGGAACGCACCCTGGGCGCGCCCACGGGCGGCACCTGTCACCTCGGGGTCCTGCACGGCCAGGCTGGGCAGGACTGGCCACAGGACCCTCCCCCATTTTAGTGCAAGGCTGCGGCCGCGAGGCCAGAGGCTGGAGGAGGCATCCACAGGGTCCCCGCCTGGAGGGGCCTGGGACCTGGCGTCACCGCGGCAGAACCACCTGGGTTGGCGGGAGCTGGGAGCCGGGAGCCTGGAGCCGCGCACACCTTATCCCCAGCTAAGCTCCAGGATTGCGAAGTAGATTAAGGGCATTCACTCACGAGGGCGCCTACTTAACCAGGATCCCCCAAAGATACCGGCTGCTCACCGACAAAGACGCCGGCTCCCTGCCGGCCCCCTGCCGGCCTCCGCACACACCCTGCCTATCAGCCCTGCCGCCAGGGGGCGCGCGGCCACTCGGCTCAGGAGACACCTGCGCCTGTGTTCCTTTGTGGCTTGATTGTGGTTCGCTCCCCAACCGTGTGTTTACCGGATATAGGTCAGGAGCTGCTTGCGTTTCCAGGCCGCCTCCTTGCCAGACAAGCCGAGTTCCCTCCCTCCCGTTTTTTGGGCTGCACGCTTTTCCAACCTTTCAGGGGCCTCCGGGGAGCTCCCTTAAACCCCTCGGGGGCTCCCGCGGCTCTGAGGAGAAAGTTTAAAGCCCCAGCCCCCGCCCCAGGTCAGAGGCCGAACAGCCTCCCCGGCGCCCCCTGGAGCTGTTCCCACGAGAGCCCCGCCGTTTGGGGCCTGTGGGCCTTCTCCAGGGCTGTTAGCGCGCCTGCCGCGGCTTTGGCTTCTGGCTTCAGTCTCCCCGGGCCGGCCTGGCTCCGGCTCCGGCCCCGGCTCCGGCAGCCCCACGGCACGTCCCGAGCAAACACGACCCGCACAGTGGCTGCCGGGGGTGGGTGGGGGGGTGGGCCTCCTCCCAGCCCGCAGCAGACAGGTATCTCCAGAGGCCAGGCCGCGGGATTCTTTGTCCACGGGGTGCCTCGGCAGGGGTCTGGTGGAGCCGCGCGCAATACACAGCTGCCGACTGCGCGCCCCGGGGAAGCGCACATCAAAGGGAGCCGCCGGCAGCCAGAGAGGTGGGGGTCGCAGCCCGGGTCTAGGTCCCCGACATTCACACCCACAACAGAGCGCCTCCCACGTGCCACCCCGCGGCCCCGGCTGCTCCCTCGGCCTTCATCCAGAAGACCACCCTCCCAGTGTGGGCGGAGGCCTCGCGGCCCCCCGCGGGGATGCCGTCACCCCGCCCACCCCGGCTGGCCCCGCAGTGGGGTTAACCCTTTGCGTACCCAGCGCCACCCGCGCTGGGGTTCGGGGCGCCCTCCCTGTGCGGGCAGGGGCCACTCCTCGGTTCCCACCGGCGGCGCAGGGCGGGCAGGAGGAAGGAAATTAAGCCTGTGTTGAAGGAAGAACACCTGGCGCGGGCGAGGAGCGGGCTCAGGAATCCCCTCCACTGGGGAGCTTTCAAGTAGGGGGAAATCCCCATGCACGCCTCCGTTCTCCGGGGCGCCGCGCGGCCCTGGCAGGTTCCGCTCCCCAGGCGGGCACGTGCGGCCCTGAGCTCCGGGGTCCCACCGCCCACCTCCCCTCGCTTGCCCACCGATGCACACGACCTGCTTCTACACTTGCCTCCTGGAGGAAGCTGGCCCTCGCTGAAGGTCCAGTCCCTCCTACCCCACCCCGGGGCCGCTGGCTCAGAGTTCTCCCAGCGCCCACCTGCTGCCCTCACCTCCTAGGGCCGGCACCTGTGAAATCTTGAGGCGTAGAAATGACCCCACGAGGTCATGTAAGCCAGCCCCTACCTACCAAGCTGAATCCACAGTGCTGTGTTTGGTGACCAGGGAGGGTAGCCCCCTGCCCCCATCAGGAAGACAACTCCGGGGTTCTGGCACTCCTGGTGCGGTTGTGCAGGATTTGCACGCCAGCAGGGTGTTTTCTGATCCGAAAAACACCTGGGAGTCCCGGTGGGAAGGACAGGACTCTGGGCAGGACCTGGCAGGCCTGGATGCATGCGGGGTTTGTGTGGAGGGCTCTGCATTCCCGCTCACCGGCAAACCCACCGCGAAGCCCAAACAGGGTGCCCAGAATCAGCCGGGCCCCAGGAGGGCCTCGCCAGGGCTCCCCGTGTCTGCAGCTGCACCAGCCCAGGCCCCCAGCAGGCCGGGGATTTTTTTTTTTTTCTGTGCCTCGCAGCTCCCTGGCCCCTTCCCTGCCATCCTCGAACCCTGGCCCAGGCTCCCCACTGCCCCCTCCCCCATGTCTCTGTGTCTCTGAGTCTCTGCCCTCCTCTTGGTCTCTCCCTTCCCTCCTCTCTTTCATCTCAACCCCCTCCAGTTGAGCACCGGGCTAGGAACGCGGCAGAAGCCGTGACAAGCCCAGACGGCTCTCCCGACCCTCGCTGCCCCGGGGCCAGTTCCCCGCGCTCCCCGGCAGCAGCCGCGTGCGGTGAGGGCTCGCGGACCCGCAGGGGCAGCGGGTTCGCCGTGGGCACGCGCGGCCCACATCAAAGGCAGGAATGTCTGGCTCCCGGAGTGGGACTCCCTCCAGCCGCGCCAGGCTCGTGGAGCGCCCCTGAGCCTGGCCTCACCGGGCTCAGGGGCGCTCCTACTCTGTCCCCTTCCTCTGCAGTGCCCTCGGCCGCCTCTCCTGGGCCGGGCTTTCTCCATCTCAGGCTGGGGTGCCTCCAGACCCAAAGGGGTCTGGGTGGGCAGGCGCCCAGGTGATCAGGGCTGAGTTCCCCTAAATCTGACCACAACCTCAGCACCCCTCAGGGCTGAGACCTAATTCCTTGGAAAGAACCCCCCACCCCAGGTGCTCAGGAAGGACTGCAAGAGCGTTTTTCTTTATGGGAAAGGTGGGATCCTGGGACGCGTTTGGTGTCCACACGGCAAGCCCCCAGCCCCCTCACAGTAGAAGGGCCCGGCCGGCAGGAGGGTTGGGTTGGGCCGGTCCGGGGGTCCTGCGGGGCCGCAAGTACCTCCGAGGACTCCAAATGGTGCGGCCCCAAAATCTAAACGGGGCTGCGGGTCTCGGGCTTCGGCCGAGCCCCTGGAGGAGGAGAAAGTGGCCGACTGGGCCGGCAGGAAATGCAAGTGGCCGCCGGTGTCAGCTGCAGGAAATGCAAAGGCAGCAGGAGGTCCCGATACCGATCTGATCCCTGACAAAAGACTCGGATGACACTCGACTCCGTCCCCCGGCGCCGCCCGCGGCCAGACCTTCGAGCCTCGCAGAATCTTCCGCGCGCCGCCCCGACACCCGGGAGGCGGCTTCCCGCGGGCTCGCGAGGCCGCCTCCGGGGAGGGGCTGCCTTTCCCGCCCCCCGCCCCACCCCATCCCACCCCACCCCCGGCCCCGACTTGCCCGAGCCGGGCTTCGGGCAACACCCCTGTGCTTGCTGCCCCCCAACGCCCCCCGCGGGCTCGAGTCCCCCGGGGGTCGCGGCCCCTAGCCGGCCACGGCGGCCGCCCCCCCCGCCCCCACCGGCCGCCCACGTGAGCGACGAGCCAGAACCCCAGCTCCGGGACCCGACCGGCGGGGGGGCCGCGGCGCTGCAGGGCCAGCCCAGGGCCCAGCGGGCCGCGGCCCCCGCCCCCACCGGCCCCGAGGCCCCGCCGTGCCGGGGCGCGGGCTCTGCCCAAGTTTGCTGGGCGATGCCCTGCGCCGAGCCGACTTGTGGGCCGGGCGGGAGGGGCTCGTGATTGACAGGCCGAACTCGAGACTCATCTCTTACCTTAGGCCGCGGGCGCTGATTGGCTGCGCGCTGACATCCTCAGACCCGGCTGCTCCGCGTTGGGCTTGAGAGGGGGGCGGCCGCGGGCGGAGGTGCGCTCCTGACAAGCCCGAAAGTCATTTCCAACCTCAAGTGGACTTTGTTCCAACTATTGGGGGCGTCGCTGCCCCTCTTCATGGTCGCGGGCAAACTTCCTCCTCGGCGCCGCTTCCAATGGAGCCCCACCTGCTCCGGCTGCTCCTCGGCCTGCTGCTCGGTGGCACCAGGGCCCTCGCCGGCTACCCAATTTGGTGGTAAGACTCGCCCGCCGCGCGCGCGCCGCCGACCTCCCCGTCGCGCCCTGGGGAGCCGAAGGGCGCCGGCCGGGGTGGGGGTCGCCTGCTTTCGTGCCCCCTCGCAGCCCCCAGCGCGCCCAGCCCTCCTGGGTCTCCGCGCCGCTGTCGCCTTCGGAATCCAACTCCTGGCTTCTCTGGGAAGCACACCATTTTCCTTGCCACCCGCCGCGGAGCCTTAGGACTTTCCCCATCTCGGGAGGGCTCTGGGTCTCGGAGCCCAGCCCGCTCGCCCAACCCCAGGCTGGGGGCCCTGGAATACCCCCGCTTGCTGGCCCTTGCCTCTCGGGAGGTCCGGCGCCCACCCCCGGGGCCCAGCCACTCCTCTTCTCCATTTTGGGGTCTTCATGGGCAGAAGCATCCTGTCCCTGCGCTGCGGCTCCTCCATCCTCCACCGGCGCCTCCATCGAGGGGCTGCATCCACAATAAGCCCCTTCCCCTTGGTCGTGCAGACCCCACCGGCCTCAGGGACCACGGGGCAGGGGAGTGGAGGGTCTCGGCAGGTCTCCCTCTCCACCGCTCTGGATTCATCCCGTGCCTCCAAAGTGCGTATGGGCTTTGCTGCTCCGAGATGCCATTGAATGAGAATTTTATTCATTTCTCGCCTATTCCACCCCAGCCACGGGGGCTCCTTGGACCTGTAGTTGTCCTGGAGGCGCAGGCTTGTTGTTCTTTGCCCAGCACCGCAATTCTCCATGTCACATTCATCCCTTTTGGAAAACCAAAGACTGGAGAGAAAGGGGAGGGAGACGCAGATACAAAAGACATTTCAGTAAATAAGGCCGGGGGACCGGGTGCAGCACCTGGGGGGCTGTGCATGCTTGGGGGCGCCGGCTCCAGGGAGTCCCCTTGTTTCCCAAGCGGCCCCTCGCTACCCCCCCCCCAACTTGCAGGTCCCAGGGGCCAGAGGGGAAGACGCACAGAAACCAGTTCTCTAAATTACACCCGCCTCTCCCCGGTCGCCAGCCCCCTGCATTCCGGAAAACTTTAATTAAAGAATCTTCCCCCTCCTGGACGGAGGAGAGCCTCGGCCCGGGGCTGGGAGGCGAGGAGGAAGAATTTGGGATCCGTGGGAAGTGGGGCCGTGGCCCCTGTGGTGCGGGTGCGGATCGGGGAGGAGGACCGGCAGGGTGCAGCACAGCCGGCGTGAGCCCCGCTCTCCTTGCCTGCCACCCCCAGCCCAGCCAGCGGCATCTGGGGGCACCCCCACTCCTCCTCCAGTTGTTTGGGGGCATCAGCAGCATTGGTGTCTGGGAGTCTCTGGGAGGGGGCGTGAGGGTGAGAGGAACGGGCCACAGCCCAGGGCTCTGTCTGGAGGGTGCTGGGGTTTGCACACCCAAGGGAAGTCTTTCTTCTGCCCAGCCCACCCTCCCCTGTGGCGCCAGACCGGCCTGAGACCTCCCCGGGGCAACCATGGATTCAGGGTGGGGAATCGGCCAGTGCGGGGAGGTGGGGTGCCTTTCCGACCCTCTCCCATCCCAGGGCCAAGGCCTTGCTGTCCTTTGCAGATGTAGGGGGAGGGTAGGAGGAGAAGGCTTGCCGCCTTGGAAGTGGCAGGGACCTGAGAAAGAGCCAGGGGCTGGGGTGGGGGGGCGGTCCCCTACCCTGTGAGCCGGAGGAGAGTACTTCCTGGGCCAAGGTGGGGATGGGGCTGAGGCTGCGGTGGCGGCAGTGGCAGGGTCTGGTCTGCAATGGGGTCTCCAGAGCGGCTGGATGGGGCCACCGGGCAAACCTGGGAGACGGATACCGGGTCCTAGTGCAGTGCTGCGGGCATGGCTTGTTTGGGGTGGGGGGGGACAGGGACGGCGCTTTGTCTGAGCTGAGACAAGACGTGTGTGTGTGTGTGTGTGTGTGTGTGAAAGAGAGAGAGAGGTCGGTCGGTCATGAGTGTGTTCATGACTGGGCATGTGTGTGAGTGCGTGAGTGTGCGTGCCTGCACGCGTGGCTTCGTGACCGTGTAGGAGGAAAGCCCCACAGATGTCTTTGTGCACGAGCATCACTGCTCGTGGCCATGACCTGGCTGTGCTGTGAGTGTGAGAGTGGGCCTCATGTCTGTGGCCGTGCGAAGGCCCGGCCCCGCTCTGCCTGCGACCCTGTCCCCTCCGGCCGGTGACCGTGGCTGCGCCCGTGGCTGCAGGGCTGTGCTCATGTTTGCAGGCATGGGACCTGTCAGGGGGGAGTGACACCTGAGCTCGGGTGCTTGGTGGGCATTGGTGGCCGTGGAGGGATGGGCGGGCACAAAGCAAGGGTCTCGGGAGGTGGTTGCGGGGGGCACAGCTGATCCGGGTTCCCAGCGCCTTCCTCGGCACCCGCTTGTTCTGCGTTCTGGGACTCTGGCCGCCGGCTCTCCTGTCTGAGGTCCCCTTTCTGTGCTCTGGGAGCTGGCGCAGAGGCCGGTCCCCGTGTCAGGGTCTCAGACCCCCACTCCCACTCTGCAGCCAGATTCCAGTCCTCCCAGCCTCTGAGCCCATCACCCTCTTGGCCCACGCAGCTCAAAGAGTCCCCCGGGGGAGGGGCTCACTGGGATTCTGTGTATGCCACCCCTGCGGGACAGCCCCGCACCCCTGCCCCCCGGAAGCCGACCCTGCTCAGGCCTGTGCCCCAAGAGCTAAAAGGGGCCTCAGACAGACCCTCCTGGAAGCAGGGGCAGAGCTGGGGCTGGGAGCGGTGACAGAGCCCTGATTTCTAGAATTCTCCTTGTCAGTCCCAGTTAGCTCCTGGTGGAGAAACTTGTCTTTCTTCCCCTTGGGGATGGGGGGGTGGGAAATGAACCTATGGCATGAGGGCCTAGCCCAGCGCCTGCCGCATTCCAGAGGGGCCTGCCCGGGTCGGGCGTCCCGGTGACCACTGTGACCGAGGAGCAGGGACCCACCTGGGCCCTGTTGTCTCACCTTCCACTCAGCCACCAGCCTGCCTCGGCTCACAGCGTGGGTGGAAGCCTTTTGCCAAGGACATAGGCAGGGAGCTGGGAAGTAGGACGCCTGAGATCCCCTCCGTCGCCCCAGGACTCATCCCTAGCAGAGGCCCTGCCTCAGTGTCCCCGGCAACCGCCCCCGCCCACTCCCATCTCCACCGGCCCTTCAGAGGCTGGTGAACATGTCCAGTCAAACCCCGTGGGGGTCAGTGGGCTGGGCCCAGGGAGGCACCTGGAGCCTGCCGGGGAGGAAGGCCCCGGGCCAGGTGTTAACACTTGTAACAGGCAGGAATTACAGCCGGCTGGAGCTGAGCTGGCTGGAGACTGTTCATCCCACAGACAGACAGACAGACAGATGGGCAGATACCAGATCGGATGGCCGGGCTTTCACCGGGTGGTCTCCCCCCCCCCCCCAGCACCCCTACCCCTGGGGGCAGGCTTCCCCCTGGGGGAATGTGGAGGGGAAATTGACTGGGGTCTCTTGGGAGTGAGTTAACAGAGCTCCTGTCCATCCCACCCCCATTGTGGGCGGGGCTTCTGTGTCCCAAGGGAGCAAAATCAGTGGCTGATCTGTTGGCATTCTTCTGACAGGATCACATTTGGTTAAAAAAAGGAAAACAGGTCAAACGTTATAATAATACCAAGCCGAGCTGTGCTCTGTCCTTAGAAGAACCTGCTTTAAGGGGTGGGAGGAGGCGTGGGGGAAGGGGCTGCCACCAGGGACAGTCCTCCCAGAGTCAGTCTGCAGCCTTGTCTCTCTAGGGGCCAAGAGGGGAGCCCCGGGTGGAGCCTGGGCCCTCAGCCCCTCAGCCCTGAGCAGCCGCGCCAGGGATATCTGGCCCCCACCAAGGGGACAGGAGCTGGGCTTGGGCGCCAAGTCCTTTAGCAGGCACCTGCCGCTGCCTCCCCGGTGGCCGACCCAGCCAGATCCAACTCTGGCATCTGGGTTCATGACAGGTGGGGAAATGGAGGCAGCCAGCGGGGGTGTGTGTGGCAGCCCCCCCCCCCCGGCTGGCATCTCTCAGCCACTCACTGCACGGGGAGCTGTGGCCCGGGGCTGTCTCGAGACTTGCAAGGGGTCTCCTTGGTCTGGGTAGGAGGTGAGGAGCCTGGGCTCCAGGGGCAGAGGTGACTGCCTTCCGAGCGAGCGGCCAGCGACCCTCGCAGGGACACAGTTGGGACAGAGGAAGATTCTTCCGGCCTCAGGGTATGGGGCCCCTGGGCCGAGGAGGGCCTTTCCCACCCCGGGTGAGCCCCAGGGGCCCCCTAAAGCCCCAGAGGAGGGAGGAGCGGTGGTGGTGCTGCCTTCAGTGAGGCAGAGTGTGCCTGACCCCGCTCCCGGGGTTCCAGGGTCCTGTGTGCTGCAAACTGCTCGGAGCTGCCATGGGGGAACCTGAGTCTGGGTTCTGGCTTTGGCTCCCCCCAGCCCCGCGGGTCCTCCGAGCTTCAAGTCCCCAGGGCTCTGGCGGGGGCCAGCCTGGTCCCTGTGAAGCGTGGATGTCCACGCCTTCAGCCCGGCAACTCCTCCAGATCCAAACCCCAGCACTGGTTGCCCGCTGCTGCCAAGCCAGTCCCCAGACACCGGCCTCGCCAGCCTGGCCAGCCTGGCCCCGCACATTCGCACCTGGCTGTAACCTCGCAGGGCCAGTTCCCCTCTCGAAGCCCCAGTCTGTCTTTCTGTGAAATGAACCTACCTCGCAGGGCTACTGTGAAAATTAAATGAGTAAATGCATGTGCAGCTCTTAAAGTGGTGCTTCTATAAGTACTGTTGAAGGGTTAGCTATTTTACCCGCTCTCTACAGACTATCAGCTAAAGTCCTAAATCCAGATTTGCCTCTTCCAAGAAGCCCTACTAGATTGGCCTCACCTGGCTCTGTTTTCCTCTCTGCAGAGCCAGCTGGTCTCCTAATGCTTGGCACTGGTGACCACGAGCCTGCAGCTTCTTTCTCAAGCAGTGGGCCAGACGAACTTAACCCTCAGCTCCTTGCCTGCCTGGGAAGGCGGGGGGCGGGGGTGGACAGGGTGGAGAAGGTGCTCCAGTCTCCCCTAATCCTTTCCCACCCCACCGTCTGCCAGACTCTCGCAGCCTCTGCCATTTCCAGTTGGGACCTGGAGCTACCTGGGGCTGGCCTGGGAGGGGGCGGGGAGCAGGCTCCCAGGGGGCGTGGCGGCAGGGCTGCTCTAGGGGCTGAGAGATGATTCAGAGGGTGATTTATAGACGGAAGGCAGAAAGCTTGGCTCCTAGCTGAGGCCGCTGCTTAATTACATTCTTTGGGGGGCGGAGGTATGTGTGGGGCGGTCTCATCCCTGTGGCTGTCCCGGCTCCAAGCGCGGTCCCTCTTTCTCCTGCTGCCAGAGGGAATTCCCTGCACTCAGCCAGAGAGAGAGAGAGAGAGAGAGAGAGAGAGAGAGAGGCTCGCCCAGAAGAGCAGGAACAGGCCCTGGGGTGGAGACGGTGGGAGAGAGGGAGGAGGCAGAGGCCCATGGAGACGGGCTGGGAAGTGGCTGTGCTGGGAGGATCCCTGGGCTCCTCTCTCCACTTCTGGGCAGGTGAAGAGCTAGCGCACCTGGGTAGAGGGTTTCTAGAACCTTCCGAGTGGCAGCTCCAGGGCCCTGTCCTACGGCTGCCTCTGAAAGCCTTCCTTGCAGTTCATTCCTTTTCTGTGGCTTGGTTCTCAGCCCCCCACGCTCAGGCCTGAAAGCCAGTTCCTTGGTGTTGGCAGCCTGCGGTGGGGAGCGCACAGTGGCCTCAGGCCGTGCGGGCGGGGTTGGCCAGCCTGGGTTAGGCTCCTGTCTGCAGCCTGGTCTGTGCTGTTGACTAGCAGGCCCGTTCTGTTGCGTTCCTTGCTGTGTGGACACCTGCAGCCCCAGTGTTCACACTGACCGGCGTCGTGACGCCTGTGCAATGCCACGGGGACGCCGAGAAGCCTCGCTGCTCCATCCTGAGGCTGCACAGGTGCGGGCGGGCCGGCAGTGTCTCTCTGTCTGCCTGCTGCTTGGTTCGCACAGCCGGGGGCAGTTGGCAGGGGTCAGGGTGGGGACACTAGACAGCTCCCTGGTTCCCCCTGAGGCGGGCCCTCTCAAGATGGCCTCATTAGGTGTGTGGAGTGAATTCCAGAAATGTCAGGCACACCCATACATCTAGGGGAAGGATGGAGGCGCGGACGCGTGCTAGGGACAGGAAGGGGCAGTGAGGGCGGGGCGGAGGGGCCGGGGGACTGGGCTCAGGTGTGCTGTTGGGCCTCGTGGGGGCGCTGGATAAGCTGCTGACCGTGGGTTTCCAGCTCTGGGGTCTTGCCCTGTTCTACACGCAGGTCACCCTGGAGACTGGCTCTGTGCGGTTGGGGAGGGGCAGCACTGTGTTGTCAAACAGCTGGCAGAGCCCAGGCACGTCCTGAACCTCCCCGGGCCTCGGCTTTCTCACCTGCAAAATGGACGATGATGGTAACACAGCCGCTTCCCCTGCAGGCAAGTGAGCTTTGCAAAAGCTCCCGCAGAAGGTGCCAGGAATGGTGCGGCGGGACCCCGAGACTCTGAGCTGCAGGAATTTGCATTTCTAGCAGAGGAGAAGGGAGGGGCAGGCTCCCTGAGGAGCGAGCAGGGGTCTCAGCTCTGCGGCCAAGTGGCCCCAGGACCTGCCCAGCTTTCCAGGGCCCAGGGCATAGGGCCTGGCCATCCTCCTGGGCTGCTGTAGAGACCGAAGGCCCACAGGCCTGAGCTGGGCCAAGCAGGTCACAGAGCGGCGATTCCGACCAGATGGCAAGGCAGGGGTTTGGGGGAAAAGGGCTCTTCTGAGACCCGCCAGGAAAGGCCTGGTGCCCGGGGAGATGGGTGCAGACCACTGAGCTGGAAACCTGGGGGGACGAGGTGTGTCTGTGCCGCTGAGGGGGCTGGGGGCTGCAGGACCCTGCGCCCAGGTCCGTGGGGCGGGCCACTCTGTGACACCCGCCCCCCGCGCAGAGACCCACTTATCTGCCGAGCCAGGGCCAGCGGCCAGGCATGCAGATCGGGGCTCAGGGTGCTGGTGAGCAGGCCCCGCCCCCACCCAGCGCCTCGCCACTTGTCTTCCTAACTCGCAGTTCTGAGGGTGTCACTCCTCTGCTCTAAAGCCCGTGTCCAGCACGGAGGCTCCGCCTACCTACGCAGCCAGCTCGAGCCCCCAGCGTCCCACAGCCACGGGGAGATGGACCTCTGCCCCCTCCTCGCTCGGGGAGAACGCGCTCCTCAGCTGACCAGCAGGTCAGACGCGTGCTCTGCCCAGCTCGGACCCTGCTTGGCTCGGGTCATAGGGCTGACAGCCCTGCCCTGCGGAGGCCCTCAGGTCTCCCAAGGTGCTGGGACCCTGGATCTCAGCAGGCAGCCTGGAGAGAGCTCCTGTGCCCCTGGGTTTCTCTTTCCTGGGCCAGCTCCTTGGCAAAGATCTCCTATTTGGGTGCTGTTTTCTCTCTCAAGATCACTGCGCGTATCTTGCTTAGGGGCTGAGGCCTTTAGCTCTAAGATCGCCATTGGCAGGACTGGTGCCGCGCATGCGCAGGAAGAGGCCCTTGTGTCGCTGAGCAGGTGTGGTGCACTGATCTGCCCACGCCGCAATCCAGAGCCTGATCCATCCCCTCCTACCCGTGAGGGCACAAGGCGCCGCACGTGCTCCGTGCAGGGAGCCTTGGGGTCTACCTCCTGTGGGGCCCAAAGACTTTTTCCTTCCAGCACCTTCTAGGCCCAAAGTGGTCTCCTTATTTAAGAATTTGCTTATTCATGGTTTGGAGGCAAGATTACCCTTGACCTTCAACTTGAAGGCTGTTACTTTGGTTTTAGGGATGCTGTTTGGGAACCTCTGAGAAGTGTCTTCTTCGGGGGTATGCAGAGTCGCTGGGGTGCTCTCCACACCATCAGGCCGACAGCCGGGACCGGGCTGCTGGCAGTGGTGGCCCTGTGGGCATCTTGCTGCCCCTGGAGTGAAGGGGGAGTGACCTTGGCTGAACCTGGGCTTCCGGGGCCTCACTTTTCTCACCAGGGAAACGAGAAGGAGCTCAGGCAGGGATCTCCATGATGACTTTCAGCTGCTTCCTTTGCACCTGGTCCCCGGCATGCACACACCGGAAAGCAGCTGCACCGGACCCTCTTTCTTGCCTGATCCCACTTCTTGGAGGAGTCTGTCTTTCTTTCTTTCTTTCTTTCTTTCTTTCTTTCTTTCTTTCTTTCTTATTATTTATTTATTTATTTATTTATTTATTTATTTGAAAGGCAGAGGCAGAAGGAGAGAGAGAGAGAGGTCTTCCATTTACTGGTTCACTCCCCAAATGACCGCACCAGCCAGAGCTGCGCCGACCCGGAGCCAGGAGCCAGGAACCTCTTCTGGGTCTCCTATGTGGGTGCAGGGGCCCAAGGCTTGGGCCATCTTCTGCTGCAACCTCAGGGCATAGCAGAGAGCTGGATCGGAAGTGGAGCAGCCAGGAATCGAACCAGTGCCCATATGGGATACCAGCACTGGCAGATGGCAGCTTTGCCTGCTATGCCACAGCGCCAGCCTCTTGGGGGAGTATTTCTGATAGATAATTTTTCACTTGATTTTTGCAAGTCAACATGCAGCTCTGTTCCTCCCTAAGGAACGAGCACACTTTCTCCTTTTTGATCAAGTGTGCTGCCTTTATGTGCTACTATTGGGAATCCCAGAGTTCAGTCCATGCTCCTGCATGGCCTTAAACTTACAGCTGCGCCCTTGTTCCGGCAGTGGCCTTGAATGGCACGTCTGTCTGCTCCTTTACCTGGACCTTGCCTTTCTGTGTTCCGTTTGCCTTTCATCTGCTGGGGTTTGTGTTTTATGCTCCTTGAGGGCAGGCACCAGCCTTGTATTGTGTGGGCAGCTCTTTGTCTGTACCTGTCAGCTGCTTCCACTCCTTTCTGGAAAGAGGCAGGCACACAGGACGGGAAAGCAGAGTAGACATTGCCCTGTCGGGGAGGGGCCCGGCTGGCTGCCCTTCGGTTGGGAGAATCCCGTGGTTTTCTTTAGCATCAGCCTGTCTGGAGCCTACAGAAGTCTCGTGTTCAAGAAAGTCGCCATCCTTTCCTTCCCTCATGGTCTGCTCCTTCTAACCGGACAACAGCACCTGCTGTCTCTCCTGGGAGTCTCTCTCCAGCCAATGGCCAGAGGGAGGCCCAGATGGCACAGGCTGAGCAGCAGGGCCCTCGCCACCGGCTCAGGCCCTTCCCTGGCTCCCAGCACGGCTGGAGCCTCAAGGTGGCGTGGAGGAGCATGGCCAGCGAGGGAGGACCTGGGGCCTCCTGGGTCCTGGCCCCTCTCAGCTGCTTCTGCCCATGGACAGCGCCTCTAGAGAGCCCTGGTCCTGGTGCCTGCTTTGAGTGGGCTCACAGAGTGCCCGACCCCGTGTGCCAGGTCCTCCGTCCCACCCACCTGCAGCATCTGCAGGGAGAGCTTCCAGGGTCTTTCTTAGCCACCTGTTAAGAGAGGGGTCCATGAACTCGGGACGCACTGTCCTCAAAGCCAGAGCAGCTCCATCCCCGATTTGCCTGTGAGGGGACTGACGCGCAAACAGCCCCAGCGAGTAAGGAGCTAGGAAGGTGGTGGGGTCCAGGCTTCAACAGGTGGCAGGCAGCCCGCGGTCCGTGCTGCGCCCGCGTCCCAGGACTCGGCCTGCCGGTCACTCCGGGAGACGGCTACTCTTGTTATCCCCATTTCACAGATGGGAACCTGAAGCTTTGGGAGGGCGTCTCCCCAGCCTGGGGCTCCTCAGCTGGTGAACCGTGACACAGCGGCCCCGAGCCAGGTCCAGCAGGCCTCACGGACCCTTGGACGTCACCCCCTGTCACCGTGGCCAGGAAGACCTTCCTGAGGTCTGACTGAGGTCTCTCCCTACTCTCAGGGCTGTGAAGGTCACTGCAGGTTGTGGGGCCGCTCGCGAGGACCCGCTGCGTCTCTCTCCGACTCTGCTCCCCCAGGACGATGGAGGGTGCAGCTTCTGCGCACCTTGGTCCCTGCCCTCTTCCTCTTCTGACCTCTCTCCGGCTTCCTGATCCCTTGCGTGCACTGTTTGCCTTTAGCCTGGGCAAGAGGACTCTCACAGGCCACTGATGCCTCCAGCGGGGCGGGAGTCAGGCTCAGAGCTCCTGGTCAGCCCAGCCGGGCCCAGGGTCCCCAGGGCTCCTGCCCTGTGGCTGTGGCTGTAGGTCCATCTCTGAGCCACACAGGCCTGTGCCTGGGACACACCTCCTGAGGGGCGGACACAGTGCAGGTGGCCAGAGGCGTGGTCAAGGCCATTTTCAGCGGCTGAGGCAGGGGTACCCAGGGTGAGGTGGAGGGGGCGAGCGGCTGACAGCTGGGCCCCATGTCACCATCTCCCGCTCGGGCTTGGGGATGAGCCGGCCTTCCAGAGAGAGAGAAGTTGGCTGAACTCGGGCCTTGCCTTCCCGGCTCTCAGCCTCAGGGGCGCTCCCTTTCTGTCTGCTCTGTCCGGGGGCAGAAGAGGCCTCGGAGCCTGGCCCTCCTGCCCACAGGCTCGCTCTGTGACCTGGTGCGGCTCTCCCAGGTCAGGCCTGGCTTGGGTGGCCCACAGGCCCAGCTCCGCGAGGTTCTGCTTTCATATCCAGGTGACCTTAACCTCTGCGAGGCTCAGTTTTCTCTCTGTAAAATGGGATCACGCGGCCGCCGTGAGGATGAAAGGGCGGAACGCAGGAGAGACGGCGAGCTCTGGCGTCTGGGCAGTGAGTAAGCCGTGCATTTTGCCATCATTAAGCTCTTTTATTGTTTGTGCTGCGCCTCCCAGCCCCATGCCCTTGCGTGGGCCCCCGCCTTTCCCCGTGGCTCTGTGAACTGTGCGTTCCTCAGAACACACTCCAGGCACTGCGTGGTCCTTGGCGCTGCCTCCCTTCAGCACCTGGCCCCAGCCCAGTCCCTTCTAGGGGTTTCTGCTCCACTGACCACACTGTGAGCCACCTGTGGGTGGGGCCGGGTGTCTGTGGTCCTTGTGCTCACCTGAGCCAAGCACGGGGCTCCCAGAGAGTCCTCAGATGACAGGATCCTGCAGGGAGCCGGTCACGTGCTGGGCACGGGGCCCAGTCTCCCTGCCTGTCTGGATCCCCGTGCCCCCGTGAGGCCACCCACCCGGGCAGACCCTCGGGCCGGTCTCCTGCGTGATCTAGTGCTCTCGGCCACCTCTTTGTCGCACCTGTCTTGTCTTCTCGTGCTGGTCGGGTCGTGTCGGGTCCCTGGGAGCCTGGCGCTTCACCCTTGGCATTGAAGGAGCGGCTAGGATTCTGCTGATGGCCGATGAGTCAGCCTCCTTCCCACACAAGCTCAAGTCCAGGCTCTGTTCCCACTCTCTGGGACAGCGTTTCCCTCGCTCTGTGATCTCCCTGCGGGCCCAGCCCTGAGCGTCTGGCCTCTGTGCTGGGAGGCAGCCTGGCATGAGAGAGAGAGAGAGAGAGAGAGAGAGAGAGAGAGAGAGCGAGCACTCTGGGCCTGAACCAGCTGTGACGTAAATCTCAGATGTGCTACCTTGTGGCACTGGAACTTGGGTGGCTGCTGAAAGACCTCCGAGTCTCCGCTTCCTCCTCTGTAGACGGAGGTAGAAGTTGCAATGTCAGGGCCACCGTGATGGGGGGATGACGCAGTCCACAGGGACTGAGTGGAGCAGAGTCCAGGCACACCGCCAGGGGTTCCACCATGCGGCTCCCGCCCGGTCTGGCCTCCTTCAAGCAGGAAGGGCCACGCTCAGGGAAAGCCACACACTTGCACTTGGCGTGGATTTATCCCAGGTTGGTGACCTCTCTGAAGACAGGAGCTGCGAGTGGCGCCCGACAGAAGTCCGTGACTCAGTGGCTCCAAGGCAGTGGGGACTGTGGCATGGCCCGACCTGTGTCCTGATCGGCCAAGGCACTCACAAAAGGCTGCCGCTCCCTGGAAGGTGCAGTGGCTCCGGGGACTTCTATCAGGGTCTCAAGGACTGGGCTGTGTGACTTCAGTGTGAGCGTGCTCAGTGGCCGTGACCCTGGCCATTTCCACCTGCACAGCTGAGGGTCCTGGGAGGCCAAGGGAGGGAGCCACTGTGTCCACCCAACCTTTAGGTGCAAGGGGCCTGCCCAGCTGTGAGAAGAGACGTCCAAGTGAGGAAGGATTGGTGCGCTGGTGCATGGCTGTCGTGCAAGCTGTAGCTCTGTAACTCCTGACACCACTGGAGGGGAAGCCCAGACGTGGCCCCAGCACCGGCACCGTCTCTGTGGGATCCTGCTCACCCCACCCCATCTCCCTCCACACCTGAGTTTTGCATATTCACTCCATTACTTTAGAATAGTGGCTCTCCGGGATAAGAATGCCCAAGCAATGGTTTTGCGCGTCATTCGCAGTGTAAGCGCAGTGTTAGACTGCGCTTGGTTTTCCACAATCTGCTCGTTTCTATCATTCCCACGCTGCTCTGTGTTCAGGGCCGCGTGCGGCTCCGCGTTCAGGGCTGCGTGTTCAGGGCCGCGTGCCGCTCAGTGTTCTGCACCCGCCACAGTTGTCACTCCCGTCTCCCGGGCGCGGAGCTGCATCTCGTGGTGAGCGTGGGCCGTGGTGCATGTGGGGTGCATTGTCCGTGGGGCTTCCTACTTGCCAGTGGATCTCCAGGTTGAGGGGTGCAAACCTCCTGCTTCACAAGTTGATGCCAGCTGTTTTCTAAATCCCAGTTTTGGGGTCTCTGGTCTCTCGAGGCCCTGCAGCCCGCCGTGAGGCAAACCCCCTGCTGAGGACTCCACTTCCCAGGCCCCCCCCCCCGCCCCCGCTGTCTTTCAGACGCCCCCTCTACTGAAAACTCCCTCCCTTCCCACCTCCACCTGCTCCCTAACTTCCCGGGATCTTTCCCAGTTCAGCTTAGAGCTGCCTCCCTCCACTCCCCGGCTCCTGCCCACGTCCCCAGGTAGGCGGTCTCTCCTGAGGGGGGCTCCTGGGGGCAAATGCAGGACCAGCCCCTGCTGCTGGTTGGAATCCTGCTGGGATGAGTCTGGTTTTCTTGTCTCTAACCTGTTTTCCCAAAGTGTTTAACCCAGAAGGCTTTTCCTCCCTGGGGAACAACCATGACCCCCATTTGGAAAACGCCGTCTACAAGATCGCCTTGTCCCGTCTCTCTCTCTCTCTTTCTTTTTTTAAGATTTATTTATTTATTTGAGTTACACAGAGAGAGGAGAGGCAGAGAGAGAGAGGTCTTCCATTGGCTGGTTCACTCCCCAATTGGCCACAATGGCCGGAGCTGTGCCGATCTGAAGCCAGGAGCCAGGTGCTTCCTCCTGGTCTCCCAAGCGGGTGCAGGGGCCCAAGCACTTGGGCCATCCTCCACTGCTTTTCCAGGCCATAGCAGAGAGCTGGATCAGAAGAGGAGCAGCTGGACTAGAACCAGCGCCCCTATGGGATGCCGACGCTTCAGGCCAGGGTTTTAACCCGCTGCACCACAGCGCCAGCCCGGCCCCTCGCATCCCTTTCGAATGTCAGTCCCTGTGGTCTTGTTTTGCTCAGCCCCCAGGCTATGATTCCGCTGACTTTTCCCCCAGGCGTCCCCTAGGTGGGTGAGTGGTGCAGGGCTTCAGTTGAGTGAGTGAATGTGTTCATGAGGGAACGAATGAGCCGGCCCCGGGGCTGGAGCCTTCCTCCTGTGGTGCAGTCAGGAACCAGGCGCGGACCGTGGACCATGGACCATGGACCGTGTACTGTGTACCGTATCTCTACCCCAGGGAGCTCCAGCTCTCATGACGTTTCTACGCACCTGTGCCCGGCACACCCTCTCGCCCGCAGGCCTCCTCTCCTGTCACTCCCTCTGTCACCCGTGGGGCTGGGAGCCTCTCTAGCCTCTGCATTCCAATGAGTCTGGGGTCAGAACCCAGCTGCCAGGGGGCTCTGTCATCCCCCTCCTTCCCAGGGAGCAGAGAGCCCTGTGGTTAGGTCTGCAGGCTCTGGAGCCAGCCCGGCCGTGTCCCCGATGACCTGGGCGGCTTTGGCCAGTGCCTGCCTCAGTTTCCCCATCCGGGCGGCGGTGACGATAGCATTAAATGAGTCAGTACATGGAAAGCACATGCAGCAGGTGGCAGTGGGCTCCATCAGTGCCGTGGCAGTAGCATTCATTGTGCACCTTCTGCATGCCAGGGACCGTGACGAGAGCTCTCTGTATGTCATTCCGTCTCTCCTCCCTGTGGCCTCTTTGCAGTGGGTGATGTTTACCTTTTTCTGATTCGGAGGCTGAGCCCTCCCTAAGGAAGACATGGCAGGGAGCCACGGGATCGGGATTCAGGTGAGCCCGGCTACCGCCCCTGGGCCTGGGCAGCTCCTCTCCTTGGTCATGACCATGACTACGCTGACAACCTGGGCACCTGTAAGGTTTTTATTTATTTATTTTTAGATTAATTAATTTATTTGAAAGGCAGAGTTACAGAGAGGAAGAGGCAGAGAGAGGGAGAGAGAGAGAGAGAGAGAGAGAGAGAGAGAGAGAGAGGTCTTCCATCCGCTGGTTCACTCCCTAGATGGCCGCAACGGCCGGAGCTGGGCTGATCTGAAGCCAGGAGCCAGGAGCTTCTAGGTCTCCCACATGGGTGTGGGGGCCCGAGGACTTGGGCTGCTTTCCCAGGCCATAGCAGAGAGCTGGATCAGAAGTGGAGCAGCCGGGACTGGAACCAGCACCCATATGGGATGCCGGCACTGCAGGTGGCGGCTTTACCCGCTACGCCACAGCGCTGGCCCCACCTGTAAGTTTTAAAACTGTACTCATGCTCCCCAGGTTAGAAACCCATGGCACTTTGGGGATGGCTTTTATGCACGTGTGTGTGTGTGTGTGTGTGCGTGTGCGAGAGAGAGAGAGAGAGAGAGAGAGAGAGAGAGAGAGAGAGGAGTTACTGGAGATCTCAGCACCTTCATGGTGGATCCAGGAAGACAGAGCTGCTGGGGCGGGGGCTCCTCACCTGGGACCACCGGCAGAGGGAACGCCTCGGGCCAGCAGTGCTGCAGAGCAGGCAGAGGCTCCTGGAGTCACTCTTGGTGTCACCATCTCAGACCCTTGTACAGGGCCACGGGTGTCAGGACTGCGGCAGGCAGGACATCTGTGGGGACTTTGACCCAGGCAGGTGATCTGGGCTGGAGGCAGGCAAATTCCTGGGGCCAGGAGCCACCATCAGGGCTTTCCCCTGGTACTGGGGATGGGGAGCCAGGCCTGACTCAGGGGGCCACGCTGGGATCCCTTTGCCCGCGTGCCAGCTGGCCAGGACCCCGCAGGCTGACTCCATGTCGGAGGGTCACTGTCCTCTTCCTTCCACACTGGCCAGGGCTCTATTCCACGCCATCCACACTTCCGGCTGCATGACAGGAGGGTGTGTGGGGGCCTGGGCAGAGGGGCTGGACATGCCGGGGTGGGGCAGGAGGTGTGGGACAGACGTGCCAGTGGCTGGCCGAGGTGGAGCCCAGAAGGCTGGGGCTTTGGTTCCAGGCAGGAGCAGGCAAGTCTCCCCCTGCACCGGGGCCCACATGGGTGGCCCAGGGGGACAAAGGTGATACAAGCAGGCGGGATGCCGCACCCATGTCAGGAGGCAGAGTTAGTTGCTCAGCGGATGAAGCACCGGGGATTCTGGGGGAGGGAGGCTGAAACCTTTCTGGACCGGGCAAAGGAGGGGATTTCTGGGGCTTTCCGGAGCCTGCAGACAGACTGGCCCCTGGGAAGACTAACCCAGCCTGAGGACTGCAAGGTGTCAGTTCCGGTTGTCACCCTCCTCCAGGTGGCACAGTGTGTCCTACGGACAAAGCAGGCTTGAATTCCACAAAGACCTGAGCCTTCCTCGCAGCTGGCAAGCACTTTGGCTGCTTAGCCCCATGCGACAGCCTTAGTTTTGTGCCCTATGCGACACACAGTCTGAGCAAGGGCACCCCAAGGCTCCTTCCGGCTGGAACAGGCTCCTGTCCCGGGGGCCAGCCCTACACAGTCCTGTGGGTCCTGTGGGATCTGAACGTATCCCCAGTCCCTCAGCCCCGGCCTCCTTCCTGGGTGCCCCTGGGTCGTGGGGTTTGGTTCCCTCCGCACCTCCTATAGGCGCTCTTGCTCGTCCGGTGTCTCCCTGCTTCCACCAGGCCGGTGGGCATCCGTCTCTGCGATCGTCCTGCCTACCCTTGAACTCACGTCCTCCAGGTTAAGGATGTGACAAAGTCGTGCCTACCCCTGTCACACCCAGCCCAGTGCAGCACACATGGCGCTGGGGACACGCACTCTGCAGGGATACGCTGGCTATCAGGGGAAGGGGGAACACCACGCAGCCAGGCGGCAGCGAATCGGGACTTGGGGTGAGGCTGCGCCTCGGCCTCCACCTGCAGCCTCAGTTTCCTTGTGGAAACAGCACCCCATCCCGGGCGCGATGCTGTGACAGGAGGCGCCTTGCAGTGTGGAAGGTGCCGGGAGCTGCGTCATCCACCCTGGCCTCCCTGGGGACCTTGGTGCCCACATCTGTCCATGTCTGCTGGGCTTGGTCGCTCAGGGCATGAACCCCCTGCCACCTCGGGTTCTCTGTGGCCACCTGAATTCATGTGTCCTCACGCACAAACTCCTCCAGCCCCCCCCCCATGAGATACCGACACATGATGCTCACGCATGACAGATCTGTGCAAACGTTCAAAAGAAAAAAGATCAATCGGCCAGGGCCCTGGCGTGTGCATTTACAGGGCTGGGAGGCCAGTGACAGCCTGAGCAACTGGACAGACCTGAGTCTTTCCTCCCACACCTCCTCCCTCCACCAGCAGACACCACGCAGACCTTGTCCTAATGAGTCTCCGTCGATGCTTTGTGGGCCGTCCCAGCACCGCCGTTCCCCAGCTGTGTGACCTCAGACAAGCCTCTTGACCTCTCTGAACACATATCACCATCCGTGCAGTGGGAATGATAATAACGTCTTTGGGGTTTTGGTAAATGAAATGGTATCTACGGAAAGTGCTTTATGCAGCCCCTGGCACGGTCAGCGCTCAGTGAATGCTGGCTGTTATGAGTGATCATAGCCATTCTTTTTAGGTTTTTGTGATTTATTTATTTATTTGAAAGGCAGAGTTCAAGAGTTCTGTCCACTGGTTCATTCCCCAAATGGCTGCAACAGCCGCAGCTGGGTCGGTCTGAAGCCAGGAGCCAGGAGCGTCTTCTAGGTCTCCCACTGGGGTGCAGGGGCCCGAGCACTTGGCCCATCTCCACTGCTCTCCCAGACACATCAGCATGGAGTTGGATGGGAAGTGGAGGAGCTGAGACTCCAGCCAGCGCCCATATGGGATGCCGACAATGTAGGTGGCGGCCTCACCCACTGCGCCACAGCGCCGGCCCCACAACAGCTATTCTGGGTGCTCCAGAAAGTAGGTTCCCTCACTACCTACTTAGCCAGGACACAGTCTTTCCTCATAATCTCATTAACCACTCTGGACCCATTATTATCTCATTCACCGCTGGGTTTGCACCTGTAAAAGCGCTCCCCAGCATTCTTTGAAGCCAGAGTGTCCCCAGGCAGGTGCCCCCTCGCCTCGTCTCCCCTGTATTTTGTGGGCGTCTCCTCCTGCGCGTGGTGACTCAGGCCTGGCCTTAGGCAGGGCACTTCCCGAGGGCACCTTTCCTGGAGCCAGTCTGCGCTGACATTTCGCTCATCTTCTTGAGCGTGTGTCGTTGGGGGCCATCTTCCGGCTTTCAATGCTCGCTCTCTGCATATGTGAACGAGGGATTTTCCTCTTCTGGCACAGTGTGCTTCTCCAGCAGCGATGTCTGTGGCACGGAGGGCTGACCAGCCGCTGGGATGCCTGCACCCTGGGTCAGAGAGCCTGGGTTTGAGTCCTGGATGCTCCACTTCTGATCCAGCTTCCTGCTAAATGCGCCCGGGAGGGCACCCACTGGGAGACCAGGTCGGAGCTCCTGGCTGCGGTGGCGCCCAGCCCTAGCTGCTGTAGGCATTTGGGGAGTGAACCAGTGGAGGGGCGATCTCTCTCTCTCTCTCCTCTTTCTCTGTCGCTCTGCCTTTCAAATAGATAAGGAAATAAATAAATCTCTAAGAAAGAAAACTAAACTGGGAAGCAGGAAGAACGGCAAACAAGAGCAGGAGACCCAGAGGGCAGGAGGCAGCCTGGAGCTCGGGTGGGGTCCACCAGAGCAGGAGCAGAGCCGAGGCGTCGAGGTGTTTTCTCCGTGGAGGCGGTGCGCGCAGCGCGGCGATGCGGGCAGGCTGTGCGCGTGGAGGCATGCCCCAACACCTCCCACCGCTGCCGGATCAAAACCGTCTGGGCAGCCGCTGCTAAGGATGCAGATTTGTGGGGATGGGGGGGTGGGGTGGGGGGAGTCAAGGCCAGGGTCTGCAGAAGAGAGAGGTGGAGGCCGACCCTTCGGCCAGGCCGGCGGGGCGGGGGCTGGGGTCAGAGGAGGAGGGGACGTCCCTGAGCGGACCCGGGCCGTGGCGTGGACAAGTCCTCGGCCTCGCTTGGGACTTGGGGCGCTGTTTCTCAATCTTAAAATTGAGGGAGGGCGGACCCCGCGGAGGGAGTGGTCCTGCGGGCGCCGAGCTCCCAACAGGTGCGGCCCCCACCGCGAAGGGGCGGATGCGCGCGAACACAGGGGCTTTGCGGAGGAATCCGCCCGCGGGACCCGGCGCCGCTGAACTTGAATGCTGCGGGTGGCTGCGGGCCGCCGCGCCTGGGGACGGGGCCGCGGGGGAGAGGCAGCTCGCTCTTCGAACTTGCGTGGACCCTCCCTGGTAGAGCCGGGAAGTCCAGGTGCAGGGCTGGGCTGTCTCACTGCGCGTGCTCAGCGCAGTGCGGGAGCCGGCGCGAGGAAACCCTCCCAGCGCTGCGGGGCAAATCCCACCTGGGAGGCGGGGCACGGGGCGCGGGAGGCCGCAGCGCCGCCCGCGCACCTGCGGGTGCCGCCCGTGTCGGCGCGTCGCGCTGCCAGGTGCCCGGCGGCTTGGCCCAGGAGTGGAACCCCCCGCGCCCTTCCCTCCAGAAACCACTGCAAGTTAGTTGGCCTGTTTGTCGTTTTTTTTTTTTTTTTTTGCAAGTTTTATTATGACAACAGTTAATCAGAAAAATAGAAAAAGTTGTGCAAAGAAAAAGCATATACACACCCGATGTAACTTTTTCTAACACTTTCCACAGTTTCTCCTCCGTTTCTCTCTCCCCCTCTCCCTCTCCCCACATGTATGGTTTGTTTTGTTTTGGCTGAACAGCCTCCAAGCCGCGTGTAAGGCTGACCCCTGACCCCGTAGCATCTTCACCACCTTTCAAAATCTTAATGATTCCTAATTTTCTCTCTCTCTTTCTCTCTCTCTGTCCCTCCCTCCCTTCCTTTCTTCCTCCTTCCTTTTAGATTTATCTTTGAAAGGCAGAGTTCCAGAGAGAGAGAGAGAGAGAGAGAGAGAGGTGTTCTATCTGCTATCTACTGGTTCACTCCCTAGTTGACCACAAGGACCAGGACTGGGTCAGGTGGAAGCCGGGAGCCTGGAAAGCCATCAGGGTCTCCCTCGTGGGTGCCGGGGCCCAAGCACTTGGGCCGTCCTCCACTGCTTTCCCGGGTCCATTAGCAGGGAGCTGGATGGGAAGTGGAGCAGCCGGGGCTTCTGTGGCCTTGCATGGGAAGCTGGCGCTGCAGCTGGTGGCTTGATCTGCTGCGCCACAACCCAGGCTAGGATTTTTCAAAGCACGTTCTTCTTGTTGGACTGTTAGGTCTCTAAGTTCGTTTTAATCTAGAAGATGGCTCCCTGGGTGCAGCATTTTTAAAATGCCTTGAGTCTTTCGCGGTGCTCAGGCCTGCGGTCTTGAGGAAAGGGCTGCCCACAGCGTGTCTCGTGGCTCCGTCCTCTGTCCCCCCTGCTCCCCACAACTGACAGCCCATCAAAGCTGCCTTAGATTCCGATGAAACGTCTCTGGCCGAGAACTTCACAGGGAAGCTTGGGTCCTCCACGTTGCGCCATCTCCTGCCGCCCTGTCGTCACGCTGCTGAGGTAGGTTTTTAACGACCCAATTTCCTACACCTCTCCCCACGCGGTCCGGTCCAGCAGGTCTGGTGCTGGAGCCCAGATGTCTGGATGCTCTCAAACACCCCAAGGGGTCTGACTGCTGTAGTACACAGCACCCCTGACCCTGGCAGCCAGCAGCTCAGGGGACGGCCTCGGCCAAGGGCACAGCGTAAGGGAGCAGGTGAGGCAGTGGAGGTAGGTGAGGTGCTCAGGGACCTGGCCCTGGCGGTTGGCGCTGTCTGCTGGCATCTGGCCCCTGCAGGGAGGGGGATGGGCTGCCTCGGGCAGCTCCAGCCTCAGTGGTGAGATCTTGCACAGCTCTGCTCCCAGTGGCCAGCATGGGGCCTGGTCAGTGTCTGCCAGGCAGGTGGCAGCCTAGGGGCCGGGAGCTGCTCTAAGCGTGAGCTCCCAGCCCAGCAGCACAGCTTTCTGTGCACCTCAGTGGCTTCTTCTGAGATCCGAGCCAAGGGAGTCCAGGCCTTGGAGCCAGCAGCTGGGTGCAAAGGCCCAGAGAGCCCTTGGCAGCCTGCGGGATTGAGGGCAGGTGCGAAGAACGGCTGGGGTTCTCAGGTGGCGCTGTTCCGTGCAGGACACAGGCAGCTGGCGGAGCAGGTGCGTGGCTCAGGACAGACAGACGAGGGAAGAGCTCCTTCTTGGCACGTCCCACTTTCAGGAGCGAGGGGCAGTCAAAGGGATTCAACCCAGTGTGGTTAGGGCTCCCCCGAGGTTTGTACGCATGCGCGAGAGTCCAGTGTGAGAAGGAGGCGGAGCCAGCAGCATCCAGGCCTGGAAGCCAGCTCCCACGGCCTCTGAGAACCAGCCGGCCTGCCCTGGGCCCTCACTTCCCCGTCTGTAGGATGGGAGGCCGGCCAGCGGTGCACACAGGGGCTCAGAGAGTCTGTGGAGAAGTGGAGCTGAGAGTCGGACTCTGAACCCCTCATAGAACATGGGGGCCGTCAGGATCAAGGTCAGGGCGGAGGAGAGCGCTATGGGGCTAAAACGATGCAGACCTGGCTTTAGAAAGGCTTACATCAGAGTTTGGATGGGGGGGGGCCTGCGAGAAAGGGACAGCGGGGTGGGGCACCTCATCCCCACCACGGGCAGCAGCGCCCACACTGGGCAGGGGCCCTCGCTTCCTGTACCCACCCTGCACGCAGGGTGTGGGCTCCACGAAGCCCAGACCTCAGATCCGTGGGACCAAGGAGTCTTCGAGAAGGGTCAATGTGGGGGAGCGAGACACAGAGGCCCACTTGCACCCTCCCCCGACCAGTGGAGGGACGCTGGGCGAGTCACGTCTGCTCTCTGGGCCTCAGTTTCCCTGGAGGAACTAGACGAGGTGAGGCCCAGGGGTGCACACAGCTTTGACATTTGATGACCCGATCCTGTAATAGAGTAGCTAGCACAGTGGCCGTCAGCGAGCCGCATCCCGGGGCGCTCCTGTGCCCCGCCCAGCTGCCGCCAGCCAGTGAGACTGGCCAGAGACCCTCCCCTGGCGGAAGCATTCACTCCCCGGGCCTTTACTGAACGCCCGCCCAGCACCCAGTCATAGCATCCCAGAGACCCTTCTGGAATGTTCTGTGTCTAAGGACTGGACCCTTTTGGAGGGAGCCCAAGCAGGTCTTTGAGCCTCAGTGGGCCCCACGTGAGCCACACGGAGCAGGGCACCCCTCTTGCATGTCTGTAGGCGGAGGCTGGGATCGGCTCCACCCACCAGGCGTAAGGCCGCCGCAGCGCCCCTGTGAGGGCTGAGCTGCTTGGTGCAGCCGAGAAAACCCCTGGGCTGTTGGCGCACGGGCTCGGCTGGGGTCCCCTCCTGTCACCTGTGAACACTTGTCAGCCTGTGTTCTCGGTGCCTCTCTGGTCCCTTTGGGGGCTCTGAGGAGTGAGGGTCCCTCCTGGGCCTGCCCTCCCAGCGCTCTCTGGGCACTCAGCTGGGCCCGGGGGGTTCCCCGTGCCTGATGAGCCAGAGTGAGTCTTTGGAGTGGCTGCCTGGCCCACGGGAGACACCCACAGCGGTGGGTGCTTGGTGCCCGCTGGGCGTGCCCAGTCCTGAGCAGGCCAGGCAGGGCCAGCACAAGCCCCTTTCTCCTTCCCTCCCACCTTCCGCAGCCCCCAGGCCTTGGCGCCCCCCCACTCCCCACCCTCCTCCCACCCTGCCCCGTGCCCCCGCCTCAAGGCTGAAGGAGACAGTGCCTCTCCCCACCTCCTCCCTGCTCCATTCTGATCAGCTCCGCTTTCCTGTGAAATGGGGGGGTGGGGTGTGCACCCTTCATGTTCACAACACAACAAAAAACAGGTTTCAGCGTTTTACAGGTTTCAACATTTTTCAGGCCGCCTTGTCACATCTTATCAGATCAGCCGCAGCCGCAGGCCAGGCGCTCGGGAGCTGCTTGGGAGTGCAGAAGCTGGAACATTCCAGCAGCCGATGCTCGGCCCCGCCCTCCCCACCCCACCCTCCCTCTCCTCGTCTCCCCAGAGAAGCTCCCACGGGGCTCCCTGGGGTGGAGGCAGGGCCTGGCCTCTTCCCCTCCGAGGGGGGTGGGTGGGCAGGCGGACAGCCGGCCGGGGCGCCCTGGGCGTTCAGCTCCTGCCCACACCTCCGCTTCCTCTCGGCTGCTGGGGACGGTGGCGCTTCTGGGCGTCGGAGGCTGCTGGCAGCTGTGCCTCCCCTCTAGAAGAGACCCGCGCCGCGCCGTCGGGGAGCGGGGTGGTCGGCCTCACCCTCAGAATCTGGGAGCTGTCCCTGAGCCCTGTCCGAGGGCTTAAGGAGCGGGAAGAGGGTCAGCGCCCCGCCGGCCCGGCTTCACACTGTGTTGTTCTTCGTGGCTGTGGGTTTTTGTGCGGGTACTGCCTGGTTCACAGACCCCCACCTGCTCTCCTGCCCTACTCACGGGTGTGTTGGCGACCCTGGTTCAGAGTGACAGGTCTCCGAAGGCTGACGCAAGTCCAAAGGTCCAATTTGAACCCAGCGAACCCGAGGGGGCGGTCCCTGGGTTGAAGGGAGCCCCTGCCACTCTTTAGTGGGTGGGGAAGGATAGGGCTGGGGGGGGGGCTGTCTGTGTGGAGGCCATGGGGTGCCCACTGAAGGTCTGGGTGCATCCAGAGCTCCTCCCCCCCGGTGGGGAGGCCAAGGGGGCTGGGCAGAGTGCAGCATCAGTGTCCATGAATCCTGGCTGCGCACCTGCCTCACAACCTCGTTTGGAGCACTGGAGACGGAGGCAGGCCCCGGGCCCCACCAACCTGCCTCCCGGGGTGCTGGCCCTGCTGAAGGTTCTGTGTTGCTGAGGCCTTCCCGCCCCCTCTTGGCCCTCGCTGCCCCATGTGAGGCTTCTGGCAGGCACAGCCCCTCCTGGGCACCACAGGAGGGATGGAGCCTTAAACATCGTCCACCGCTAGTCTGGCCCAGCTTCCGCTGGGCTCCAGCTCCGTCCCTGCGCGCTGTCGGGACCCGCAGGCCTGCAGGACACCCTGGACTTTGTGCTTGCGCTGCAGTCTCGTCCATACCAGCCCCGCCTTCCTGGCCACCCTGGCCCACAACCCTGATTATGCTCCCCCACCTCTTGCTTCCCGTGTGGCACACAGCCTGTTCCTGGCTTTCTCTCAGCTCCGAAGGCCACTGCCCTGGGCGGGCCACACAGCCCGTCCTCTGCCTGCAGCTCTCACCTGGCACCAGTGGCAGTGGAGCCTCTGAGAACCCCTCATGTCAGTTGTCACCAGCTTCCACCTGCTGGCCCAGGGTTCCCTCCCCAGGGCCCACCCCTCGGCCCATATGGCCTGTAACTGACAGGTCAGGAAGCCAAGCCTAGCTCACGGGGCTCCCACCAGGTGGCCGTCTGCTACCTGGGGCCTGGGGCCGTTCCCTGTCCTGGGCAGCTGAGCAGCCAGAGGTGCCGTCTCATGCGGCTCTGGCCCCCCTCCCCCCGTGCCTGGTACTCTGGGGCTCGGCTGCATTCGCAGCCATCATGTGTTGAGTGAACCAGCAGGGAACAGGTTTGTTCTACAAGGGGGACTTGCACCTGCTCTCCTGGGACAGGCCCTCCTCTACCTCCTCCACTCCGGTGGCCCTCACCAGGCCACGTGGGGAGCCCTGGGGCCTCCGTGGGGTCAGTGGCTCCTGCGCTTGCCCTTCGTTGAGTCCAGCATCCCCTCCTTGCATACGCAGTAGACACAGGGGCGCAGACGCCCGTCATGCCTCTGCGGAGAACGAGCCGGTGACTGGTGGCTAGGCCCTGGGACAGCCCCACTGCGTGGTGAAGGGCATCACCAGCCCCTCCCCCTGGCCTGCCTGGAGCTCGGGAAGGGTGTGGACCGAGGGAGGGCCAGTGGACAGGGGAGGAAACATGGCCACTTGTGACCCTTGCCTTTGGTCCCTCCTCGCGCATTGTCACAAGCTCCCAGAGGGAGTGGCCACAGTCCAGGGCCCATGGCCTCCCACCCCAGGAGCCCTGACTGTCTCATCACTTGCAGGGCCTGGCCCCTTCCCTGCCCCCTTGGGCACGTGCACCCTTGGACTTGGGCTCCCCTCCTGACGCCCACCAGCCCCGACCGGCCTCTGGATCTAAAGGGAAGTATAGTCGTCTCGAGTCCCAAGGCCACTGCTTGCCTCTTACTTCTGGCTCCTTTCTCAAGCCTTCCTTCCCTTTCTGGAAGTTTCCATCTTGTCCCACGCCAGGGTGGAGCCCCTGGACCCTGGAGCAGGTTGGGCCTCTGTCCAGTACTGCCCAGGAGCCAGCAGGTGGAGCACCTAGCCCTGGGCTGCGGTGGGGTTTACAGAAAGCTAGTGGTAGCTGCTGTAGAGAGAGAGACACGGTGACCACAGGAGGGGGCTTCCACCCACCGTGAGGGAAGGCCTCACCCTGGGCTGCGGGCCTCGGGCCACCTTCCACGGCCCCACCCACAGGGGGACCACCTGGCCCCTCCCCTCCCCCGCGCTGTGCCCAGCTCCAGAGAAGCTTCTGAGAATGCGTTTGTCACCCGCGGTCAGGAGGGCGTGGGGGAGCGGATGGGGCTGGTGGCCGTCAGGGCCCTGGGCTCCTCTGCCCCCTTGCTGCCAGCTTTGCAGGGGGATGGCAGCATCCGGGGTGAGCGGCTTGGCAGGACGCCCGCATGGTGCCTCCTGCATGTCCGGTGAGTGACCGAGTGACTGCGCATCAGGCCAAGCCCAGGTTTCTTCGGTGACAGGTTTCACCTCTTCCTCGTGTTCATGGCACGGGGCCACCCGCAGCCCCTGGCCACAGAAGGCACAGCTGGGTGGCAGGAGGGGTCATGAGCTGTGTGAAAGGTGAAAGGCTGGCCTATTTCACCCAGAGAGGTCAATGTCAAAGTCCCCAGCTGGCACCTGCTGCCCAGCTGCCCGTGTCTGTCCTCAGCCCAGCTGGGCGGTGGGTGGCGGGGTGGAGGATGAGCTGTCCTCACGGGGAGGCGGGAAGGGCCAGGCCAGGCCAGGAGCTGGGTATTTATAGCCCCCGGCCCAGCTGGGAAGGCCTGGCAGGCTCCCCTGCCTGCCCCCTCACCAGCTGCCCGTGGCGGGCAGGACTCCCTCCAGGAGCAAGGCCAGCATCTCGGGTCCTAAACGGAGCGGCTGCCTCCGCGGAACCGAGGAGCCTTGTCCTGTGTGTGGGAGCGGCCTCCGGATGCTGGGTGTGGGGCGTGGCAAGGCTTCGGCCTGGAGCAGTCGGGTCTCTCTTCCTTCCTGTGAGACTGTGTGCCTGGCCCTTTGGAGACCGAGTGTGCTGCCAGGGCGGGGCGGGGGGTGGCCATGAGAGGGGCGTACGGCCCGATCCTGGGGGGCTCCCGCCAGCACGGCCAGGTGGCACTGGGCTGCAGCAGCAGAGCACTTGCGACAGGAGGTTCAGACGTGTTCCAGGGCGGAACGGAGAGGGAGGCAGGGTCCCTTCTGTCCAGCCCATGGGAATCTTTAGAATGGGGTGAGCCAGGCATCGGGCTGTGACTGCCTGGGCTCTGGCAGTGGGGAGGCACCAAGGCCCCAGGGCTCGGCCTGCGCAGGGGTGTGGAGGTGTGACTCCGTGACCCCACCGGGCTGCGGGTCATCAGCAGCCAAGGCCGCTGGTCCCGTGTTGCACAGGGAGGAGGAGCGGGGGCCCCTGTGCCGCCTCCCACAGTCTGGCAGGGACTTGCATCACAGGGCGGGCGGTGCTGGGCTCAGTGACTGGGTCTGTGGCCCGGGGACTTCAGGCCCGAGTGATGTGGGGGCAGGAGGGCGGCCGTCCTGCAGGAACCAGCTCGTCGGCCCCAACACCGCCCTGGAGCCGCACCCCTACCCCAGAGGCCCTTGGCAAGTCATGGGCTGGAGCCTGTGGACCGCGCACGCTGCAGGTGTCCCGGCCGCGGCCTTGCCCTCCTGGTTAGGGTGAGCTGCCAGGGCTTGGCCTTGGCTGTGACCCTCGGTGGAGGGGGAGGGGCTCTGAGAGCAGGCCAGGGATGCGAGGACTGGGTCGGTGCCAAGGCAGGGCCCCGAGTGCTGGGGCCGTAAGCGCAGCTGCCATGCTGAGCGCCATTGCTTGAGAGCTTCCTGTGTGCCAGGCCAGATTCTGTCGTTGACTTCTGCCATTGTGTCTATTATACAGATGAAGAAACCGAGGCACGGAGCAGCTAAGGTCAGCAGCCTGGAACCGGCAGGGCCGTGTGTGACACGGGGCCCTCGCGGGCTCCTGGGGGCATGCCTGCTTAGACGGGGGTGGCAGGCAGGGAGCAGGGTGGGTGGTGCCACACCCTCCCTCAGTGTCCCTCTCTCTCGGGACTGCTCTCGGGACTGCAAGGCTGTAGGGGCAGCTGCCAGGGCGGGGCTGGGCGTGCTTGGTCAAGGGCGTAGGGTGACGTAGCCTGAGCTGGGCCGTAGGCTCAACTCTGATGCTTCCTAGCCTAGCACCCGGCCTCAGGCTCCTCATCTGTGAAATGGGACGACAGACATGAGCGCGGTGTCCCTCCCTCAGACTTGCTGGGAGGATTATGTAGGCAACAGACACAGCAGCCTGCGTGCAGCCAGTGCTTGGTGGGCACACGGCTGGTGATAGGCATCTTACCATCACTCTAACCTGCTTACAGCCAGAACTGGGCAGGGCGACTTGCAGGCCTGCTCTGAGCGCCAGGTGCTCCCCACCCTCTCCCACTCAGGCATGGGCTTAGGATTGAGGCCCAGGTGCAGGCCCTGTGCAGAAGGCCGTGAGGTTCAGTGGTCTGCACCAGTGGCTCAGGAGTCAGACGCCCGGGCTCCTCCTCGGTAGCCTGCCGCCTGGGCTGATTGCTCAGCTAAGCCAGTGTAAAACAGCTGCTGCTGCTGGCCCTACTGTGCGCCAGGGTTGCTATAAGGCCGAATGCAGGCAATGCAAGGGGGGACCCCAGGGTGCGCCCGCACAGGGGAGCTCAGCGGTGACCCGTTAGCGGGGCTGAGGCAGGACTAGCACCCGCTGCTCTTCCGCTCTCTTGAAGATCTAGAAATGTCTCGAACGGTGCCGGCTCCCAGATCTGGTTCCTCCAGCCCCAGATGGACAGAGGAGCGCGATGGCTGAGGCCAGAGGGAGCTCACGGGGACGGCCTAAGGCTGGGGCAAGGATCCAGCGTGGAGGAGGGGCACACGCATGCTCTGGTGGCTGCAGACTGGCGCCCGGAGCCTCGGGCAGGCTCCTCCACTGGCTAAGCCACGGTTGCCTCGCCTGGGCCGGGCAGTAACGCGTTGACCAAGTTCCCAGTGCGCAGTGAGAGCCGGCCAGCAGCACACGCTCGGCTCCTCCCCGTGTCCGGCCTGGACAGCTGGGGTCCGCTCCTGGACTTCTGCCCACCATTCTGTGTTGGGGACTTGCCTTCGGCCAGGGCCAAAGCAAAGCCTTGGTCAGTGCTGGTCACCATGGGGCTGGTCACAGTCGGTCTCGAGGTCTCTGAGACCCACAGCCACCTTCGCAGCTTCTGCTGTTTCTGGGCTGCAGTTCAGTGCCTTGGTTTCCCAGTAGCTGAAGCTCCACCCCCCATCCCCCACCCCCACCCCTGCCACCTGGCCCGCAAGACCTTTCTTTCCACTGCCTCTGGGAGACCTGAGAGGTGGGCTGCGCACTGATGCATTGATTACAGAGGGGCAGGGCAATGGGGTGAGGACCACAGTCTCCAACCCCCTGGTGCTGGGTAGGGGCCGTGAGATGTGAGCTCTCCTCCCTCCCAACCCTGAGCTAAATGTGGCTTACGAGAAGCCAAGCTCTAGTCCCCGGTGAGAAGGGGAGGTAGCATTCTAGAAACTTCTGGGGTGCTCCAAAGATGGCTGTGGAGCTCTGGTGTGTAAACACGGGCACACGTGTGTGCAAGTGCCCTGCTGGGGCCGAACACGTCTGCTTTTTCTGAGCTGGGGCTGGGGTCAAACCAGCCTCCGTTGCCTTCTTCCCTTTGGGTTGGGGTCCTTCCCACCAGTCACTGAAGTCATCCTGGGTCCCCGAGGGGACTGTGCCCTCTGACCCCAGGGGTGCTGGGCCCAGAGCCTGCCAGGGGCTCCATGGCGCCCTCAGTCCCAGGTGCTCTGCGCGTCAGAGGCCGGCTGCGCTCCTGGGCGTGAAACATCGCACACGCAGGCGCTCGGCTGCTCCGCAGGGGCTCACGGGGAAGGAGCGGCGCTGGCGTGGGCTGTGTGCCGTGCCCGCTGTGCCACTGCTCCTGTCTCCCGCAGGTCCCTGGCCCTGGGCCAGCAGTACACATCTCTGGGCTCCCAGCCCCTGCTCTGCGGCTCCATCCCAGGCCTGGTCCCCAAGCAGCTGCGCTTCTGCCGCAACTACATCGAGATCATGCCCAGCGTGGCCGAGGGCGTGAAGCTGGGCATCCAGGAGTGCCAGCACCAGTTCCGGGGCCGCCGCTGGAACTGCACCACCATAGACGACAGCCTGGCCATCTTCGGGCCCGTCCTGGACAAAGGTAGGGCCTCTGTGCGCTTGGCGGGAGGCCGGGAGGGCCATCGGGACCCGTTCCTTCCACCCCGCTGACCTCCATGGAAAGTGGACAGACCCAGGCTGTCACGTGGCCGCCACACCTTGGAGGGGGAGGGGGGGCTGGGCCTTGAGATGCTCCAGGATCCCCAGACCTGAGCAGGCACCCAGGAGGCCACAGCCTTCCTTCCTGCCCTGCGGCCCAGGCTTTGATGTGGACTTTTGTGACATCCCCCCTCCCCCCCCCCCAATGCTATGCAGATACAGCGTTGGGGAGGGGGTAGGGCACTGCCCGCCCAGAGGCACCCCCCATCGAGAGAGACCCCAGGAGCTGAGGAAGCTGCCTGGCAAGGCTCCCAGGTCCCCCTGAGAGGACCCGCGTCCTCCATGCTGGGGACGCCCGCCAGGCGCCTCGAAGCCTGGAGTTTAACTCTGCCACCAGTGGCTGGAGCCACACCAGCTGACTGCGAACATGGCGGGCCCACCTGGGGCAACTCTGCCAGGGCTTGCCGCGTCCAGGATTCAGTGACCCTGGCTGGGCTGCCGGCCCCCAGGGCTTTGCCCACGGATCCGGAGCCCGGCCCCGCCACCTTTCAGGCGGGAGGGACGCGGGGCCCGAGGGCGTGGTGCAGGGGGCGGTGGAGGACAGAGGTGACCCCGCCCTTTTGAGAGGACACCCCCTCCCCCCCACTTTACCTGAGCCTCAGGTGCCCAGAGTCTGTCGGCCCTACAGGCAAAACGCTAGCTATTGTCCTAGGTTAGGAGGGAAATTTGCAAGTCAATGCGTGAGGGCCGCACGCTTCCACGACCCACGCTAATTATTCCTTGTTTACACGAAAGCTTTGGAATCGAAGCAGGGGCTGGCGGCGGCGGTTTGCACTTCAAACCGGATCGCGCCGCCGCCGCCGTCTCACCGCCTTCCGGCGCAGCACCTCGGGCCAGGTAGCCCGAACCCCACGGCCTGGCATCCCGCGGGTGGGTGTCCGCACAGACCCTCGTCCCTCGATTGCAAGGGGGCAGGTGTGGCGGAGGCCGCGGCCATGCGCGCCCCGGCGCCCACGGCTTCGGGCGCTGCCGCCTCCCGCTCGGGGGCCCGCGTGGCGGGAGCCGGCCTGGGCCGGGTCCCCGGGGCGGGGAGGAGGGCGCGGGGGTCGGCGGCCGGAAGGGGCGAGCGGCGGCGGAGGGCCGGGGCGCGGCCTGGAGGCTTGAAAGGGTCCGGGCGCGGCCCCCCGCCGCGGGCCCGGCCCCGCGCCCCCGCGGCCGCCGCGCCATTCACACGCCCTCTGCCACCGGGCGCGGCGCGGGGGCGGGGGGCGCCGCCTCCCTGGGGACGGCGCGGCCCGGCGCCGGGGCCGGGGGCGCGGCCCGGCCGCGGGAGCCGCCCGTTGCTACGCGGTGGCGGCCGGCGCGGCGGCCCGGGCGGCGGCCGCATTATGCGGGTAATGCGGTGTGACACCGCGCGAACAAAGGCGGATTGAGCGGCGCAGCGGGCCCCGCCGGACGGGGACCGGCACAGCGGGGCTGTCAGCGCCGCTCCCAGGCTAATCCCCGCCCCGCCCCCGCCGCCCCCGCCGCCCCGGCGCTGGGAACCGCGCGCGGCCCGCGCCGGGCGCCGCCGCCGCCGCAAGAGGCCGCGGGCCGGCCGGAAGCGCGGGGCGCCCGCCCTGGGAGCGCTCCCTGGGCTCGGGCGGCGGGGTGCCCCGGGCGGTGGGGGCGGACCCCGCCTCGCACTCCCGGCCGTCCGTGGGTGCCCGCGGGACGGGGTCCTCTTGTGCTCGGTCCTCGAAGGGGTCCTGGGCTCGGGCGAGCCACCGCCCGGCTCGGAGACAGGCGGGCGGGCATCCCGCATCGTCAGAGTCCGCATCTGTGAAACGGGCCAGTGACGCCCGGCCCTGCGCAGACGGGTCCGACCCGGCCCGCCGGCGGTGGTCACCACGCCCCGGGATCGCTCCTGGCCCTTGGTGGACCGTGCCCGACCCTTACGCAAGGGCTTGGCTCTGTCCTGCCGTGGGCAGGGGATGGGGAGTGGCGCCACAGAGAGGGGGACAGGGACGGGGCGGGGAGCCGCAGGTTCCCGGGGCTGCTTCCCCGCAGATCCCAGCTCCCACAGGAATAGGAGGGCCGTGGCCCGCCGACCCCAGGTGGGCGCGGGGGTTGAAGCCAGCCCGGCCGCCGGCCAGCGCTGTCCTCCTTCCCGCCCATCCATCACAGGCTCTGCCTGGCCCTGGGACTCTGCTCATCCAGAAAGTGGGGATCTTGGGCCCCTGGGTTCCTACTCTGCCCTTGGGGCTGGTGAGCCCGAGGCGGGGCTGATGCCTCCCAAGCCCCGTGCTCAGCGCCGCCTCCCGCGCTCTCCCCGCAGCCACCCGGGAGTCGGCCTTCGTGCACGCCATCGCCTCGGCCGGCGTGGCCTTCGCCGTCACGCGCTCCTGCGCCGAGGGCACCTCCACCATCTGTGGCTGCGACTCTCATCACAAGGGGCCGCCCGGCGAAGGCTGGAAGTGGGGCGGCTGCAGCGAAGACGCCGACTTCGGGGTGCTGGTGTCCCGCGAGTTCGCTGACGCCCGCGAGAACCGGCCGGATGCCCGCTCGGCCATGAACAAGCACAACAACGAGGCGGGCCGCACGGTGAGCCGCCGCCGCCCTTGCCCAACCCTGGCGGAGCTCCCGCCCCACCCCTGCCCAGCCCTGCCCCCTCCAGGGGTTCCCTTTGCCCTTGGCCGGGCTTGGCTCCCGCCTACTCCGCGGTCAACTCCACGGTCACCTCTTCCGTCCACCCTCCTTCCTCCTCGGACTCTTCTGGTCTTGGCTGGGGTCCAGAGTGCTGGACCTGTGGCCACGCGGAGGGCAGGTGCTGCTGCCCACCCTGTGCCCTCTGCTGGCTGTGGAGCGCTGTGAAGTCCTGGGGACCCGGGTGTTGAATTCAGCCTCCGCCCCTTGCTATGGTGTTGTGGCCTCAGGCCAGTCACTCATGCTCCCAGCCTCAGTTTCCCCATCTGCTCATGGGGACAACAATCCCTAGTTTCCTAACACCTCCAGAAGTGGCTGGCTGTGATGTTCACCAATGCCTGGGGTGCCATGGGGGGCAGGGGTGGGCGTGGCAGAGTGGAAGATCTAGATGTTCTCCCAGGTGGGGTCAGTGTAGGGGCCAACGGCTCTTCTGTTCCCCAGACCATCCTGGACCACATGCACCTCAAGTGCAAGTGCCACGGGCTGTCGGGCAGCTGCGAGGTGAAGACCTGCTGGTGGGCCCAGCCCGACTTCCGTGCCATCGGCGACTTCCTCAAGGACAAGTACGACAGCGCCTCGGAGATGGTGGTGGAGAAGCACCGGGAGTCCCGGGGCTGGGTGGAGACCCTGCGCGCCAAGTACGCGCTCTTCAAGCCGCCCACCGAGAGGGACCTGGTCTACTATGAGAACTCCCCCAACTTCTGCGAGCCCAACCCAGAGACGGGCTCCTTTGGCACCAGGGACCGGACTTGCAACATCACCTCCCACGGCATTGACGGCTGCGACCTGCTGTGCTGTGGCCGCGGCCACAACACGAGGACGGAGAAGAGGAAGGAGAAGTGCCACTGCGTCTTCCACTGGTGCTGCTACGTCAGCTGCCAGGAGTGCATCCGCATCTACGACGTGCACACCTGCAAGTAGGGAGCCAGGTAGGGCGCGGGCTGGCGAGGCGCGAGGCGAGACGCCGGCGCGGGGCGTGGCTTTGCGGGCTGCTGGCGCGGGGCGTGGCTTCGCCTTTGGCCTCTTCTCGGCCCATTCCCTTTTTAAGCCCTACAAGCCACCCAGGGGGAGCCAGGATGTTTTAGGCGACAGTGGGAGTGGTCGGTGGGCGGGCACTCTGTGGATTGCACCGAGCGCGTGGTAATGACCTCGTGTGTGCACGTGAGCCGCAAGTCTTCACGATTCTTAGACGAGTGGCCAAATTGCAAGCCGTATGCCATCTGGCTGGACCACTGATCATCTGTAGAGCCAGAGGAGGGGCCTCCAGGGGTTGCGAGCTGGAGGACCTGGCGTCTGGCCCCAACCTGGTCCCCAGTTTCCTGTCATTTGGCTTCTCCTGGCCACAGCTTTCTCGCTGTAAAATGAGAGGGTTAAAGTATCTGACAGTAGGTCGGACGTCTGCTTCCCCTGGGGCAGAGTCACTTTGCCTCCACCTTGAACTTGCAGGCAGGTTTGTGTAAGCCGAGCCCTCCCCACCCGGGGCCGGGAAGCGGCGGCTGAGCCCACAGCCCGACACCTCTGAAGCCTGGGTGGAGCCGGGTGCTCTCACCGCGTTTATGGATGGCGATGGGGGTTTGGGTTCACAGTGGCTGTGATGAGTAAGCAGGGATCAAAGGCTGCTGGATGGTGCCCCAAGCCTCCCAGAGGTGGCCGTGTGGGAGGCACCATCCGTGGGTCCACCCTGGCGGAGCCCCTCAGCAGGAGCCTGGGCTACAGAAGCTGGAGCCCACCCTAGCCTGGCTTCTGCCAGTGCTCAGCCACGCGGCCTGGATAGGATAACCTGTCCTCAATGTCTTCCTCTCCAGGGGCGCCGTGCAGAGCCCATGAAAGACTACTGGCGGCAGCACGTGGCTCACGGAGAAGCACATGCCGGCTGGGGCAGCATTAGGGGCGGGTGGCCTGGCACCAGCCAGAGCCCCCTACTCAGTGCCACAGCTCCACACAGGGGGTCTCAGTGCCCATCTGTGCTGTGGGGGAGGGTGAAGGGGGCGGAAGGTGACATGGAGGTCATTTCAGTGGCTGTAGGGACCTGGGTGTGTCTGAGACCCCGTGGGGCAGTTGGGATCTGCCAAGCAGGGGAGGAGGTGCTGGGTCGGCCCTCAGTGTCCAGAAAACCTCCCCGCCACCCGCGAACCAGTGCCAACCCTCAGGACCCACACTCTCCAAGCCCCTCTTCCACAGACAGCTGGGGCTTGCTATTCTTACTGAACAGCTCTAGGAAGTGGCTCCAAGAGGCCTTGTCAGGGCCGCTCACAGCACCCAGGCCCCTCCTGCCTGGGAGCCCCTGTCACTGGGACAGTGGGACAGCCCTCCCCCCCAGCTGCCATCCAGTGCATCCTGGCCAGTGCGCCAGCCTCTTGGAGCCCTGGTTTCCTCATCCGGGAGCTGGGGCTGAGCCGTGGCCCCCACAGGACAGTCCTGTGGACAGCCCCCGGCCATGGCGAGGGCAGAGTGCGCCCCGGCCTCCCTGGGTGGGACACACACCTTCCCCCTTCCTTGCACTGTGGTCCAGCCCCTCTGGCCAACCCGAGCGCCAGATCGAGTCCGTGCTGGGCTGAGAAGGTTCTAGCAGGAGTCAGGTGGCCTGGCTCTGTCGCTCCTGCTGTGGAACCTTGGGCGTGTCCCTTAGCCCCGCTGTGACCTTGAGAAAGGGCCTGGGGTGGGCGGCAGCTCGCAGGGCACCGGGGCTTGGTTGCCTGTGAAATTGCTTCGGGCCCCCAGCCCTTTGTCGGGGAGAACTCTACAAGTGAATAAAATGTACACACTGGTGCTCCCTTGGGAAGGGCTCATTCATGATTAATTAAGTGGACTTTCTCCTGTTTGGACAGCGGCAGTACAAACGCCACAGCGCACGCCTGGCACCGGCCCAGCCCAGGAGTTGACTCAAGATGGGGCCTGGGCCACGGGCCTGGCGTGCGTTCTCTGCCTCCGTGTGGCGTGGTGGCACCTGCGGCCACGCCCCAGCGCCGGCTAGCCATGGGGAGGGAGGATCTGCATCCCAGGCTGCTGCTGCTCCTGCCTGTCACATGCGCTCCCCGGCGGTGGGCCCGGGAGTGCAGGTGCGCGTGGGGGCGCCCCTGGATCTCAGCACTGCGGCCTCTGCGTTTTGCACCCCAGTGGGAAAGGAGTCACGTTTCTAATTCTTCCTCTTGGTTTTCCCGAAGGGCGCTGGGAAGGGGTGAAGCGTGCGGCTGGGTGGATTCACCGAAGTCTCCTGGGAAGCAGATGCGAGAGCCCAGCTCAGCCCTCAGTGCCACTCAGCAAGGAGCCCGGACTGTTGCCAGCTGTCCGTGGTAAATGACCTGGACCCCACCTGCCGCCGCCGCCACCGCCGCCACCGGGAGCCGCTCCTCCCCCTCCCCCTCCGACTCTCACCCCACTCTGGATGGTGTGTGGTTTTTACAGAAGGGGCTTTCTTTTTAGTTCTCGAGGGTCTGATCAGAACAGACCCAAGGTTATCTTTGCACACATTAAAGAAAATAAAAATGAAAACAAAACAAAACAAAAACAAAAACAAAACCAATTCTCCAACAGCACAGGCTGTGAGCTCTCGGCCTGGTGGTGAAGACCCCCGATTCTGTCTGCAGACTGCCTGGGAAGGAGGACTGGCGCCCGCACCTCTGGCCACTCCCACTCCTGGCCATGCTCGCTCGTGTGGCTGGGAGGAGCCCCGGGAAGGTGCGAGGCACTGGCTAGAGCAGATGCAGTGTTGAGGGCGTTCTGGGGAGCGCTCGGGAGAGCAGTTCTGGGTCCCTCTGTCTCCTGTGCTGCACGAGGCAGGCAGATCGCCCCCCGCCCCGTGGCCGCCGCTCCTGCCTGGCGGTGGACATTGGGCGACAGGCCTTCTCCAGCCCCGGCGGCTCCCTAAGAAAAGAGCGGTGTCTTTGGAAGGGGCCATGCAGTCCTCCCCCGCCCCGCTTCCCCAAACACTGTCCAGGTAGAGCAGCTGGACTCCTGGTCCCTAGTGTGAGTCAGACACGGGGTCAGCGAGAGGGAGGCTAACCGGATCGCGGAATCCCAGCTTTGGGACGAGTAGGTGGGGAGGATGAGGACGGGCCCCTCTGTCTGCTCCCCAGGGACGCGCCTACCTGCGCCCCTCCCTCTCCCTCTCCAGTGCACGAGAGAAAAGGAGACAGAGGGCTTCCCCGCAGCGCCCAGGGTCTGGCTCCCGGCGCCTCCCTGCCCAGGCCTCCTCGAAGCACACGGGTCCTGCTGGGGGACCTGGGGCACATGAGCAGAGTGGGGCAAGTGGATTTGCCAGCACGGACCCAGCCAACTGCGGCGTGGTCGGGAGAGTCGTGGCCGAGGAGCAGCGCCGAACAAAGATTGTTCTTTCTTCCCGCTTCATCTCTGGTGTCTCCCTGAGGCTGACCCTGGCCCCTGGCCCATGCCCCCACCGCGGTGGGAAGTGCCCCTCCCCCTGTCACCCAGCGATGTCGCTCGCTTCCTGTGAGAATTCTTCAGCAGAGTGGATCCACACTTCCCCAGCCGTCGTTCCATGTCTCTGTGTTCTCATCACAAGTGATAAAGTCACGTTTCCGGGCGGATTCGAGTAGCCAAGACATCCCCGTTCAAGGGTAGCACGAGTGCGTGGTCAGGTCGCAGCATCCCACGGAGACTCCTCCCAACCTGCTGTATCCAAAGTTTTGTAAAAAGTTGTAGAAGTTGTTGATCTTTTTCATTTTATATTCGAAAAGTCTCTTTTTATAAATATTATTTATTATACAATGTATATACCTTTGAGTTAACTAAGATTATATATTATATAAATATATATATATTTGGAGAAAATATATTTCATCATGCAGTTTTTTTCTGTTAAGCCATTAAAGAGAAGGTGAACAACTGTGAAGTTTCTGACACATTGTACGGTGCGTGGTGCTGCCCGGGGTGCAGGTCGAGGACGCCTGGTTCTGAACACGGCGGTCCCGGTCAGTCAAGGGGCCAGACTGGGGTCTCCTTCCTCAGGTGCTGTCAGCCCGAGCGTCAGGGACGGCCCGGACTGTCCCAAGACTTCCTCTGTGCTAAGTCAACCGCTGACGAGGCATTTTAGGCTTTGGAAATAATCACGGCGAGCAGCGATTCACTGCCTAGACTCGAGCCCGTTCAAGTACAAATTCATGTCATAGACGTCCCCAGAAGATGTGGCCCGAGGCCAGCAGACCACGGGCTTGGCCACTGCCTTAATCCCTTCCTCTCAACAGGTTTTCAGCTCTGTTTATCGGGAAAAGAGGATTTGCCCTACTGAAAGTGAGACTTGACTGCTAACGCCTCTCCCCTGCCGGCTCCGCTGAGAGCCGAGACACAGGGGCAGGTGGGCGTGCCTGGCTGCGGAGTATTGGATGGGCTGGGAGGGAACCTCCACGCGCTGGCCAGGGCCCCCTCCCGTCACAAGGACTCCCCCACAGCCCTCAAGCTCTGCCTTCTTAGCGAACAGCAGAAACTCTGTCTATGGCGACAGATGACGCCTTTGTTGTCCGCTCCACTCATCACACAGTCCCTTTGGTTTCTCTGGCACATCATTTCAGAGAACAGCTGTAAGGTTTCTTTCTCTTGCTCTACTTCTTTTTGGAACAAATCTCATTTTTTAAAAAAAGATTTATTTGAAAGGTGGGGTTTCAGAGGAGAGAGAGAGAGAGAGAGAGAGAGAGAGAGAGAGAGATCCATCTGCTGGTTCACTCCCTAAATGGCTGAAACAGCCAGTCCTGGGTCAGGCTGAAGCCAGGAGACAGGAACTTCATCTGGGTCTCCCACATGGGTACAGGGGCCCTTGGGTCATCTGCTGCTGCTTTCTCAGGTGCATTAGCAGGGAGTTGGATCAGAAGTGGAGCAGCCGGGACTTGCTCGGGCGCTTGTATGGGAGCTGGTGTTGCAGGCCACGGCTTAACTGGCTGCACCACAACACTGGCCCCAGGAACAAATCTTATTTACTTACCTTATAGACACATAAGAACAGGAATAAAAGAAGTCTGCCTCATGCAGGGGAGACGCAGACCTCTGACCCTAGATCAGGAATGGCTACCTTCCTTTTGCCTGTGTCTTCAGTCCCGGAAAAGGATAAACCACAAGCATGGTTACATTTCAGCCTGGTCGGGTGGGCGTCCGCGGCGCACGGTGTTGGCCATCGCCCATCTCTCCTTCGCCTCATATCTCACCTTCACATAAAACAAATGCTCACCCACCCCGGCATTCTGGGGAGGGAAACCTCCAAGGTCGTCGGGTACTTAAGGGGTCCCTGCTCGTGGGAGCCGAGGCCACTCAGTCCTTCCTCTGATTAGCCATGTTCTGTGATGGAAGACGGTACAGTTATAGCTGAACTTGAGCATCTATCATAAACCCTGTTAAAATATCTAGAAATGACAGGAAGTTTGAAAAGATCTAGAAGAAACAGGCCTTTGAAAGCAGCGTTGCTTGATGGAGGAGGAGGCACAGACGCAAAGCTGAGGACGTGCGGGAGCAGAGCGCGGGGAGACCTGCTGGGGAGGTCACCTGGCGTGTACGCAGTGCTGCCCACGAGCCAGCTGGGCACCAGTGCGCCTGCGCAGGCTACACACACACACACACACACACGAAGTTGATTCAGCAGAAATCTGGCTCAATGCTCTTGTCGCTTCTCTCAGTGTAACGGGGAGCTTCCCATCTAGCGAGTGGGGAAACGACCTTACCACTGACTCCCCTAACAGGGGGACAGCGGCCGTGTGGCCACAGGGTGCTGGGGACATTCAGAGTTTGAGTTCCCCTCGCACATCCTGGCTTCCCTGCGTGGGGACCCTGCCGGTCACGGCACCAGCTCTGTGCGCACGGTGCACACACGCCCCGGGATCGTTTCGGCTCGGCTGGCCAGCGGACGAGGACCCTCAGCCCGTTCGGGATGAGCTCTGAGGCTGGCACGCTTTCGATGGCTCAGCTCAGCTCGCCCGGTCAGTCCTCTGCGGAGGCTGTGGGACCAGGAAAAGGAAAGCCTGCCCTGGCCTCCTGGGCACGGGCTGCGGGCGGACGGCCGACCCACGGCTTCCACGAGGCTGTTCCTCAGGGGTCAGCGTTCACTCCATGCCCCGGTGACTTGCTGCTGAACCTCGAAGCGGAAGCTGTTCATTTTAATCTTTAGGCTATGAAAAGACAGCCTTAAAGCAAAACGTACTGCAGATTTTAACCAAAACTATTAACTTTTCTTTTTTTTGGTTTAAAAGAGTGTCCCAGGGAAGACGTACAAACTTAGGATAAAATAACCTCTTTTGAGGTTTTAATTATATCTTCTGACCAAAAACCAGCCAGTTGACCGTCTACCCATGAAGGAAGGACACTCCTTTGCCCCCAGTCATCGCGGCTGGCTCTGAGGAAGCTTGTCGGCTCTCAGGTCTGCGCGGGTGTCAGCTGGCCTCCGGAGCTCCTGGGGCTGACCCTGCTTAGGAGATGCTCTTGACATTGACCTCCGCCCCACGGCGCCTTGCTCGTATTCTGGACTGCCTTGCATCCTACCCCAAGCCAAGACAAAGGATCAGGGCTGACAGCTCTCACAACAGTGCAAGAAACTATGAAGGCTACCAAAGTGAACCATGGGAAATCTCATCAAGAGGGCTGGAGTCCACCGGTTTGTAACTTTCACAGGAAAGAATTTTTTTGAAGTTTTATTTATGTCTTTGTTTGAAAGGCAGAGAGTGCGAGTGAGAGCGCTTTCATCCACTAGTTCATTCCCCAAATGCCTGCAGCAGCTGGGGCTGGGCCGGGCTGAAGCCGGAATCTCAGACGCCTAATCTGGACCTGCCACACTGTAGCGGGGACCCAAGTACTGGGGCCACCGCTGCTGTCTCCCACGTGTGCATGAGCAGGAGGCTGGGACTGGAGGCGGAGCCGGCACTCGGACGCAGGGGCTCTGATGTGGGATGCGGGCCAAGGCATACCAAGTGCTGGACGCCCACTCCCGAGAAGTTGTTAAATAAAAACCATCACCTCCTTATCCTAGTAACAAAACGGGGGTGGTTCTTTTTTCTCCGCATGTTCCTGTCATTGTCATGTTGTTTTGTATGAAATATCGGCTTTCAGAACGCTTTCAAGTGTATTTACTCTTTATTGCATTCCTTCATTTGCATTAAACAATATAATATTTATATTTTTCAATATAGTTTTGGACAAAACACAGAGACATTAAGCTCATTGAACAAGAGACAGAAGTTAACACAACGTGTGCTGCTTTCACGGGAGGAGGACGGGGCTGAGGAGACCCAGGACACTGGCCACCAGGAGTCACACGATGTCACGAGACAGTCAATCCACTTTTAAAAAGCCACAAAATAAACTAGGGCTGGAAATGCGAAACAAAGCAGACAGGACACACGAGTCTCCACCAGAAGCACGCAGGCAGCCAGGTCTGGAGACGGTCTGCTGCGGGGTGACGACAGAGCCACTCCCAGCGCCGCCGCGGGAGGTCGGAGCACCCTGGGGTGGCCGTCAGCGCCCGGCCCTGCACCCTGAGCAGCGATGGGGAGAGTGGCGAGCGCTGTGAGTCACCCTGACTCAGGTGGAAGACACGGCACCCCGGAGGGCCCCGCGAGTCCTCCCGGCCTGGAGCAGCGTGCGCAGGGTGAGGGGACGCGCAGTGTGTGGAACGACGGGGGGAGGACCGAGGGCAGCTGGACGGCCACGTTTTACTGGTGCCAGACAGCACGCCGGTAACAGGTCGCGGAGGGGGGATTCCAAGTAAGCATCAAGCGTCAGGGGAAGATGAAAGTGCCGATCCTAATGAGGCCTCACTGCAATGCTGAGCAACTGACCTACTTACAAGCTGGCCACTAACGAGTGCTGAGAGGCTTGTAAATGACTTTATTTTAGTAACTTCTTTCTGTGGCGGGTATACACTTTTCTGCATATGGATCTTTCTCAGGCTTGTAACATCTACCAAGTGGTGACGATCGGGTACTTCTGATCACAGAACAAGTTACCTCCATGAGGGGCTGTCAGGGCAAACAGCAGTTATCTTTCTCTTAACAAAGCTCTCCCGACTGCAGCTCGGCCACACCTCTGCAAACGTCTGAGGAAGCAGCTCAGACATGCAAGACCCTGTTTCTTTAGGCAAAGATAGTGAGCGGCTTTCTGGGAGAACCTTGAACCAAACACCAATTACCTTTAGTGTTAACACCGGGACGCACATTCTAGGCGCGCTCCTGGTCTGCGCAGGGGGCGGCTCCCTCGTACTAGGCCACGCTGCCTGCGTGCAGGGGTGGCGGGGGCGGCGGGAGGGAGTTAGCACGTGTAGTGTTCACCAGCACGGGACGTTTCGCACACGTAGCTTCTGGTCAGAAGGAAGCATCTTAGCTCGAAAGGGAAACACAGCACTCTACAGCAACTCTGCACCTTCCACAAACACTAGAGGGTCTCGGGAAGCAGGGGGAGGGCTCCTGAGCACTAGTCATGCAGAGCGGGCGCGTGGCGAGGGTGGAGAAGTGGTCGCTGAGTCCAGCATCTGGGGGCAGGGAAGACCCCTGGCCGTCTTCACTGCGGTCACTCCCCTTGGTCACTGTGTCCTGCAAGCGGTCGTCTTCAGTCCAAGTCCAGGGGGCTACTGCAAGAGAGACAGCCAACACCACACAGGAAAACAGCTGCAGCGCTGCCAAATGCCCCGCAGCTCAGCCACTGACCCTGCTCCGCGCTTCTCCACATTTCCCACTACGCGTCTGCTGTAGGGGTCTCACAAAGAAGGTGGTCACAGTTCCATGCACTGAAAAGCAGGCTCTCATAGATATGTACCATCGAGTTTTCTCCTGCATTGTGTGACAAGGAAGTTTTGCGAAGCAGGAGAGGGAGAGAAAACCAACAGAACAACCAACTTCCTTGCTCGGTCCCTCAGACCTACAACAGTGGAGAAGCCCAACAAACGGAAGCAGTTACTTAAGAAGGAACGCTCACATCTGCAGGACCGACAGCCACTCTCAGAACAGGCACTGGGTGGAGGAGGGGTGCGGGAGCCGGCTGGCAGCCTGTACTTACGCTCCTTCTTCTCGTAAGAGGGCCAAGAATTTCCTCACCCGGTATTCAGGATCCATCTACACGCACCGGAAGGAATACAGAGGCAGGTTAATGGCGCTGCCAACAACTGTGCACTCACTCACCCTGTGCCAAGGACACACTGGGTTGCGGACTTGCGGCGGGGTTCTGCTGAGCCACAGAAACCGGCTACCTGCTTCTTGACCGTGTTCCCACGCACCACACGGCAGACTGCCATCCAAGAGAGGCCAATGCGTTTCCCAGTGTGGACAGCCTGTGTGTCGGATGCTCCAGGCACCCTGACTGAGCACCGAGTAACTGGCACCACAAGCCTGTGAGGCGTCGCCATGGGCCCAGACCAGTGTCACCCACGGGGGCTCACGTGGCTTCCAACTCACAGGACTTAGGTAGAAAAGAAAGCAAACGGAGTCTGAGCAGACGACTAAAATCCAGCTCATTCACTCCATACAGTCAGCAATTGAGCATTCCCTGGCCTTGGTCTTGCTTGGTCAGCGTCTTCACCCCATGAATGGAAGTTTGCACTGACACCAAGAAAGGGAGAGTCCGCGCCTCCGGCTCAGCGACCTCAGAAAGCACGGCGGGTTCTGACGGAGCTGCTTGCTTTAGGGCCTTCTTATTAATGACTTCTACTGTTTTCCATTTTATATTCATATTCAGACTAATTTGCTAAAATACATTATTCTCACTGGTCCGCCAGAAATGTGAAGTTATCTGGAAAATGATCATTAAAAACATCTCTAATTCCTTAAGATGAATTTTTATTGTAAGAGAAACACGCCTAACTTTTAAAATATGTTTCAGGCAGGCGGCTGCTTCCCGAGAGGGAACTCCCTGCCCTCCAGGAAGAGCGTGCGGCCGCGCGCAGCTGCTGTGGGCAGACGCAGGTGGATCCCCGCTCCACTTTTTTTTTTTTCTTTTTAAAGATTTTTCTCTCCTATCCCAGAAAAACATTGAACAGAAGTTTCAAATGTATCAAAGTTAAGAGGTCAGACTACAAAGCACTAAGAAAAGTGTGAACAGCTAACAAAAGAAACATTTTTCCTCTTTGGGAATAGAATTACATATGAATCAATTGTCAAGGTCTTTTTTTAAGAAAAAAAAATGGAACTGGCTGGAGCTCAGCTGTAGTCGGTACTTGCAGGCCTTCGCCCATTAAATAGATTTAATATGTGTGAGCAACGACTTACTGGCTTGCCTGTAGCTATGGAATTAAAAGTCAAGAGAAAGGGAGGAAAAAAGTAATCTAGATAAATGACTTTATTCCCTCAGGTGACATCCAGTCAGAGCAGATCCTGAGCGCTGTGCAAGTTTTAACAGAGTCGCGGAGCGCGAACAGAGAGGGAACATGACTTCCAGTCTGCGCGACCACATGCCTCTCCACTGAGGCTCAGCTCTCGGAGGCAGATCTAAAGAGGATTCACTCAGCTGCACGAAATCCATTTGACATGAAGGGGTTCAGACTCGGAGGCCTATGAAGTGTCAGCGCTGCAGATTAGGCCTGAGTGCCCACTCTCACTTTCCACCCCACGTACGCAGTGGCATTAACTTGATCACTGACCTGCAGGCATCAAAGGCAGAGGGGCTGGGGGCTGGGGAGGAAAACCCACATAGTTTCTTCTACGCAATTATTGAAAAACATTTGTGCTGAAACTTAAAAAAAAAAATAGTGACAAGCTGACTTTCTGACAGATTTATCTTCTTCAAGGAAAAAGCCAATATACCTGCCTGTGTGTACCTTTACCACGAACAGGCAGTGATTGGTCTGTAACATATTTATTGCTCATAATGGAAAACAAATAAACTGACTTTAAAAAAAGTCCATATGCAAATTTAGTAGATGAAATCTTAGGTTTGTGAAAACCACAAGGATTTTATTTTAAAATATAAACTATGAGAAAAGACTCCAAGGCACTGCTTTGTTACTGTCCGGGAGCCCATTTCTGATGTCACTGCTGCACCCACTGCTCACCCTGACTGCTCACTGCAGCACACCATGCTCAGACAGTGCCGCTCTGTCCTGTCCACCGTGCCCCAGAGGGTTGGTTTACTCCTGCAGAGAAGTCCACGGGGCAACCACCCACGTGTCTAGCTCTGCTCCGGGGCTGTGGGCTCAATGAGAACCAAGGCATCTCATCTCGCAGACAGCAGGAGGGATGTATTTACTAACTAGCAAGTCAGGGGAGCAAGAAGACACAGGATGGGTACACGGGGTGTGTGGTTCCAGAAAGAGAAAGAGAAAAGCAAGTTGCCAAAGTTCCAAAAGTTTCTCATGTCTTTTCCGGGTGGCAGCTCGGGGCTCAGTTCTATTTGATCCTAGAGGCTTCAACCCTGTGGTAGTCTGTATGGAACGTCCAGGAGTCCGGGACCAGCCTGCAAGTCAATGAGCCCGAGCCTAACAGCAGTGCGCGTGGCACCCGTCTGGGCGCAGGTGTGGTAGGGTGCTGAGCGCTGATGTACACCACCGCCCCTCCTCCACCACCAACCTGGGGGCCCACAGCACACTCAGCTCTCAAAGGAGGGGTGGCAGAGCAATCACCCTTTGAAGTGCTCTCTAGTTTTAAGATCCAGTGACTGCCCAACCTAAAATGAAAAGTAACTTTCTAAAAGCTTCTCTTCTAGTTTTGAATTTTGAGAAGCACAAAAGAAAAGTATTGTTTGATCTCAGAAGCACGCTACTGATGTCAGCTTGAAGTGGGAAATCGTGTAAGATTTATCACTTAAACGAATGAAAACCTCAGCCAAAGGAAATCAGAAAGCCCCCTCCCGCCAGCCCCGTACGGCTTGAAGCTTCCTCCCACACCCGAACCACAGAGGAGGACGTATCTTACTTGCAGGGACATCTCGATCAACATCAGCAACTTCTTGATTCCTATCCAGACCTTCCTCCCTTTGACTTGCTGTGCAATTGTGGTGCGTTCCTTATCCTTGAAGTTGCCCAAAAGCTAGAGAAACGATAAACAACAGCGAGGACACATTTACAGTAAGCATGTCAACAGCGTAGTTAATTCTTACATTTACCCTTAAAAAACAGCCTTGAGAACTATCTGTTTAAAACTGATAGGGCTCTTGGGGCCGGTGCTGTGGCGTAGCGGGTAAAGCTGCCGCCTGCAGTGCCAGCATCCCATATGGGCATTGGTTCAAGTCCCAGCTGCTCCACTTCCAATCCCGCTCTCTGCTAAGGCCTGGGAAAGCAGAAGATGGTCCAACTCCTTGGGCCCCTGCACCCACATGGGAGACCTGGAAGAAACTCCTGGCTTCAGATCAGCACAGCTCCAGCCATTGCAGCCAATTAAGGAGTGAACCAGTGGATGGAACACCTCTCTTTCTCTCTCTCTCTGCCTCTCCTTTGCTCTCTGTGTAACTCTTTCAAATAAATAAATAAATATTTAAAACAAAACAAAACAAAACAAAACAAAAAAACCTGATAGGACTCTCTCTATTTTAAAATCCAGTCTGACCTTTCTAAGCCAGTCACAAAAGTGAAGACTGGTATCTGTGTCTGAACCCTTGTTTTCCTAGAGACCTCCTAACTCAGAGATGCATTTGTCGGAGGAAAGACAACTCCACTCCATAATAAATATGCTGAAATTTTTAACATTCCTTTCTAGGAACAAGCTGTGTGTGTCAAAGCAGGCCACATTTGATTTTCTTACCCGATGCCAGCATAGGAGCTGCTCAAACAAGCAGTCTGGAGGCACTGATCACGTAGACAACGCTGACTGCTGGGAGCGCGGCACACCCCGACACCACGGGGCTTCAGGACTCTGAGAGGCTGCTCTGACTCTGCTGCTGCCCGAGTAACTCACTGGATGATACTGCCCAACACAGTGCAAGCATCTGTGCACTCTGACGCTCATCACAAGTTTAAGGAACATATTTTTTAGAAATTAAAGATTCTGTCATCCTGAGAAAGTTTAAGAAAACATTTCTATATTATATACTTATTTTTTATTATATACTGCCTTTTTTTTTTTAAATGATTCATTCATTTATTGAAAGGCAGAGCTACAGAGAGGCAGAGGCAGAGAGAGAAAAAGATCTTCCATCTGCTGGTTCACTCTCCAGATGGCTGCAATGGCCAGAGCTGGACCAATCTGGAGCCAGGAGCTTCTTCTGGGTCTCCGACACGGGTGCAGGGGCCCAAGGACTTGGGCCATCTTCCACTGCTTTCTCAGGCCGTAGCAGAGAGCTGGAGCAGAAGTAGAGCAGCCAGGACTCAAACTGGCATCCATATGGGATGCTGGCACTGTAGGCAGTGGCTCTACCCGCTACGCCATAGCTCCTGCCCCTACAGTTCCTCTTTTGAAGTTTCTAAGACTTTAATCACTGCTCTAATTTATTAAATACAAAGAAATATGTAGAGGGCTGACACGAATGACGGATATTTCTAGTAGGGACTACCTCCCCGCCACGTTCCCTCCCAGCCGCCCAGGTTCCTGAAGCATGTCATCTGGCTGTGTCCCCCAGGCTGGGCAGAGTTAAGTCAGCCCTGGCAGTTCGTGTGCTGCCTACACTGAAGAAAGGGAGTCACTTCACTGGCACTGGTACTCATCTTCTTCCTGTAACTCCTGGAGACTAATGGAGGTAATACGTCAGCATCCCACGTTCTAGGCTAACACAGAAACCAAACACCAGGTGCGACGCTGTTGGACTCCTTAGCGCTTTTCCAGTCTCAACTCCTTTCTTATAAACAGTGTGCAGTCCACGGACTCCTCACCTCCAGAGCTTCCAGCAGCTGCTCTCCCGTGGCAATGTTGGGCACGTGGATAGTGGTGCTGAAGGCGTTAAGCATTTCCATTTCCTGAAGGACATCTTTGCGGCTGGTGGTCCCAATGATGAGAAGCTTGCGGCCCTGATCAGAGGCGAAAACGTTGAAACGCACAAGTAAGAATAATTAGGAAACCAGAGCAAGCTTGACTGAAACGTGCAATGTCCACTGATTCAATCACAGGAATAGAAATTAAGCCAAAGAGAAGAAAATTCAGGATTTTCCTCAAGAAGACCTAAAAATGAGTACCAACAAGCTGACTGGGAATGGGCAGCTTCTCAAGAGCTTTCCATTCACATCGCGCAGACGAGGATCACTATGAATTCTGCACCCTCCCCGTACGCCCCTTTCTCATCTTTCCAACAGTCACTTCAGCCTTCAGTGAAGTCTTATTCAGTAGTCACCATGACCATGTGATGTGCAGCTGAGTCACATGGAGGGTTGCTCAATCTCCCTTTTTAGGTGGCATTTCCTTTCTACTAGAGTTAATGATCGCCTCCCCCTACTGATTAGTTTATCAGGACTTATCACAAGCTCTTCTTCAAACACAATCAGAAATCTCCTTTCAATGTGTTTTTTTTTGTTTTTTTTTTTTCTTTTTTTCTTGAAGACACTGCCCTCCTGGAGTCCCCGTCTTCATAGCCCATCTGGGCTGCCCACTCTCTAGGCCTGCTGCTCAGCTGTGGCTCTGGAACTTCCCTCCTTTCTCTGTTAGCTCTCCTGTAACCTCATCTCCCTTTACCCATGCTGAAGATGTCCACAAGCCTCTTGAGAAAGGGTGCCTGGGAAATAAAATGGTAGGACCTTGCGGTCTGGCAACGCCTTGATTCCTTCCTGAGTCTTGTACTCTCATTGCATACTTACGGCTTTGACTAGGTACAGCGAGTAAGGCCAGAAAAAAAATGCTCTCAATTTTGAAGGCATTGCTCTTTGAATTGTCTTTTAATTTTCAGAGTTGCTGGCTGGAAGACCAATGTCATTTGATCTCTGACCCTTTGTTTCTAACCTGTTTTTTTAAATATAAGGTTTTAAGATTCCTTATCCCCATGTTCTGTAATTTGAAAATTATACACCTTGAGGTGGGTCTTCTTCACTCACTTTGCTGGCACTAGATGAGTCCTTTCTAAACTGGAAATTCCAATCATTTAGTTCTAGGAAATATCTTGAATTATTTCTTTGAGATTTCTTCCCATTTATCTTCCCATCCAGCTGGGAGCCTCCACTGGTTGGACATGGTCCTCTAAGACTAATTTCATTTTTTATTTTTGCTCTCAGTTTTTCTTTCTCTCTCTCCCCACTTTTTATGTTGGAATCAGCCTTATCCTGCAATCTCCATGCTAAAATGCTTCACTCCTAAGAGCTCTTTCCTTGTTTTCTGGATGTCTCCTGTTAGAGCTCATTTTAGGTCTCTGTGAGGATTATGGATTTAAAAGGTGTTTTCTTTCCTTCCCTGCTTTGCTTCCTCTGAGCTTCTGTGTTCCTGTTTGGTTACTGGAGGCTCTTCTCAAGCCTGGCGATGGCAGGATGACTTCACATGTAGGCTGGACTAATGGCCGGAGCGCTGTGTCCGAGGGCTCCACGACAGGATGACCAGGTGAGCCTGGGCTCAGTCTGCGCATCCTTCCTGAAGTGGATTCTGCCACTCCCTCCTGAGGGCTGCATCCCCAGCTGCCGTACCCAGGGAGTGCGTGGCCAAGGGTCTGGGAATCTCCCCACTTCACTTCGGAGAACTGCACCGCTTAAGATCGATCTCTCACTGAACACTCATTATCATCCTGGGAATTAAGAACTTGCACCATCCCTAGTATACTGATGAAACTATTAAGTCTCTCAAGCTTAAGTAATTTGTTCAAGGCCAAATAACTAATAAACCAAAGAACCAAGATTGGAAACCAGATCCAGACCAAATCATATGCTGCCTCTCTTCATGAAAAAAAAAAAATTAAAAAAGGTTCCTTGGAAAAATGGAATGTTTCAAACTTACATCACTAGATTTATGAAACACACTCAATTCAAAGATAAGGCTCTAATATAATCATTAAACCTACTTAAGGATCTTAGAAACTTGGGAGACTAAAATTCATGTTCTATTAGGAAAAGATCTTAAGAAATTAAAGACCAGATGCCCAAACAATTTCAATTTGGGTTTTATAAACATTATAACCACTACTGTCAATAAGGCATGCTGGGCTTTCTCAATTTCACTCATTATTTTTGCCCATCTGCTGTGCCAGAGATGGACAATGCACCACCAAAAACACAAGCATGTTCAAGAAACAAAGTTGAGACACTGCATTATCAGCCATTGGTATAACAGGGAAGTATGCAAAAGCTATGAGACACAAGTATACCTGTGAAGTGGACAGATTAAAGAGTAATTATCATTATTTGACAAATCAACTCCTAAAAAATCAAATGCTTATCACAAATATTTACCAAGCTTCTAAATGAATACGGAATAGATCTTATATAGTGAGGAAGACAAGATATAAATGACAGGCTGGTGCTGTGGCATAGAAAAGTTATGCCTCAGGGCCAGTGCTCTGGCACAGTAGGTTAATCTGCTGCCTGCAGCTCCAGCAATCCCATATAGGCACTGGCTCTAGTCCCAGCTGCTCCTCTTCTGATCCAGCTCTCTGCTATGGTCTAGGAAAGCAGAAGATGGCCCAAGCGCTTGGCTCCTTGCACCCACGTAGGAGACCTGGAAGAAGCTCCTGGCTCCTGACTTCGGATTAACACAGCTCTGGCCATTGTGGCCATTTAGGGAGTAAACCAGCAGATAGAGGACCTTTGTCTCTGTCTCTCCCTCTCACTGTCTGTAATTCTCCCTCTCAAATAAGTAAATAAATAATATTTAAAAAAAGAAAGAAGGCTGGTGCCACAGCTCACTTGGCTAATCACTCCGCCTGCAGCACCGGCACCCCGGGTTCTAGTCCTGGTTGGGGCACCGGATTCTGTCCCGTTTGCTCCTCTTCCAGTCCAGCTCTCTGCTGTGGCCCAGGAATGCACCTGCATGGGAGACCAGGAGGAAGCACCTGGCTCCTGGCTTCGGATCAGTGTAGCGCACCGGCTGTAGTGGCCATTTCGGGAGTGAACCAAAGGAAGGAAGACCTTTCTCTCTGTCTCTCTCTCTCACTGTCTATAACTCTGTCAAATAAATAAATAAAAAAAAAAAAGATTCAAGTGAGATAATTACAATATGGAAAAGCAGAGGTATTATGTGTAAGGATGTCAGGTAGAGGAAAGAAACATATGGCAAAGAAAGCTTCTCTCTGGAGGCAGTAACAGCTGCGTGAAGCCTTAAGGAATGAGTAGGCCTACGAAGAAGATGAAGGGGAAGGACACTCAGCCACAGGGGCAGCCGTACAAACCTAACTCCGAAGGTAAAAGGACACAAAAGCTGGAGGAACAAACACATTTCTACTATAAATAAAAAAGCAGTGGTTTGATAGTCAAAGTATTTTTGGGAATAAGTCCTAGGGGTAAACATGTGAATACATCCCTGAAGGCCTACAGATGCCAAAGGCCACATGTGCTCGTATGTCCTCATTACAACGAAAGGGAACTGTTACTTCTGTCTTTCCTTGAATTTTTGATATCCCATGGCTCGTAATTCAAACCCCCTCATGCTGTTCTCCTCTCAGGAGGACAGCACTGGCCTGGGAAGAAGCTTCTCACTCATTCCAGCAAGCTGGACTTTGCAAATCTTTGCCATTTTCCCAGTGAAACTCTCCGCCGTTAACAGGGACTATGTTCTTCAAAGTGTTGAAAGATTGGGAAACACAGAGCAACTTATAATGGAGCTGCTAATTTATGTTTTGCTTTTCTTCTTGTTTAACAAGACTGCAAACACTGGAAAGAGGTCATGACCCAGGCAAGTTCAGGCCTTGACTCGTAAAGCATCATCTTTAAGAAATACCAAAAAACATTACCAAATAATTAGATTATGCTGGGTCATTTTGTATATTAATTAGTGATAATGCTCATAAGGAAGCTTTACCATGAAAAAGCAGCTCTGGATGAGCTAATGCAACACATCACATTGGCTAACATTTGAAGGGAAAAGCTGCCAGCAGCATTAAATGGGGATAGAGTTTTAAAAATAAAATTAGAGTGAGGGTGGGTATTTTGTGCATAGGCGAGAAGCCACTGGGGATGCCTGCATTCCGTATCACAATACCCACTCTGCTTTCCATCCAGCTTCCTGCCAGTGCGCAGAAGGTGAGGATTCAAGTAGTTGGGTCCTTGCTACCTATGTGGAGACTCAGATGAAGCTCTGGGCTCCTTGCTTTGGCCTGGCCCAGTCCCAGCTGTTGCGGGCATTTGGGGAGTGAAACCAGAGTATGGAATATCTTTCTCTGTTGCTCTATCAAATAAATAAATACAAATGAAACAAAAACAGAGTTTAATCCATGAGATGAAATTGTCTTGTGACTGTGTGGCTACTGAAGTCCACAGAGTTCAAACACGCCTCTTGATACAAAGAAAACCAAGGGTGATAACCTATTTGGGAAAAAAAACTGCTCCCAGCATACTCTTTACTGAAATTTGCCAGTCCTGATGCTAGAAAGAAAGGGCCTAAATAAAATGACTATCTGCCGATCGGATTATGATAAACATTGTTCCAAGGTTAAATAAGTATTAGTTAACTAATTCTTAGCACCATAAGGAGCAACTCAGGTGAAAACATTACCATGAAAAAGGCAGGGCTCAGTCAGGTGTTGATCCTTCAAAAAAACACTTCTTTACATGATGAAGAATGAGCCAAGCACTAAGCAGCATCTAAGCCTTTTGCCACACAAAGGACTAACCAGATAATCCACACCCTTTCATAGGTTTTGCCCATTGATTGGCCCCAATAAACTGATTTGTAACAAAAGTTCATGTGGAAGAAAGCTTTTTCCCCCCCTAAATAAAAATGCCACCAATATAATGCTGCAGTGAAATGGAAGGGATGGAAAGGCTGATTTTAACCTATGAACAAAAGTGAAGTCAGTTATGCAGGAAAGAAAGGCCATTCTTTCCATACCATTCAATGGTGAGCGAGTGTAATACACCCTTGGTAAGAAGAATTAACTGTGAACAATTGGAAATCCTGGAATGGATTAAGAAGTTTAGGTTTAGTGAGTTTAAAAGTGCAACTCGAAAGTGCTGTGGCTGTGGGCCCTTACACTTTATTTTCTGACTATTAGAACCCGATGGTTTTCTGAATTAAAAATGTTTGAATGTGAAGAATTTGTATATCCAGTAAGTGAAAGATGAAACAAACATTAGCCAATGGAATTATGAGAGTTGGGTGTGCTTCCCAAGTGATTACAATTAGCCCGAAAAAGCAAAGAAATATTCAGGGACCTCCATCAAACAGCACAGTATGTGAGGACAGTTTCCTGGGGCGGGTTACCTGGGAAGACTCCTGGGAGACTACAGAGACACTGAGAGAGAGGCGGCGCTGCAAGGCCCTGAGGAGAAGGCCGGCTCTCATGCTACTGAATCCTGCCGTGGGTGCTGGAAGCAGCTGGGTCTGAGCACCTCAGGCTGAAAACGAAGTCCTCTTGGAGAGGTGGGAGAGGGGCAACCAATGAAAGGAAGACTCGACTAAGGAAGGAGATTTAATATCAACAGCACAGGAAACCAAAGAAGGCTTCTTTTTTTTAATTTGAAAGGCAGAACAGCAGAGAGCACCAGGCATCTTTCATTCAGTGGTTCACTCCCCAGATGCGTGCAGCAGCCAGGGCTGGGCCAGACTAAAGCAGGAGCCCAGAACTCCGTCTGGGTCTCCCATGTGGGTGGCAGGGACCCAGGTACTTGAGCTGTCACCTGCCGCCCCCCAGGGTGCACATTAGCAAGAAACTGGATGGGAAACAGAGGTGGGACTCAAACTGAGGCACTCTAGTCGGGGCTTCACTGTTGTGCCATGACACCTGTTCCCAAAGAAGATTCTTGAGCAGGAAACCGTGATGGAAAGATGATCCTGGCAACTGCCTGCAGGACGGCTCCTGTCTAGTGGCTTCTCAGAAAGCTGCTGCACTAATGCCAGGTACTGTAAGAGTGAGCTTTTCCAGAAAGCACCCTGCACATGTTAACCAGTGTCTTACATCCAGGATGTCCTTTTAAATGCAGGCCCAGGGTTGGCAGAAAGCAGTGGGGCAGTGGCAGTGCCTGGATGGGCAGCTGGCTTGGTGCAGTGGAAAAAGAACAAGTTCTGTCCTTCAGAGCTGTGTGACCTGGGCAGATACCTCTCATCCCTGTTTCCTCCTGGGCCATAAAAGCAGGACTGAAAATCCTATTTACTTGTGAGAGGAGAGCAAGAAGGATGCTGGGGCGGGGACTTTATCGCTGTCAGAACAGGCAAGAGTGCAAGAGCAAGAGTCAGAACAGAAGGCTTTGCGAGGACCTGAAAAAATCTCCCGCAGCCTCAGGAATCCACAGGATTGGTCTGGTGGTGCAGTGAGACGCCTGAGAATCCTCTTCCCAACAGCACAGGGCACTGCAACAAGTGGAACACAGCCAGCAGCTCTCCCTTGCTAGGGAAGGAGAGCGCCGACCCTCAGGCTAAACAGGTATGGTGCAGACCCGCCAAGCCCGAAGCTCCAGGTCAGAAACCTCCGGGGAAGGAGCTGCCCCAGGGGGTGAGAGTGGGGCCTCCTGAGAGGCAGAGGCTTCTGAGAAAGGGGAACAGGCTGAGCAGGAAGTGCTTCCGCCCCCACTGACCCTGGCTTCGTTCTGGAGGCGGGAACGTTTCTATTTTCACTTGGCTTTATTATCCTTCCCCACAGACTGTCTGTATATTCCCCTTCACCACAGTGTTCACGGCACTTCTGTGCCAGGCTGAACTTTGCTTCTAGCCTGTCGGCTCCTGCGGGTGGGGCCGTGCCTCTGTGTCTGTGCCCTGCAGTGCCCAGCATGGCCCTCATTTAGCCCTGGACAGCCTGCTCTCCTCCTTTAGGCCTCAACCTTTCAAACAAGGATTCCATAATATTCGGTAATATTATCTCACTTATCTGGAGGCCTGTTTGCAAAACAAATTAAAAGAAAAAGATTTATTCAAGGCAGAGTTACAGAGAGACAAAGAGAGAGATCGATCGATCTTCCATCTACTGGTTCACTTGCTGAATGGCCACAACAGCCAGATCTGGGCCAGGCTGAAACCAGGAGCCAGGAACTCCATCCAAGTTTGTTATACAGGGAGCAGAGGCCCAAGCATTGGGGTCACCTTCCATTGCCTTCCCAGGAGCAGCAGCAGGAAGCTGATGGGAAGCAGAACTGCTCTGGGCATGGCAATCAGCGGTTTAACCTGACCCAGCGTGCCTGGCGCAAGCGATGGACCTGGCGGCCCCTCTGTCTGGAATGCTGTCCGCTCACAGTCAAGGACTTGCTGGAATATCAGCTTTTCCACAGCCTACCCATGCATGGTTGATGCCTCAGTGGAACCATGTCCACTTACGTCTGCTTTCACTGATGCATCCAGGACTAGCACAATGCCTTGTTCGAGTACAAAGTAGGTACACACGTGCTGGATGAAAGGGAGGATCCCAGGACAGGTTTCAAGGGCAGCAGCCGACTCCCTCATTGTTACATCCTCCCTTCTGGCCCTAGAAAAGTACACAGGACCCCAAGTGTTCAACAGGAAAATCAGTGCCTGCTAGCAGAGTCTGCACCGTGAGCTCCACGTGCTGAGTGCCGTGACGACAGTAACCAGTCTTAAATACAGTAACCCAGAACGAAGCATGGCATGTATGCTTCATCCACGACACAAGGAGATACAAGCGCTGTCATTTTTCCTTCTTTTAATCAATTAATCAGCTATTAGCTGGGTAATACAGACTTCTCTAGAAGAGGACAAATAAGATTCATTAGATGCCGTTGATTTAAGCTATAAACAAGTATCATTAAAGGTCTCACACAACTCTAGGTTTCCCCACACTGACTACCACTAAAAACAACCAGCAGCCGCGGGGGTGGGGCGGGAGTGGAGCAGGGCCTCTCCTCATGCTCCAGATGCATTTCTGATTTCTCTTGCTCCAACATCTGCAACTTCTTCTACTTTTTTTTTTTTTTTTTGGCATTTAAATGTCTAAGTTGAATACCAAAGGAAGGATGTTTCAAATAAATCATGCTACAACTAGGCAGACAACTACACTTAAACTCTCCATTATACTTTTACCCTGAAGCAAATTCTTAGTCTACTTCTTCGTAACTACTCTGGTGAGGCTGCCAACAGGGCAGAGGACAACAAGGAGGGCAAGTCATGATGCAGACTGGATACGAAAGAGAAACTTAACCCCAAATCATTCGAAATAAGCATCATAGATAAAAGCAGGCTACTTTAAATATTTAAGAATATTTTGTACTAATTTATGAAAAAAGACACTGAATCATCAGATTTTACATGTGAAACCACTTTTTAAAATATTTATTTATTTGAAAGGCAGAGATACAGAGAGAGAAACAGAGACAGAATGAGAGAAAGAGAATCTTCCATCCACTGGTTCACTCCCCAAATGGCCACAACAGCTGGAGCTGGGCAGGGGCCCAAGTGCTTTCCCAGGAGCATCAGCAGGGAGCTACACTGGAAGCGGAGCAGCAGGACTGGAACCAGTGCCCATAGTGATGCTGGCAGTGCAGGCGGAGGCTTAACCTTCTATACCACAGCTAGAGATGACCTGATCTCTCTCATCCTATAGATGAGACACTGGCAGCAAAGGTGCAGTGAGCTGTGTGAGCCCTCACGTCCAGAGAGGGAGCTGGAACTGGGGTTTAGTGCTCACAGATATGTTCACTGTGTTTTAGCTGCTCATTGTTTTTATCTCTGTAATTTTAAACTCAGGTTAGCAATGGCTGATCTTTTAATTGTGAATTAGGGAGAGATATCACTTAGAAAAATGACTTCTGGGTTCTTAAGAGAAAAGATTATATAAATTAAGAAAATAAAGTTGGGATCAGCTCAAGTCCCAGCTGCTCCACTTTGGATCCAGCTCCCCGCTAACACCCCTGGGAAAGCAGCAGAGGATGGCTCAAGTCCTTGGGCCCCTGCGCTCACATGGGAGACCTGGAAGAAACTCCTGGCTCCTGGCTTTGGCCTGGCTCAGCCCTGGCTGCTGTGACCATTTGGGGAGTGAACCAGCAGACAGAAGATCTCTCTCTTTCTCTCTGTAACTCTGCCTTTCAAATAAATAAATAAAAGCCTGAAAAACAAAAACCAAAACAAACAAACAAACAAAAACAAAAACAAAGTTGTACTGATCAAGCTGCAGCATTTTTTAATGTCAAAATGAAGTTTGGTGTAGAAGGCGTGAGAAACAGTTACTATAATGAAGTTTGGTGTAGAGCTCTCTCCTGAGAAAGTTACTATTACAACCGTTCCCAGAGTCCTGCCAGGTGGCAAGCACCTCTTCTGTTCCCAGCCATACTTCAACATGCGCCTGTTCTCCACACTCCACCTCACTTAACCCCACACAGCCCACTGGCCTCCTTTAGGCCTCAGCCATGTGTCCAGTAATATTCTCTCAAGTATTTGGAGACCAGTTTGAGAAACAATTTCTACAATCCAGAACACAGCCAAGAACCAAGAAGTAAGCACAAATCCTATAATTTCCAAGATTTGAAAAAAAAAAAAAAGTAATGTGAGGTTTAAGAAGCTGCTCCTAGGGGCAGGGTTGACCTAACTCTCAGGCAGAGGGCCAAGGCCCAATAAACTTCAGGAAGCTCATGAAAATATTCTGATTTCTCTTAGAAGAAAAAAAGAAAACTCTGGGTTGAAGAAAATGTTTTAATATATTGAAGCTATGACATATATTATAGATGTTTTTATATATTCATCTTTACACCAAGAGTCAGAAAATGCAATTTTAAATATGTTCTCACGGAGGAAGGAACTCACAAAAGTCCTCAGGTGGCTTTTGCACACAAGCTACACAGAATAAGCCCCTGGGAAATCTCCAGAGATCTGTGTCATTTCAGGGCAGAAACCATGACACAGCACTCTGCTGCACCAGGAGTCAGGAGAAAGGGGGGACTTTGGTCTTAAGTAACACGTGGCTACAAAGGAAAGTAGGCGGCCTAGGTCCCAGAGGCTGAGGACAAGTTGGCCAGGGTGTCCTCAGAGGTCTCACAATGGTCACAAGCTCCAGCCCCCACTCTGCTCCTTACCTGCCCAAGCCCTGAAATTCCAGTGTTAACCTCATTCTTCTTTTTACAACAGGACCCTTCTCCCCCTACCCCACCCTCCCGCCCCAGACCAGAGTATTTGTTTTAGGATTTAGGAAGTCTCTTAACTTCAGTGAATGAGAGATGGGGAGGAAGGTATCCCTGTTTCTTTCCTGTTGTGCAAACAAGGGAAGTTGAGCCTGGGAAGCCCAAATTGGAATTCTAAACACACTTTCTCTGGAAATTTGCTACACACTGCAGTTAAATTCTTAAGTTTTCCCATCTAACAAGCTAAATAGGTGCCAGGGACTAGCTAAAGGCACCTCTTTTCTTCTTTTAATATCTTATGTCTGTAGAGTCCACAGGTTTACAAAGATCTTCACTACATATTATCAGACTCTCAATGGGATATGTTAAGACAAGAGGAATTAACTCCATTTTATAGATGAGGAAATAAATGTAAAGCAATTAAAGGGACTAGTTCACAGTTATAAAGCCTGAAGATATCTGAGCTAAGACTCAAACTCGGGTTTTCTGCCCCAGGCTCCACAGAGACTCATCACTAGACCCTCAGCACCACCGAATACTATATTTTAATCAACAACTTTCCAAAGCTGATGTTGTATCACAGTCATATATTTAAGGCAATGGTGCTGAAAGATGGCATTCTGGCCGTGAGAAAATATTTTTTGTCTCAATACTATTAACATTTTTCTAATGATTAAAATTTAATATTTACTTGAGCTATCTGAAAATGATACCCATGTCTTACAGTTCACTTTGGTATTTATACCTCTGACAGATGTGCTCTACCAACACCAAACGAACAAATAAGATCAAACCTTCTTTGGATGACCTGGTTTTGCTCAGCAGAAATTTGTATCAATGTTTTTTAAAGGATTTGTCACTTTCTTTCACTGTTTCTGATGTACTTAAAATCAATCTACATATATATTATGTAAACACACATATTTAAGTTCTGTATACAGAATTTTCCAAGGAAATCTGCTAAATTAAGCAAAGGACACTAAACAGAATCTCATAAAATGCAAAAGCTATCTAATGTCATGGACTTAATAAATGGGGAAACTAGGCCACTAAATTGTCCATCACAATTGATTTTTTTTTTTTTGTAAAAAATGAAATCTAGGGACCACTGCTATGGCCTAGTGGGTTAAGCTGCCATTGGCAGTGCCAGCATATATGGGTGCCAAATTGAGTCCTGGCTGCTCTACTTCCAATCCAGCTCCCTGCTAATGAGCCTGAGAAAGCAGCAGAGAATGGCCCAAGTACTTGGGCACCTGCACCCATGTAGGAACCCAGAAGAAGCTCCTGGCTCCTGGCTTTGGATTGGCCCAGCTCCAGCTGTTGAGGCCATTTGGGGAGTGAACCAGTGGATGGAAGCAGTCTTGGTTTCCCTCTCTCTTTCTCTTTCTGTAAGTCTGCCTTTCAAATAAATAAAAATAAATCTTAAAAAAAAATGAAGTCCAATGCAAAAGTCATCACATCAGTGATTACAATTAATGTGTCTGGCACAATGACTACAGCTCTTTTCTAGAGTGATTATGTATCTTATTGAGTCACATTGGAGTCATTAGCCAGAGTTAATTGTGAACAGATAGAAGGAGAGATACTCATGCTTAGGCCTGTCCCATTTGGAGGCTGTTCCATTATCTGCTTATTTCACCAAAGCAACCCAAAGCCTGAAGAGTTGCCTCATATTACGAGCCTCCCTAACAACATATCTGAAGTCAGACTGTGCTAAGACATCATGTAAGGGTTACATAAAACGCAATCTTGTCATGAGACTGATGATGCTAAATGAACACGCCTGCCCGAGTCCCCACCTGAATATCTGGACAGTGGGTCACACTACATTATGCTCTCCCAGCTCGAAACCTAATTTTTTAAGAAAAGATTTATCTACTTGAAAGAATTACACAGCAAGGAAGAGACAGAGAGAAGGAGGAAGGAAGAGAGATCTTCCATCTGCTGGTTCACTTCTAAAACGGCTTCAACGTCTGGGGCTGGGCCAGACCAAAGCCAGGAGTCAGGAGCTTCTTCAGGGTCTCCCAAGTGGGTGCAGGGGCCCAAGCACTTGGACCATCTTCTGCTGCTTTCTCAGGCGTATTATCAGGCAGCTGGTTCTGAAGTAGAGCAACCGGGTCTTGAACAGGCACCCATACAGGACACCTGGCGTCCATGCCACAGTGCCAGCACCGCTAGTTTCTTTTTATTATTAGGTAATATTAGGTGCCAAAGTAGTGAGATTATTTTTTCCAACTCTATAACTCAGTTAAAATTCTAGCAACTGTTAGGTTTCAATCATATTTCAGCAATACTGTTATGAATTTGGAGTGATATTCTTCTTTTGTAAGTTTGCAGTTTCTTGGAGCTGGTGTTGTGGTACTGTGACACTGGCATCTCATATAGGTTCAAATCCTGGCTGCTCTACTGCCAATCCTCCCTGGTAATGGCCCCAGAAAAGCAGCGGATAGCCAAAGTACTTTGACCTCTGCTACCCATGTCGGAGACCCGGATGAAGCTCCTGGCTCCTGGCTGCGGCCTGGCTCAGCCTTGTCCATTGCAGTCATCTTGGGAGTGAACCAGCAGATGGAAGCTCCCTCCCTCCTCTCTCTTTCAAATAAAGAAATAAATATTAACAAAAAAAAAAGGTTGCAGTTTCTAAAGAGTCTCCCATTGGCATGCTGTAAACATACATGGACTAAGACACCGACTCCCGTCAGCTGCTGGGTGGCTGGGCCCTGGTGGGCTGTGCGTGGCCTCGTGTACTTACTCAAGGCTATATCATCAGATATTATGATTTTTCTATGTCATAAAAAGGATAGGAGGTTCCTCATAAACCACAAGGCCTTTCTGTTACACGAAGGTGCAGTCTTCCAAAGCGAGCCATAGACGTGTCATGGAAAGCCAGGGCTGAACGTCAGGTCAATGGGCTTAACTGGTGACGCTCACACTCGGCGAGGAAACTGGCAAGTCACGTCGTTTTACAGCCCGAGGAGTTCCTTTTCAGACATTTTATTTTGTCTCCCACAAAGGCAGAAAACAGAAGGCGGCAGAAGAGCCCGGTGTGGCAGGCTGCAGCTTCACCTGGCCTCCCCACTTCGCCACTGCTTCTCCCTCGACACTGAGACTGCGGCTTTCACCCTCCTGATGGTGAAAAGCACATCCCCCTCAACTTCCATAAATCTGCAAAACTTGAAAAGAGCCCCAATGTCATCAAGTAAAAGAGACGGCTTTAGGAATCTCACTGGAAGGAGGGGTGTCTTCAAGCCTCTCGCCGCTAAGCCGGACATTTCCTAACACTGGACAAATTGTACGTCCAGCTCGGGGAGGGTGAACTGCAGTGGTCTTTTACCCTCCAAGCCAATTGTTAGCTTTTCACAGGAATCAGCAGGGAAGCACATGTGAAGCCTCCGTGTGCCGGAGAGCACCCCACGCCTTGTGTGACTCTGCATGTAGATGAAGCCGGCCGGAGCTTTCTGAGCTGCTGCTGCTGAGTTCTCAGAGCAGCCCTTTTCTCCGGCCTGGCTCCCTGCTGGGACAGCGCTTTTCAATCTTTCTATCCCCCCTCCATCTCTTCTCCTGCACAACACAGGGAAACTTGATTGAAATAAAGACCTAGGGAACATGTTTTATTTTCTCCTGTTCAATCCATTTTAGAAAAGCTTTTAATTGGTTTTAAAAAGATGCTAAACAAAATGTGATGATGTTTTTCAGTCTTCGTGAACTACAGATACCACTTTTTATACTTTCAAAAGGCTAATAAATCAATCATGAAATTAACTCTCCAGCTAAATTTAAAGCAAATCCACTGAAAATTGCATTCATTAAAAATCTATGCATTTAGTTAGAAAAATTTAAAATTCAAAGAAATTATCCTAGTAACTGAAATCTGACTTGAATTTTTAGTTCTACACTGAAAATTCAAGACCAAGACAATAACAAAGGAAAAAAAGGAGGGCTTGTGAACCAGTTTTAATAAAGCCAATTTACAAGAAGGGAGTGGGGGAGGGGTGGGAGTAGCAGAGAGAATATCTTGATACCTAACAACATAGTGGCCCTGAAGGGATTCTTTTATTTCAGCATGTGCACACATGCACACACAGTTTTGCTGTGTGAAAGCCGGAATCACCAAAAATGCAAAATGAAGGATCTTGTGACTGACCGCCGTACTGTATACCTGCACAGTTGCTTTTAAAGAAAACTACCCACAACTTCTGTGTTTTCTTGTCAGTGAGAGTAGTTTTGTACCACGCTACACATCTTTGTAACCTTCAGTTCCATGTGCCCGGTGAACATCTGAGAATCCTACGGGATGACTGGTAAAGTGAGAGCTTCTACTTTAGAATGACGGATATTCTTGATATTGATCAGCCTGAAATTTTCCCCCTAATTTCTTGAGAATATAAACTAACTTTAAAAAGCAGGGTGCTGGCTGGTGCCGCGGCTCAATAGGCTATTCCTCCACCTAGTGGCACCGGCACACCAGGTTCTAGTCCCGGTTGGGGAGCCGGATTCTGTCCCGGTTGCCCCTCTTCCAGGCCAGCTCTCTGCTGTGGCCAGAGAGTGCAGTGGAGGATGGCCCAAGTCCTTGGGCCCTGCACCCCATGGGAGACCAGGAGAAGCACCTGGCTCCTGCCTTCGGATCAGCACGGTGCGCTGGCTGCAGCGCGCCAGCCATGGCGGCCATTGGAGGGTGAACCAACGGCAAAAGGAAGACCTTTCTCTCTGTCTCTCTTTCACTGTCCACTCTGCCTGTCAAACAAACAAACAAACAAAAAACAAAAAAATGGGTGCTACAGACAAAGCATTTATTTTATTTAGTTAAGTATATGCCAACCATAGTTGTTACATTCCTAACTTCTCCAGCCAGGGATCCCCTACTATAACAGGTCATCTAGCAGTCCAGGTCACAGCTACCAAATTCTGATTGACAGGCTGGTTTGTCCTTATTTTATTTATTTATTTTTTTGACAGGCAGAGTTAGACAGTGAGAGAGAGAGAGAGAGAGAAAGGTCTTCCTTTTCTGTTGGTTCACCCCTCAAATGGCTGCCATGGCCAGCACGCTGCACCAATCCGAAGCCAGGAGCCAGGTGCTTCCTCCTGGTCTTCCATGCAGGTGCAGGGCCCAAGGACCTGGGCCATCCTCCACTGCACTCCTGGGCCACAGCAGAGAGCTGGACTGGAAGAGGAGCAACCGGGACAGAATCCAGTGCCCCAACAGGGACTAGAACCCAGGGTGCCGGCGCTACAGGCGGAAGATTAGCCAAGTGAGTCGCGGCCGGCCTGGTTTGTCCTTAAAAAAGAATCTTCATCATTTCCAATCACTACAGTCACCAGGTCATTTACTTCTTACATATTTCCAAATCCTTTCTCTTTGGTCCTTACAGAAATTCATTCCACGTAGCTTATTACTGATCCAATTCCTGTTTCTAAGATTCCTCCCAAGCTGGGCCATGTGCCTTGCATGCTCACTCCTTACTTCTAACCCTCCACAGAATTCTGCATCATTAAGTAGCTTCTGAAAGTGCTCTCTTTTTAAAGTAACCACTTCATTGAGATACGATTCACCCAGCACATGGTTCACCCTTTAAGGTGAACAATTCAATGGCTTTTAGTATATTCACAGATGTGTGCAACCAAAAGCATACTCAATTTTAGGACATTTTAATCACCCTAAAAAACCCCACACCTATTAGCAGTTTCCTGCTATTCTCCCCATCCCAGCTACAGGCAACCACTACTCTACTTTCTGTCTAGATAGATTTGCCAATTCTGGAAATTTTGTATGAATGGAATGACATAATGTGTGTGTGTGTGTGTGACAGAGTGAGAGAGAGAGAGGGAGAGAAAGAAAAAGAGAGAGAGAAAGAGAGAGACTGGCTGCTTCTGCTATGTGTGTTTTCAAGGTTCATCCATGCTGGTGCACACTCGGCCTTCAGATTTGAGGCTTTTCATGTTCAGATTCAACCAACTGTAGATTGAAAATATTTGTAAAGAAAATTTTCTCTGTACTGAACATGTACAGACTTTTTTTCTTGCAATTACTCCTAAACAATACAACTATTTATAGCACTTACAGTGTATTAGGTATTACAAATAATCCAGAGATGATTTCAAGTATACAGAAGGATGTGAACAGATTATATGCGACTACTATGTCATTTTATATACATAAAATGGATTGGACTTCAGTATCTTCAAGGGTCCTAGAACCAATCCTTCATGGACACCAAGAGATAACTGTACTGCATTTAAAAAAATCACCAAGGGAGCTGGTATTGAGACTTAGCAGGTAAAGTCACTGTCTGTGAGGCTGGCATCCCATATGGGCACCAGTTCATGTCCCAGCTGCTCCAACTCCCTGAAGCAGCAGAAGATGGCCCAAGTGTTTGGACCCCTGCCACCCATGTGGAGAACCAGATGAAGCTCCTGGCTCCAGCCTGGCTCAGCCCTGGTCTTTGTGGCCATCTGGAGAATGAATCAGTGGATGGAAGATCTCTCTGTCTCCCTCTCTCTGTAACTCTTTCAAAATAAATAAATAAATCTTTAAAAAATTGCCAAATAAATTTGAGTATGGATATACTGGATTTTATTCTATTTGATGAACATATGAATTGTTCCTACTTTACAGTTATTATAAATAACACTGCTATAATTATTAATGTACAAGTGTTTGCATGGACATATAGTTTCCTTTCTTTTGGGCATATATTAGGAGTGGAGTTGCTAGGCCATGCAATAATTCTATATTTAAAGAACTGCTGGGGGTGGGCATCCGGCATAGTAGTTAAGATACTGCTTGTGTCCCATACTAGAGTAACTGGGTTCAATGTCCAGCTTTGGCTTCTGATTCCAGCTTCCTGCTAATGCAGACCCTGTGAGGCAGCATTGATGGCTCAACTTAACTGGGTTCCTGCCACCCAGATGGGAGACCTGGATTGAGTTTCTGGCTCCTGGCTTCAACCTCAGCCCTTGTAGGCATTTGGACAGTTAACCAGCAGATTGGGAGTGCTTTGTCTCTCTGCCTCTCAAATAAACAAACAGGCACTGCTAGATTGTTTACAAAGGCTTCACAATTTTTACAACCTCAGCCAGCAGTGTATATTTTCTTTAAATTTTTTATAAAGATTTTTAAAAAAATTTTTTTTATTATTTTTATTTATTTATTTATTTATTTATTTATTTATTTATTTTGACAGGCAGAGTGGACAGTGAGAGAGAGAGACAGAGAGAAAGGTCTTCCTTTTGCCGTTGGTTCACCCTCCAATGGCTGCCGCGGCCGCCGTGCTGCGGCCGGCGCACCGCGCTGATCCAGTGGCAGGAGCCAGGAGCCAGGTGCTTTTCCTGGTCTCCCATGGGGTGCAGGGCCCAAGCACCTGGGCCATCCTCCACTGCACTCCCTGGCCACAGCAGAGAGCTGGCCTGGAAGAGGAGCAACTGGGACTAGAACCCATGTGGGATGCCAGCGCCACATGCAGAGGATTAACCAAGTGAGACACAGCGCCAGCCCCCAGCAGTGTATATTGGTTCTAACTTCTCCATAGTCTCACCAACACTTCTCATTATCTGACATGTTGAAAACAGTCATCCCTAGGAGGTGTGAAATGGTACCTCGCTATATTAGTTTGGATTTGTATTTCCCTGATTACTAAATAATACTGCGGCCGGTGCCGCAGCTCAATAGGCTAATCCTCCGCTTGCAGAGCTGGTACACCAGGTTCTAGTCCCGGTCAGGGCGCCAGTTCTGTCCCGGTTGCCCCTCTTCCAGGCCAGCTCTCTGCTGTGGCCCGGGAGTGCAGTGGAGGATGGCCCAAGTGCTTGGGCCTGCACCCGCATGGGAGACCAGGAGAAGCACCTGGCTCCTGCCTTCGGATCAGTGCGGTATGCCAGCTGCAGCGGCTATTGGAGGGTGAATCAACGGTAAAAGGAAGACCTTTCTCTCTGTCTCTCTCTCACTGTCCACTCTGTCAAAAAAAATGATAATAATACTGAATATATTTTTATGTACTTCTTGGTCATTGGAACATTATTTTTGGATGTTTCACTCTAATTATACCCTCTCTAAATATAAATTTAAGCAATACTCAAATACTTAAGCCCACTAAATAAATATATCTGCATTTGATAAGTTTTATATATATATATATATATATATATATAAAATTTGTTGAACAAGTGGTTCATGGAAGTATGTATTATATGGATAAACCTCCATGCCAGATGTTAAGAGATTTAAAAGCATAAAATAATGTTCCTTCCATTAAGAGTCTTTTACAGGAGAGAATGTTCCAATCTCTTTAGAATGACAATAGCTTTAAGTAACACTCTGACCTCAGAATCAGCCCTTAAGGCTTCCTGGTCTGGCTGAAAAGCCCACGAGAGTATTTCAGGTGTGGAAAGCCAAGACACTGTGGCAAAAAATGTTCATTCTCACTCCTCCTCTGTGAGTGAGACCCCAGCAGAAAGACGTGGCCATCAAAGAAGGAGGTAATTTTCTCTAAAGCGAGGAGAGAACTTCCACTTTGCTTATAGCCTTGTCTAAATACAGAGTCTGTGAACTCAAAAGGCTTCCATAGCTTACACAGCTCATGTCAAGAGCTTTGGTTGGTCACTGACATCATAATAAGAGTTTTAATTGTTAAATAACACAGGAGTCACTGTGCACTAACTCCCCATACAGGACCTCTGTCCTCAATGAGTTGTATTATGAGAGTTAACTATAAAACTAGTTCTCAGTTTTTGTGTGTGTGTGTGTGCATGTATGTGGAAAATGTTGAAATCTTTAGTTAGTACACAGTTGGTTTTCAGTGTACAGTTAACTGAAAATGATTCTTAATGGAGAATGGGACTGGGAAATGGAGAGAGAAGAGGGGGAGGGGTAGTAGGGTGGGTGGGAGGGTAGGTATGGTAGGAAGAATAACTATATTCCTAAAGTTGTACTTGTGAAATTTGTATTCTTTAAAAAATTAACTAATTAAAAAAGAGTCTTTTACAAAATAGAAACAGTTATTCTTAAATCTTTAATCAAAATATTATAGTCCATTTGTGACTACTTTGTTTATCTCTATTAGTATTTATATTTTGGATAATTCTCAGCCAGGGGTTGTTTCTCTGTTTATATCGAGCTGTCCTGGAAGAGGGGCAACCGGGACAGAATCTGGCGCCCTGACCGGGACTAGAACCCGGTGTGCCGGCGCCGCAAGGCGGAGGATTAGCCTAGTGAGCCGCAGCGCCAGCCTATATCAATGTCAACATATACAGTATTAGGGTCTAGTATTGTGGCACCATGAGTTGAGCTGCTGTCTATGATACTGACAGCCCATATGAGAGCCAGCTTGAGTCCTGGCTGTTCCACACCCAATCCAGCTCCCGGCTAATGCTCCTGGGAAAGCAGCGGAAGATACCCCAGTGCTTGGGCCCCTACCACCCATATGGGAGACCTGGATGGAGTTCCAGGTTCCCAGCTTTAGCCTGGCCCAGCCCTAGCGGTTTCAGACATCTGGGAAGTTAACGAATGGAGGGTTTCTCTCTCTTTGTGGCTCTGTCACTCTCTCTCTCTTCCTAAGTAACTCTGTCTTCCAAATAAGTAAACAAATAAATCTTTAAAAAGATTTTTAAAAATGTGTATAATATTTAATAACTCAAAGGAAAGGACAAGATGCTTAAAGCCATACTGAAAAGTTATTATTTTTAAGTGACTTTAAAAAAAAAAGATTTGATTATTTTATTTGAAAAAGTTATACAGAGAGAAGGAGAGGCAGAGAGGGAGAGAGAGAGAGAGGGAGAGAGAGAGATATCTTCCATCCGCTGGTTCACTCCCCAGTTGGCTGCAACGGCCGGAGCTGCACCGATCCAAAGCCAGGAGCCAGGACCTTCCTCCAGGTCTTCCCACGTAGATGCAGAGGCCAAGAACTTGGGCCATCTTATATTGTTTTCCCAGGCCATAGCAAAGAGCTGGATTGGAAGAGGAGCAGCTGGGACAAGAATTGGTGCCCATTTTTTTTTTTAAGACTTTGTTTATTTGAGAGGTAGAGTTAAAGACAGAGGGAGGGAGAAACAAGAGAGTGAGGTCTTTCATCAGCTGGTTTACTCCCCAAATGGCTGTAACAGCTGGAACTGGGCCAATCTGAAGCCAGGACCCAGGAGCTTCTTCTGGGTCTCCCTTGTGGGTGCAGGAACCCAAGGACTTGGGCCTTCTTGTACTGCTTTCCCAGGCCAGAGCAGAGAGCTGGATCAGAAGAGGAGCAACGAGGACACGAACTGGTGCCCATATGTGGTGCCGGCACCGCAGGCGGAGGCTTAGTCCACCATGCCACAGCGCCAAACCCTTTTAAGCGACTTTTATCATGAATTATTTTTAGCTAAAGTTTTGAATATTGTAAAAAATAAATTTAAATACTTGTAAAAAAATCTAGTAATTTTAAATATGATTTCAAAAAATTAGGCTTTTAGGTGTGCATAATATATATTATATTTATAACAGATTATGTATATAATATATAGATACTGAGGAGATATTGCTTATGTTTATTTCAACAACTTTAGACACCTATGTATGTATTTGTAAAAATACTAAAGGAATCAGAGGAAAAAACTTTCTCTAACTTCAGCCTGAGTATAAGCTACAACTCCAATGACTGAAAATGACAGTTTTTGGAAAGATGATTTTAAAAAATCCTTCCATAGTGCAAATATGCAGCAAATTTTCAAGGTTGTTGTAGGTTATGTTTCTTTTCAATGAAAGTCCTTTACCCTTAAGTGTAAAATACACATAATTTTAACTGTTAAAATAAAAATTAGGGGGCCGGCACTATTTCATTACACAGAAATATCTATCATTTGTATCGACCCTCTACATATTTTTGCATTTAATCAATTGGAACAATGATTAAAGTCTTAGAAACTTCAAAAAAGGAACTGGAGGGGCTGGAGCTATGGTGTAGTGGGTAAAGCTGCTGCCTGCAGTGCTAGCATCCCATATGGGTGCTAGTTCTAGTTCCGGCTGCTCCTCTTCAGATCCAGCTCTCTGCTATGGCCTGGGGAAGCAGTGGAAGATGGCCAACGTGCTTGGGCCCCTGCACTCATGTGGGAAACCCAGAAGAAGCTCCTGGCTCCTGGCTTCAGATCGGCCAGCTCCAGCCATTGAGGCCATTTAGGGGAGTAAACCAGTGGATGGAAGACCTCTCTCTCTGTCTCTGCCTCTCTGTAACTCTGCTTTTAAAATAAATAAATAGAGCTAAAAAAAAAAAAAAAAAGAAAAGAAAGAAAAAAGAAAAGAAAAAGCTTCTCAGAAGCAAAACCTTAAAAAATTAAAAATTAGATTCACAAGCTATTTTCCACACAAATTAGTTTATATTTCTAACTTCAAACATGAGAAATTAATATGTTTTTCAAGTTAGTGCTTAACCCCTTTGTATAAGCCTTTGATTGACATTTTTTTTGACAGGCAGAGTGGATAGTGAGAGAGACAGAGAGAAAGGTCTTCCTTTGCCGTTGGTTCACCCCCCAATGGCCGCCATGGCCGGTGCGCTGATCCGAAGCCAGGAGCCAGGTGCTTCCCCCGGTCTCCCATGCGCGTGCAAGGCCCAAACACCTGGGCCATCCTCCACTGCCTTCCCGGGCCACAGCAGAGAGCTGGACTGGAAGAGGAGCAACTGGGACAGAATCCGGTGCCCCGGCCAGGACTAGAACCCGGGGTGCCGGCGCCGCAGGCAGAGTATTAGCCTATTGAGCTGCAGCGCCGGCCTGATTGGCATTTCTTTGAGGTTATAGCTCATCGAATCATTCAAGAGAATTTGTGTCTGTGACATAGCCAAACATGCTCTGGCAACCACTACATAATTAGCATATTTAACAAACGTTCATAGATTGGTTTTAAATTTGCTAAACTATCAAAATCACCAGTTTCTAATAGCCCCATCCCTAAAACTGCAACCACATGAACCAAGATCCTGGCTATAAATTCATTCCTCGAAAGCACCACATGATGAAGAAGTAATATAAGATCAGCTATGAAAATTAATAAATGATTTGCCCATAGGAAATGTTTCCCCAAATATAAATTCTAGAAAATGATAAATGAAGCAAAAAGGAACAAGTAATCTATTCTATAATATTATAATCTCTCTTGAGAAGTGAAAGAGGGATGGTAGAGAATTCACAAAATAAAAAAATATAATACTATTTGAAACTGTGGATTTTGATATCTTCAGAAAAGTAATAGAGCAATTCTGTTAAGAGAATTGTTTACCTTAAGGCAGAAGCCAGACCAGATGACTTTTCAAAATTCCTTCAACAATAGAATTTTATGTTTATGACAAGTTGTTTATTTAGGAAGCATGTACTGTTTGCAATTTGCTGTAAAACTTTTATTATTATTTTTACCTGAGGAGGTGCCTTTTTCAGTAACACAAGGAGAGCCTGTAAGACCAGATTAGAAAACCGAGGGCCAATAGGGACATAATCTGGAAGAGAAACATGGCTGTGTTAGGGACTCTATGCATAGACCCCACACTCCCCACACATTCAGGCAACTATCTGTAGGGAAAAAACTCTAATATCCTGATGCTTAAAATATCACAGAAGAACCTTTAAATTATAAATGTCTTGAAAAATCTTCTAAATAACCCTTTTGAGTTCATGTAGACAACTTTGATTTTCAGAGTTTTTTTTTTTTTTTTTTTTTTTGGTATGGTGGGTGGTGAGGGATAGCAGATATATTTACCAAGCAGTTCTAAGATATCACTGCAAACCATGACAGGAATATGGTATGGCTAACAAAATACGTCACTTGAAAATGGACGGAGGGGAAGTCATAAGTGAACAATTACTTCAGCACACAGCATGAGCACTCTCGTCCCAGTCGTGGATCTACCTGCATGAGCACTCTCGTCCCGGTCTTGGATCTACCTGCAGCCATCAGCCCCCCGTGTCACTTGCTCAATGTCCAGGACACAGAGCACCTTCTGCTTTGCATTAATTTTTGCCAATACAGGTTATAGCAGACAGGCAGCTTCTTACTTCTGGGACCCTAGTAATTCATCTCATGCTTACTGAATAAATGAACAAACAAGTACAGATAATAACTATTCATACAAGGGAAAATATACGCAGAGGGCACACATTCCTGACACAGTAGTGTTGCTATGACCACACATCTCAATTGTGTTTAGATAAAGGAATTTACACAGAGCTATGAGTTTGTGCCTAAAAGCTTTTAAAGAAATAATCCTATAAACTAGGCTGAGATATATCAAATACAGCAGACCAAAAACCCAGGTCACTAGATAAAACTATCAGTTTAAGAATACCTCATAGATATGCCAGCTTTGCTTTATAACAAATATTCCCAAAACTTAAAAAATAAATAACAGAGGACCTAACACAAGTCTGAAAATCACAGGGAAACTGTAGTAGAAACAGCTGATGTGAAATCATTACTATACTATTATGGACAGCTTATGGAAGAAGGGATTAATCAAGCATTGAATAGTATTTTCAGACATTTATTAAATCGCTAGGTGGGTTTCTATTTCAATCGAGTTTATTATCCCATCTTGAGCCATTATTATGAATTTATGCAAAGCTGACTTAATTTTACAATGAAATGAAATCCAAGAGAAACAACAACTCCTGGCACTTCCTTGTGGTTTGCTCCTCGGGCACTGAGCTCAGAGACTCGGTGTATTCCTTTCCGTCTCCTGTAGGAGTGTACTTCCACACAGGAGATGTTTAACAAACAGTTTAAACATTACTATAGAGCACTTTTACCTTCCAGAATGTTTGCAACATCTGTCTTCACAATTACTCTGTGGCATAAGCAAGGAATGGATTACAGTCTCTGTTTTATAAGAACAGAAACTGAGGCACAGGAAGCTTACAACTTCTGCCTCAAGTGTTTTAGCAGATTTGTGGATTTCACTCTGATCCTAAACTCTTCTTTCATTAGTTTTGTCAAAATTCACAAGTGGTCCTCTGAGCTATAGCAATTATACGCATCAATGAAAATTACTAATCATATTCTATGAGCAGGGCACATTGTAGAAGACAGAAAATAATATGAGACACAGACCCTTTCAAGAAGCAGTTTATACTGGAGTCAGTCATAAAACAGATTAGTATGAATACTGTCACTGACATCAGATGTAAAAGATAATATTTCCTTGTAAGACAAAGGAGAGTATTTTGATTGCTCTACAGTTTATAAATACCTGTTTTTTCACTTATAATTTTTGAGACATTAGCTGCAATGTGGCAAAGAGGATACAATGATAGATGTTATGACTCACCTAGCAATCTCTCAATGTCATCCACAACCACACAACTGAGCTGGGATTTATACGCATCATCAAAGATCTGGAAGAAAGCAAAACCATTTATTATCTTACCACCCTCTGTAATTATGACAATTTTCAAGAATATCACATTTAGTAAATTCTTAGGCAATATCTAAACAAAGTATAGTAAAACATCAATACTTCAAACCACAAAAAATTATTTGGAGTTTAACAAGCTATAGGATTTTAGAACTGAAAAAGTAAGTCCTTGCAAGGAAACTGAGCATAAGCAATTAAATTACTTGCCCAGGAGGACACAATGTGGATCATGGCTGAGCACAGAGACGCAGGTGCCAGCTGTTCCTTTGTCACCTGACATATCCCATCACGTTCATCACACCGACCTTAAGAGCACAGCTTCAGTGTTGTGACCCAAGAAGGAGGTGTATAATAAAATGGAATGCCGATTTACTATCTATAAGAATTGTGGGGGGCCGGCATTGTGGTGTAACAGATAAAGCTGCCGCCTGCAGACATCCCATGTCGGTGCTAGTTCGAGTCCTGACTGCTCCACTTCCAATCCAGCTCCCTGCTAATGTGCCTGGGAAAGCAGCAGAGGATGGCCCAAGTGTTTGGGTCCCTGACCCATGTGAAAGATCCAGAAGAAGCTCCTGACTCCTGGCTTCAGTACAGCCCAGCTCTGGCTGTTGTGGCCATTTAGGGAGTGAACCAGCAGATGAAAGACCTCTCTCTCTGTCTCTTCCTCTTTTCTCTGTTAGTCTGCCTTTCAAATAAATAAATAAATGTTTTAAAAACAAACAAACCAAAAAAACCCAAAAAGCAAAACAAGAAAGGACTTGTGTCTCTGTTAAGCAGGAATAACGCTAAAAGACCAGAATCCCATCAACTCAAATCAGATCACAACAGTACAAGGATTCACAAAAGAACTAAAGTTGGGTATGAAGGATCAGATAGACATATGTACAAAACCAAACAAAAGATAAGAGTACATTGTCTTAAGATAGCCAAAGAAATGCAAATTAAAACAAGCAGCAAAGAAGTTATATCCTGGCAAGTATGCAGTCATTCCAAATGAGGCAGAATTAATTTACGTATAAATTGGATCTAAGTGTTCAAAGCTTGGAGACCAGCTTTTTTACAAATGATGGGAGTTTCTGTTCTAGAGACTACCAGTGAGGCTCAGAGGATCCCACTGGGGTCAGGAGGAAGAATTAATTTCTGCATCCCAGCCTGATCTGGTTGATAAGGCACAGAAAGACGGCAAAAACTGCCCCTCTCTTCTTGCTTGGGGGTGGCACAGTGTTCTTAGCGGGAACCTTTTAACCTTAGGAGTTCTGGACTTCGGTATGGAAATCAAGTAAATCACACTCACAATATTTATATTTTTCTTTTTTAAAAAAAGATTTATTTATTTATTTGAAAGGCAGAGTTATAGAGAGGCAGAGGCAGAGGCAGAGGCAGAGAGAGAGAGAGAGAGAGAGAGAGAGAGAGGTCTTCCATCCACTAGCTCACTACCCAAATGGCTGCAACAGCCAGAGCTGAGCTGATCTGAAGCCAGGAGCTTCTTCCTGGTCTCCCATGTGGGTGCAGGGACCCAAGGACCCGGGCCATCCTCCACTGCTTTCCCAGGCCATAACAGAGAGCTGGATTGGAAGAGGAGCAGCTGGGACTAGAACTGGCGATATGGAATGCCGGCGCCGCAGGTGGGGGATTAACCTATTATGCTACATCGCTGGTCACAAAAGTATTTATAATAATTAAGAAAAATTATCATAGTAGAGTCTCACTGTCACCATCTTAATTCAGTTCCTTGTTATATTTTTCTTGATACAAATACAACAATTTCTACCTCCAGATATTTAATCAGGTCAGTCCTTCTGGTAGAAATGCCTTCCACCCTCTTAACCACTCAATCACTCTCCCACATCCTCTCAAAATCCCATCTCTCCTTTCATCCTCAGCTATCTGTCTCTCCTCTGGATTGTGAGGTAGATAAAAACTTCACCCTGTTAGTGTTACACCTCTTGTAACCAGCACAGAATAGTAGTCAGCAATGATGTGTACTCAATAGATTCAATGGTTGAAACAAGACAAATTCTCATTCCTCTTGCCTTAGGTCTCTCTCCTCCTTTGGTACAGCATGGAGTACATCGCGTACACATTATGGACTCATTGTATCCTTCCCAGTATTATACTAGATTTTAAACCTTCAGAAGATAAGCACCGTCTCAATGATCTCTGTTTCCTCATCTTATTTAACATAATGCCTCACTAGTAGTAATGATAAGTATTTACTGAAAGAATAAATTTATGTATTTTAAATTCAAGTAGAAATATCAAGTAGGCAGTTGGAGACATCTGACTGAAGTCACATTACAGAAATCACTCTCAGGGCAGTGACTGCTGCAAGCAGGACGATGAGATCTTCAAGGAGAAATGGGAGGAGCAGAAAAATCAAGGACTAAGGACTGAATCTCGAGTGTCGCCTCATTCATTCACATTCAACAAGTATTTCAGAATTCCTACTAATGAATTAGGCATTGATGAAGGCACTTGAGAGAATACTAAGACAAATATGACCCTACTTTCACAGAAGTTCAGAGGTCAGGGAGCAGATCACATGTGACCAGGACAGAGCCTACATTATTATGCCAGAGGAAATCCAAGAGGATATGGGGTACATAGCTGCGGTTGTCGCTGGTTCTCTTCCTGGGCACAGGGTAAGAAGTACTTCTGCATCCCCTCTGAGGTCAGGCATGACTATGACATTCACTTTGATTGGTAAAACAGGAGTGGAAATTTATTACTTTCTGATGTTCGTGACTAATGTTCGTGACTAACCATCCTCTATTTCCTGTCTTGGCTATCGTGGAATCGCACGTGAGATGGACACTAGATCTCTGAGAAACTACGATGAGCAGAGCTCACATTCTGAGCCATTGTGGCCACTGGTGTTGAGTGAGAAATTTTTTTTTTTTTTTTTTTTGACAGGCAGAGTGAACAGTGAGAGAGAGACAGAGAGAAAGGGATTCCTTTTTCCATTGGTTCACCCTCCAATGGCCGCCACGGCTGGTGCGCTGCAGCTGGCACACTACGCTGATCTGAAGGCAGGAGTCAGGTGCTTCTCCTGGTTTCCCATGGGGTGCAGGGCCCAAGCACTTGGGCCATCCTCCACTGCCTTCCCAGGCCACAGCAGAGAGCTGGCCTGGAAGAGGGGCAACTGGGACAGAATCTGGCACCTCAACTGGGACTAGAACCCGGTGTGCTGGCACCGCTAGGTGGAGGATTAGCCTATTGAGCCACGGCGCCGGCGAGAAATTTCATTATGTTAAGGCACTGTGATTTGGGGGCCAGCTTATTACTGCTGCACAACTCAGCCTATTCTCCTTATTCATAGTTTTAGGGGATTAAGGATGGTTTTCTAAATTCAGGAAATGACATTTAAGCAGAGATCTAAAGGATGAACAAGAGTTAACTAGAGGGAAAGGGGACAGAAAGTGTTCTAAGCAGAGTGTACCGAATATTAGGAGGCAGAGAGATGAGCAATCTAGGAACACAGGAGGAACGGACACAGAGACAGTAAGAAGTAAGCTAGAGAAGTGTTGCACCAGTGTTGGGTTTGGGGCTGTGGAGGGTGAGAGGCGACGCAAGTGCAGCGACAGGGGAGCTGCATGGAGAGAGTCTTTGATGGCAGCCTGGAAGTGGATTTGTAGAGGAGTAAACACAGTCAAGAGATATTTAAGAGGCTGAACTGAGCACATGGTGAACGAATGGCGTGGTGACAATGGAGAAACCAGGGTGACACTGCCCTCCTGGTCTGGTGAGTGAAACAAAGAACAGAGGAGCAGCTCGCTGGGCAGGGGGTTGTGGGTACATTTAACAAGCAGAATGAGAAAGGCACCCTTCACTAATTTGCCTCTAAAAAAAAAAGAAAGAAAAGAAAAAGGAAAGAAAAGTAAGAACTGGATACTTACTTTAGCCTCCTTATACACAATTATGGTTCCTTTTGCCTTTGAGTTGGTGATTCAAGACAATGGAAGAGTTTAGAAGCAGTTCCACAGTGGTTCTGTGCTGTTTTTAAGACTGAACCAATACAGCAGCCAATGTGGTATCATACAAACTCAGGTGAGTTCAGGAACTCACCAAATACCACGCTTTGCTTTTCAACACGTTTTCTAGAATTCCACTTAAAGCTTTAATGAAAGCATGGTGTTCTGTTCCTTAGGCCTGGACCATGTGCTGGGTGCAGTTCTGCATTCCCCGAGTCAGCCCTTCTTTCTCTAAACACACGATGGCTTACAAGGCTTCAGGGATCTCACTCAGGACACTGTGGCGTCTAAACTGGGAAGCTGCTACGTCTCATCAACTTATCTCAGATACTGTATGTGGTCTCATCAACTTATCTCAGATACTGTAATTCACGGAGCATTACAAACCACCTCACAGTTGACTTCAAGGTCCACCTATTTTGGAAGAAAAATACTTACAAGTAGCCACTTCATGTAAAGTTGGGTTCGTTTTGTTACAGACAGCTCTCAATGTATTAATTACTACCACCCAAAGAGGAGCATTCATAGCTAACTCTCTTAGCAATCTACTACCCATGACAAAGGCTGTGTAATTCCAGTTGTAACTAGTCAACTGAAACTGCTTTGGGTAGCTACCACCCTAATTTAAATAAATATACACACCCCTTTCACTTCTCACACATACACTTTCTTCCTTATCTGGTCCTTAGTAGTCTATGAGATCATCACTCTTTCCCTGGTACACAATTTCTGCCTGGTCTCCTCAGCTCCCTCCACTCCTGCCCCCCTGGCCCAGGCCCCAGAAAACGCTCTGAAAGAAGAGACTCAGATTTGCCTGGCAAGGATGTGGGGTTAGCTGCCAGACAAAATCTAAGCAAGGTTTTTAGGAAGATAAATCCAATCAGGAGGAGAGGTACCAGAAGATGCAAAAAAATTTAAATCATACAAACTGCCCCATTAGGATTCTCTATATAACTGAAATGGCAAATTGACCATCAATAGCAGCCCACAACAGCTATACAGTGCCTGTGTCAGATCACATGATGTTACAACCCAGAGGTACAGGGGCTACAACTGGTGAGGCAAGGGATAGATCTTACAGACCTGAGAAAACTTAAAAGATATACAGTCCTAGTTCTATCATGGTGTTTCTTACAGCACATGTAAATGACTAGCATATAGAAGTATACAGGGCACTTCAAAAAACTCAGAAGAGTAACTAGAAGCTAAATTTAGCATAGTGCATAATTTAAAAAAAAATCCATGCATAGTTTTTTTTTTCAGAATATGCATTTCCACAAACTTCGTGAAGATCGCTTGTACAGGGTCTTGAGATTCAAATGGGGAATTCTGAAAGCAGAGGGTGAAGATGGGAAGGAGGAGGACGAAGCAAGGTGGGAACCAGTGGCATCAGTCAGCAGGCAAACTCACACTAAGAGGTCTGTTCTAAAGAAGGAAGAATATCTCTGGAAAGCACAGAATCCCAGTCTATTCTCACTGTGTATGTAATGAGACCATTGCCACTACACTCTCTGGTACCACCTCTCTTGCATGCAAAAAAAGTGGGTAGCACAACACAGACTTACTCCTAAGAGACAAGCCAGAATGTGGGGAGCCTGGGCTCAAGGGAGGGCACGCAGGATGTGCTCTGTAAGCACAGACTGAGGAATGGGAGTGGTGGGGCTCCTGCCACATAGGGGTTAGGGGCAGCTGTGACTGTGCTGCTCAAGGACACAGAGCCCACTCCCGGAAGGTTCAGAGAGCGAGAGCCACCTGTGTGCAGGGGAGGGGCAGCAGCTGCAGGCTGTGGCGTCTACATGAATACAAATAGGAGCACGCCAGCATTCGCCCAGTGCTAATCCCAGCCCTTCAGAATCACAAATCACTGCAAAGCGTGTTCTAAGGAGATTCCATCCTCCATTTTCTGTAACCTCTGTAGTGCTCTCAGGTAGTGGAACCAAAGTCCCTAGTTCTTCTAGGACCTGAACTCTGAATCGGTTGGAGTGAAGTATCTCATTAGCAAAATCTGATGACAGTAAGAATCCGATGGCTTAGAAAATACCTAATGTAGTAAATCTGTCAGCAATTAGTTGAAAGCATACCCTAATCATATTTGGTAGCATATAAAAACGTAAATGAGCAAATTCAAATCGATGCTATCAGTAATAATGTCTACTTTCTAAAAACAACTTGGGAGCAGACCAAACAAACATTAGCTGTCTTCTAATGAAACTGCCTCAGGAAGTGGACCTGCACTGTTGGCAAAGCACGAAAGCTTCCTGGAATGGCCTTAAAATCCGTTATTCATTCTCCTTGCTTTTCAGGAAAAAAAAATCTTACATTTTCACAAACGTGAGCCAGAGCGAGGCATTCTTGGTAACACAAAGTCACAGGCCTGAGAGTTCTGCACCTCCTCCTTTACATCTTCATATGACCAAGTGTCAGAAGACACAGTGTATTAAACACAACAACAAATGGCCACCCCCAGCCACACGGGGCCTGTGGTCACAAACGTCAACAAATCAGCTACATGATACATTAGGATGTTAACCAAAAACACCCAAATTCTGTTGCTTAGTAACTGCTGTCTAAAGATCCAGTTTCCAGCTCTGCTCTTTGTATAGATGAAACCATGAAAAGAGAAGGATTAGGCACCATGATTCTGTTCTGTGCAGACTACAGTTTGTAGTGGGATTTACAGGAGGATATTCAAAGACGATTATTTCTTCCTCGCAAGGCTAGTGGAAAGGAAAATTTCTTTCATTAATTTTCCATCTTTTGAAAATAAGTCTCTATCTGTTATTAATGGATGTAGTTTTATAAATCACTGACATTTTTACTTAATTTTGTTCACAATGTCATATCTGATTGCTCTAGTTCACCTCTGTATTGACTGTATACTTTGAGAGCATCAAGATTAGGTAATTAGTTAAAACCAAATTCTACTGTTACTCTTTTGTTTATTTAAGGCTACTTACATAAGTAGTAAAATAGGGTTTTTTTAAGTATAAATGCAAAAATGGATAAAATAAGTAAAACTCAGAATGAAGTTTGGGAAGCAAACACAAAATGGGAGGGAAGGAGATCTGTGACTACTTCAAACATCTTAGAAGAACTACGGTACACGCAATGTGATGATAATAACTCACACATTTTTGGCAGTGTTAAGGAGTTTACGAGAATGGATTTATTAATGAAATTAAGAGAAGTACAAGGTAAATTTTAAATTAATTGAGACTAAACTGTGTTCAAGTAGTTTAGCACTGTCTGAAAAAAGAAGCAGTAGCACAAGGCCTCTTTACCAACAAAAACTCTTGTCTCTTGGTTTAAGTAATATTATATAAAGATATTTTTATGAATTAGCTAATGCATACCAACTATCTTTAATAAAAGTTAAAGTGGCAACTTTTCTGAACTTTACAAACTATTGTCATTGCAAAATAATCTTTAAAATTGAGTTTACTCACTAAAATATAGCTAATGAATCAATTAAATGCTCACCTTTCACCTATCAGATAGGCAAAAAACATTTTAATAGTATCAAATGTGGGTGAAAATCCCAAGAAACTCTAGCATGGGACAGCAAGGGTAAATTTATACAACTTTCTGAAGGAGTGAGTTTTATAAATCATTATTTTTACAAAAGAACTTTGAAAGCAATATGCATCATGGATCTTTGAAATAATAACATATTAACCTTAGCAATCCCAATTCTGAATATTTCCTAAGGAAGTGACCGGGAGTGCAAGCATAAGAATGAAAAGTTAAAACAACAACTACACTTTCCTGAGCACATATTATGTCCCAGGCTCTCTGTGATACCGTTCATAAACTCTCTCTCATTTAGTTCTCATAGTATCCTATGAGGAAGCTATTATTATCTTCACTTTACAGAAGAGGAAAAATAAAGGTTTATAGCCTAAGTGGTTTATTCAAAGTCACGGAGCTAGTGAGTGTGGTGAAGCTGGGATTCAAATTCAGGCCTATGTAAGTCCTAAGCCTAAGTTCTCAGTCACAGAATGTCATTCTATCTAAGAACAATCTAGAGGCCGGTCTTGTGGCGAAGCAGGTAAAGGCGTTGCCTGCAGTGCCGGCATCCCATATGGGCACTGGTTCAAGTCCCAGCTGCTCCACTTCCAATCCAGCTCTCTGCTATGGCCTGGGAAAGTAGTGGAAGATGGCCCAAGTCCTTGTGCCCCTGCCCCAACATGGGAGACCTGGAAGAAGCTCCTGGCTTCGGATGAGCGCAGCTCCAGTCATTACGGTCCACTGGGGAGTGAACTAGCAGATGAAGACCTCTCTCTGCCTCTCCTCCTCTCTCTCTGTAACTCTTTCAAATAAATAAATAAATCTTTAAAAACTATCAATCTAATTAAAAAATGGAGGGGGCAATAATTCCCCTTGTTTGACAGTTCTATAGGATATTATTTATAATGATGAAAAAACTTGCAAACCTAGATGCCCAACAATAGAGACTATACATATGCAGCTATTAATTTAATGTAACATTGAGATGTTTTAATGACACTGAAAAAAGTTCCTAATATGTTGAATAATAGAAGGTTTAAAAGAGTAATATCCAGTGTGATTCCCCCTATGTAATGTGCATGTGTGCTCAAATAATACTGAACACAGTATTAAAGGACAAATATGGATTTATTTTAATTTTCTTCTAAGTTCATTTCTGTATTTTCTAAATTAGGAAAAGCTATATTAACTTTTTTATAATTAAAAAGAAGCTACATTATTTTAGGGGGAGGGGCTTCTTTCAAGGAAAGACATGTTTTCTCCAGAATAAAACATTATAAATTATTTGTTCTCTGGAAAAAAATTAAACATCATCTCTTCATCCTTACACCTTAAAGGCAGGGACAGGCACAGTGGCAGGAGGCGGCCTGGAACCACGGAAGAATGGCATTTACAGTTCCTTTCCAACACCACCTGAAGACTTTGTATTGTTAGACTGGTTTGTGCCCTCAGGCTTTTGTCAACCTATCATCAGGTAACAATGTGAAAATTATTTGCAGGGAAAGATTCTGTAATTTTGTGTATTTCTAGGATATTTCTAAGATACCTATGCTTCATTCTCTTCTGTTCTGAACCTTGGCTACAGGGAATATTTCTTCCCCCAAGGAAAATCAAAGTCTAGTATGAATTGATTGCACTGCTGCAGCAGGGATCGTTCTGAGACTTGCAGAGTGGATGAATGATCTAGACAGTGGGTGAATCATGAATCGAAACAATTCTGCATAAGCTTGTATAGACATTTATTTTTATACTCCTTAGCCTTCTGCTCATCTAAAACTCTGCCTTGAAAGGCTTCAACAATTTAAAGATTAAATCATACGTTATTAAGCCATTAATTTAACCATTTAAGCCTCTAAAATCAGCACATATTACCTTCCCCCCAAGTCAATTTGCAAGAGATTAAAATAATAAAAATGATAATATCTCACACTCACAAAGAAGCTTTGATCTGCAGAAGCCTAAAGTACTTTTTAAAAACTTTATAGAAAAACTGCGACCATCCACCCACATCCCAAAGTCCCTCTGAGTAGAAAGCGGGCCGCTGGAGGAGAGCAATGGAGCACTCTCCCTCTCCCTCTGGTCAGGGACACTTCCAGTCTGAGCAAGCACAGGAGTACACGACTGAGGGAATGAAAGCAAAGTCAGCTGTTCATTTACATGGGAAGTTGAATGGCCATAGATTCCAAAAGCAGTATTTAAATTTTCACCAGAAGAAGTGGCTTAAGGGTTCTCTGTAGAGGGACAGAAAACCAATGGAAAACAACATCTGCCTACTCTAGGGAGCCAGCTATTTCTGGGAGGGATAGGTGCTATTCATTTTACTTCTGAAATAGAATAAACTGTGATATTCTAAGTCATTTTTGTATCTGGTAACATTTCCTTCTCTGTCACAGTCAAGTTCAATGATCCTTATAGAGTATTTATCTTGCAGTTTATGTATATGGCTCAAATTGTGCTAAATGTTCTGCCTCCTCCATCCATTTCAAGCACCCATCACAAACAATTTTGCGGCACCTGAAGGAAAAGAGACTAATTGACATTTCTGGGGAGTCTGCATGACCACTTTTTTTTTTTTTTTTTTTTAAAGATTTATCTATTTTGGGGCTGGTGTTATGGTATTTCTGGTAAAGCCACTATTCACAACACCAGCAACCCATATGGGCAGTGCCAATTCATGTCCTGGCTATTCTACTTTCAATCCAGCTCCCTGTTAATGGCCTAGGAAAAGCAGCTGAAGATGGCCCAAGTGTTTGGACCTCTTCTACCCACATAGGAGACCTGGGAGAAGCTTCTGGCTCCTGGCTTCAGCTTGGCCCAGCACAAGTTATTGTAGCCATCTGGGCAGTAAACCAGCAGATAAAAGATCTCTGTCGCTCTTTCTCTGTCGTTCTGACTTTCAAATATATATCTTAAAAAAAAAAAAAAAGACTTATCTATTTGAAAGGCAGAGCGACAGAGAAGGGGAGACACAGAAAGATCTTTCATCCATGGATTCACTCCCCAGATAATCGCAACAGCAAGGTCTGGGCCAGGTGGAAGCCGGGAAATCCATCCTGGCTTGTGACAAGGGTGGCAGGGACCTAAGTACTTGGGCCATCTTCTCCTGCCCTCCTAGATGTGTCAGCAGGAAGCTGAATGGGAAGTGGAGCAGCTGTGACTTGAACCAGCACTTTGACATGGGATGTTGGCATCACAAGTGGCTGTTTAACCTGCTGTACTGCAATGCTGGCCCAAGTCTGCTTCTTCTTTTTTTTTTTTTTGTTTGTTTGTTTTTTTTTTTTTTTTTTTTTTTTTTTTGGTCAGGCAGAGTTAAGACAGTGAGAGAGAGAGAGAGAAAGGTCTTACTTCCATTGGTTCACCCCCCAAATGGCCGCCACGGCCGGTGCGCTGCACTGATTCGAAGCCAGGAGCCAGGAGTTTCTCCTGGTCTTCCATGCGGGTGCAGGGCCCAAGGACTTGGGCCATCCTCTACTGCCTTCCCAGGCCACAGCAGAGAGCTGGACTGGAAGAGGGGCAACCGGGACAGAATCCGGCACCCCAACCGGGACTAGAACCCGGGTGCTGGCACCGCAGGTGGAAGATTAGCCTAGTGAGCCGTGGCACCGGCCCAAGTCTGCTTCTTTTTAAATGTATGTTTTCTTTATAGTCCCTTTTGCTAGGAAAAACTGAAGTAATCCTACCCTACATCTCCCCACCACCACTAGAAACCTTTTATTTAAGGTGTGCAACTTTCATGCATTTCATAAATACAACTTTAGGAACATACTGATTCTTCCCATGTACCTGCCCTCCCACCCTTCTTTCTCTTCCCTCTCCTATTCCTATTCTTATTTTCTACTAAAATCTGTTTTCAATTAACTTTATTCACAGAATATTAACTCTATACTAAGTAGAGTTTAACAAATAGTATGAAAAAAAAATTGGTCCCCAACAGTTTTTTGATTTCTTCCAAGACCCACTGTTCATTCAGGATCATGTTGTTCAGTCTCCATGTGTTTGCAAATGTTCTAGAGATTCTTGAGTTGTTGATTTCCAGCTTCATTCCATTGTGGTCAGAGAAGATGCATTGGTAGGATTTCAATTTTTTTGAATTTGCTGGGACTTGCGTTATAGCCTAGCCTGTGGTCTATCCTGGAGAAAGTTCCATGCACTGGTGAGAAGAATGTGTATTCTGCAACTGTAGGATGAAAATTTCTGTAGATATCTATTAGGTCCACTTGGTCTACAGTGTCAATTAACTGTTGTTTCCTTGCTGATTTTCTCTCTGGTTGATCCCTACCTTACACCTTAACACAGTGAGTGCCTGATGGACATCCAGAGCCTTCTTTACTTAACTTCTCAAGATTCTTCCCTCTAACTCTGATTTTCCCACATCTTTTTAACCTACAGTAAGTTCATATCTATAAGATATCAAGTATGAAAAAAAGAATTTAAATAAAATAAATACTTTAGCTGGATACAAAAAATAATTTCTCTGTTGCCTGAGAGTGTTTGGAGTTAGAACATGAAAAACTGGCCATCAGGTAAGAGGAGCACTTTATCATGGATTTTTTTTTTTTTTAAAAAACAGCCACCTGCTATTGTAGATGTCTTACACAGCACTCGGCTGAATGTAAGAGAGATGGACTAGATGACCTTGTAGTCTTTCAGCTCTGCCATTCTAGGCTACACTGTCCCAACTTCCCTGATGATTCAGAGTGGTCATATTAAGGTGATAGGGGCTAGCATTGTGGTATAGTGGGTAAACCTTCAACACTGGTATCCCATATGGGCTCTGGTTCAAGTCCTGGCTTCTCCACCTCTGATCCAGCTCTCTGCTAATGTGCCTGGGAAAGCAGCGGAAGATGGCCCAAGTCCTTACACCTGCATCCATGTGGGAGACCTGGAAGAAACTTCTGGCTCCTGGCTTTGGACTGCATTGCAGCCATTTGGAGAGTGAACAGTGGATGGAAGAGCTCTCTTTCTCGCTCCCTCTCTAACTTTGCCTTTCAAAAAAATAAATCTTTAAAAAATTGGCTGTTCAGTCTCTCCCCCTCTCCCTCTCCCCCCCCACTTCCTCTCTCTCTCTCTCTCTCTCTCTCTCTCTGGCTCTCTACCTGCCCTACCTGTCCACTTCATTTCAGAGAGCTCCTTTACTGTTCTCTGACCTGGCTCCCACTACACTCACTGCCATTTGCAGTTTCACTGCTTCTTTTGCTACTACAAGTAATAAAAGAAAAAAAAATCTTCAAAAAATAATAAAAGTTAAAAAAATAAAAGGTGACAAATGTCAAAAGAGAAAAGAAGGTAGATGAGGACTGCATTAAGCTGTCAAGCAGATTGATAATTACGAAATACGCAGTCATCCTCCTGTAGGGAATAGCTTCCCAATGACACATCACTGTTCCTTCCCAAACTGCACAGTCAATGTAATTGTCCCTGGACAGTTTGACTTTGTACATTGATGTAAGAGCTTCACAAAAAAATCCTAAACGAAACCACTCCACTCTGCCCAAACACTCTCAACTATGGTCCTTCTTTTTATCAAGCTGATACAAACCTAAGGAAATTCATCTTAAGACAAAACAAAGCAAGCATAACTTGGAAGGTGAAGCACTTTTACTAAAAATGCATTACAAAGTTAAGAATCTAAAATAGCCACTGTCCTGGCACCCTCATCCCAAATTCTGCTGATCATTTTGTTCTGCTAGAGAAGAATTTAAGAACATAGTTGCTATGGGTTTTATATATATGTGTATACAAAGATAGCTTTATATGTACATGTATGTTTATACACACACAGATACATACATCTAAGAGATAAGAAATTAAAAACAGTAAAAATCTTGATACCTTCTTCATGGCCTGACACTTGGCTGTCTCAGAAAAGCCAATCATCTTATCGGGAGAACAGATCTTGATGAAGGGGAAGTTGGATTCCTCTGCAATCTTTGCAGCTAACGCAGTCTTCCCACTATGAGGAGGGCCTGCATAAAGACATGAGCAAGTCAAGGGAAAAAAGCCAACCCAAGCAAAAGGCATAAAACAAGTTTTAACTTTTATCCCCAACGTATTAAGGTCTCAACTAGTTGCTCATTAACATTTCCTGACACAATTTCATGACAGACATGTTTCCTTTTATTTATTAGCAACTAAACTTAACAAACTGATTAGCATTTCTCAAAAGTGTGGTGAAACACATTCCTTCTTACTTTCTCACACAGCTTTCATCTTTCAAACTTCTGGGTGAATGTATGAAGTACAAGGGTTTTGCTTCTTCAAAAAAACAAAACGATGCATTCAAATGCTTATCAGTACTTGTGTTATTCTGTCAAATCATTTGTCTAGCAAAAACATATAATCTTTTTAGGAGATGATATTGAGAGCAGGGAAAATTGCCTGTTAGAAGCAAATATGACTTAAAAAGCTACAACTCTAAAAACAAAAAGGCCACCAAATCTACAAAATACCTGTACTTAGACATCCCTCCCTTCCCTTCTGTGTGAAAGAAGAAGGGTCCTCTTCCAACTGTGAACCAATCAACTCTGCCTCCCTATCTTCTTAGAGTCTGGCGTTATTGACTGTTTCTCTCTCCCATCTGTTCAGCCTCTTTCTCTTCTCTGAAGTCTTTCCAACAGCAGTTAGACGTGTGGGCCCCTCTCAGGAGCACATCTCCCCGTTCCTCGGACAGCTTCTCCTCATCCTTCGGGCCTTGGTTTAATGTGTTCCTCTCAGGAAGCCTTTACCTTTATACCCGTGGAAAGGGTAGGTTCCCCTGCCATGTGCCCTCATGGAAATTTGCTGCTGTCGTGCTAAGCAAAACTACCAATTAATCATTCGCGAGTAGAATGTTCTTTCCCTTTTGTCTACCCAGTGAACTCCTAACTGACCCAGCAAGGCCTAAATTAAATATCACTTCTCCATTTCCCTGCCCATGCCTTTGCAAAATGGCTTGCATTCACCTACCCCTTTACACATATATGCTGTAGATAGGAATTTATTTACATGTCTTTTTTCATGACCAGACTGAATGCCTGAATGTCTGTACCCCCGCCAGAGCCTAAAATACAGTAGGTTCTCAGCATAAATTTAATTTTAAAATTGAGTACTATGTGGTATCATTCAGTCCATTAAGTACTACAGAAATTTAGACATAATCCTATAAGAAAACTAGTTGCTACTATTCATTAGTAACATTCTAACTCAAGAAAACTTTAATACATCCACAATATGGCTATATAGTCTGGATTACTATTTCATATCATAACAAGCTTTAGAATGAAAAATGATTCATTTTTCTGGAACATACTAAATGGTTTCGGAAAAGTGCTGCTTTCTACATTTGAATGGCTTCTCCTCAATCTTCCTCACCTTCCAGAAGGACGCTGACCAAGGGTGTGCGGTCACTGTTTTTAGTCTGTTGTACCAGCAGCTCCCCGTCATCCAGGACACGAGTGACTGGGTCACCCCACTTGATGATTCCATTCATAATGTAACTGGCATAATCCTCTTGGTTTGTGCCAAATGCCTAGTGAGGAAAAGGGTAGTTTAAAGCATTTTGAATATTAATATTAAAATATTTAAAGGTATAAAAGTAATAAATTCCTACACACTAAAAGTATTGAGCACTATCCCATATTAATGTAAAAAACCTGAAAAGTTTTATAATTGATCATTTAACTTGTTATCCAGTGGGGCGGGGGGAGGTGGGTGAAGCTGCTTTGAGTGACTGAAGGAATAAAAGTAAATAGATTCTAGGTTCATACTCTAAGAGCTCAAACACCAAAAATTCCTAAAAGAAAGAATATGCTTCAACATGCTTGATCCTATAAAGAATATGCAGGTTTTGGTCATTTTGTTAACAACAAAGAGAAAAAAGTGATTTTGGACTTAGAAATAAGAAGCAAGGGGATGGCACTGTGGTGCAGTGGGTTAGGCCAGTGCTTGCGACGCCGGCATGCCATGTCAGAGTGCTGGTTCATGTACCAGCTGCTCTGCTTCCATCCATCCTCCTGATAATGTACCTGCTGCCAGCAGATGATGGCCCAAGTGCTTGGCCTCTGCCACTGACATGAGAGACCAAGGATGGAGCTCCTGGCTCCTGGCTTCAGCCTGTTCCAGCCCTGGCTGTTGCAGCCATTTGGGGAATGAATCAGTGGATGGAAGATTCCCCTTCCCTCCTTTCCAATCTCTCTCTCCCTCTCTCTCTCTCTCTCTCTCTCTTGTTCTTGTTCTTATTCTCTGTTTCTTTGTCTTTCAAATAAATAAATAAATAAATCTTTTTTTTTAAAAAAAGAAATCAGAAATAACTCAGCAAAGACATTATCCTTACACTGACTGCAGGCGCTATGGATTACAATGGGAATACAAAATGGTATTGATCATGTCCACATCAACTGTATGGTAGGGGATATAAGTTAAATGGCACCAAATATATGTCTGTAAGTATAAGCTTTAGAATGGTATAGAAACGAGCAGCTATAATCAAGACTGAAAGGTTAGTAAAGGAAAAAAAGCAATTATTTTATATAATAACTTTGAACTTGTCCTTCTTCAATTTCAACTTATAATCTCAAAGATTATAACTCCCATTAAAGCAGCTGGAAAAGTAGTCAACAACTATAGTGCTTACAATTGAACTGGATTTTCTGAAAGCTAACAGGAGGGGCCAGCGCTGTGGTGTGGCGGGTGAAGCCACTGCCTGCAGTGCCGGCATCCTGTGTGGGCGCCAGTTCGAGTCCTGGCTGCTCCACTATGATCCAGCTCTGTGCTGTGGTCTGGGAAAGAGGTGGAGGATGGCCCAGGTCTTTGGGTCCCTGCACCCGCATGGGAGGCCCGGAGGAGGCTTGTGGCTCTAGCCGCTGCAGCCAGCTCGGGGGTGAGTCAGTGGATGGATGACCTCTTTCTCTCTGTCTCTCCTTTTCTCCTTCTCTGTGTGGCTCTGACTTTCAAATGAATAAATAAATCTTAAAAAAAAAAAAAAAAAAAAAAGAAAGCTAACAGGAGACTAAATGAACAGTAAAACATAACAGTGTATATGTAAAGTTCATGTATCTTGAGAATTTCAACTTTTTAAAGACTACCACATACTTCAAAAGGTCAATATTTGATTACCCAAAATACGGAATTATGTTAACAGTTCTTCAGAATCTGAATCTCAGAGAAATTCAAATCTGAAACAATATCCAGTGGTCTCTGGTCCTTATTACTTTGACAAAAAGAAAACTGCTTTCGGGCTACCCCTTAGGTAGTGTCCTTGCATTCCTGTGGACACACAGGGAGTCCTTGCTCTCTGGCTGAGAACGGGCAAGCTCTGGCCCTGCAGAGGAAGAGCCTAATGAGTGCTGGCTGGATGCTGTTACAGTACACATGGAAGTTGGACGGCTCTTGTCTGCAGTGGTTCCAAGCACACACTCCAAACCTCGCAGCAGAAGCTTTAGATGCCTGGAACAAAGCAGTGACTCTCCCAGCTCACACAGCTTGTTTTCGTACATAGCCTGTCATTTCATTATTTCATTCTCCAGACCCCTGGACTAAACAAAAGTAAGTTTTTAGACAAATTATTTGTCACCAAAAAATCCTTAGAATAGATCATCTAGTATGGGTTCAAATAATGTTGATAACTAATGGATAACAGCAAAAGACTAGATCATTTCCATTGCTTAGTAACTTTCGAAAGTAATTATATTTGAACATCACAATAGTCATAAAATGTAGACAGGGTTAAAAGAAATTTACTTTTGTCTTTAAAAGAGATATCTGCAACAAATTGTTATTGTTAAGAACACATAACAAATAGCCAATAAGTATATGGTAAGATGCTCGACCAACTAATTATTTGGGAAATGCAAATCAACACCATAATGAGATTTCACCTCATAATCATTAGAATGGCTACTACCAAAGGTAGAGACAATAATGAGCATTGGTGGAAATGTGAAGAAACTGAAATCCCTGTTATTAGTGGTAATGTAAAATAGTAGGGTCACGTGGAGAAATAGAATGGAGAGTACACAAATGATTAACAATGGAATACCATAGGATCCAACAATCCCACAACAGTAAGAAGGAAAGGAAGGTCTGGGCAGACATTTGCACAGCCATATCCACAGCAGTGCTACTGAGGATAGCTACAAAGTGGAAGCCACCAACCGTCCACTGATGGGTGAGTGGAGACCAAAACAGAGTATTCCTCAGCCTTAAAATCTGAAGATATTCTGACCTATGTTGTGACATGGATGTACCCTTAGGACACTATGCTAAGTGAAATAAGCCAGTCACAAAAAGACAAATCCTATATGATTTCACTTACATGAAATACTTAAAGGGGTCAAAATCACAGACACGGAAAGTAGAATGATGGCTGCTGTGGACTGGGGGGAAGGAAAAATGGGGAGTCTTTTAATGGGTACAGAATTTCAGTGTTATAAGACAGAAAGAGTTCTATAGATGAATGGTGGTGATGGTTACACAACATGATCAATGTATTTAACACCACTGAACTGTACTCACACACTTAAAAATGGTGAAAATGGTAAATTTTATATGTGTATTCTAACACATTAAAAACTGAGAAAAAATAATTTGTACAGATCAAAAAAGAATAAAAAATAAGGGGTTGGCACTGTGGCATAGCAGGTAAAGCTGCTGCCTGCAGTGCTGGCATCCCATACGGGCACTGTTCTGAGTCCTAGCTGTTCTACTTCCAATCCAGCTCTCTGCTATGGGCTGGAAAAGCAGTAGAAGATGGCCCCCAGTCCTTGGGCCCCTGAACCTGAGTGAGAGACCCGGAAGAAGCTCCTGGCTCCTGGCTCCGGACTGGCCTAGCTCTGGCTGTTGTGGCATTTGGGGAGTGAACAAGTGGATGGAAGACCTCACTCTCTCTCTCTCTGCCTCTTTCTTTCTGTAATTCTGTCTCTCAGATAAATAAATAAGTCTTTAAAAAAAAAAAGGATAACAAGAATAAAATAAGAATAAAGAAAAACAAGAAAAAGACACAAATGGTATTTCATAGAAGATACTGATGTGGCTAATAACCATTAGAAGAAATGCTTAATCTCATAAGTAATCAGCAGAATACAATCCAGACCAAAGTGAGATCCCATTTTATTCCCAACTGAATGGCAAAAATTAAGCCTGACAATACCAAGTGTTGGACAGCATGTATAACAAGAGGGTCTCTCTCATATTCCTGGAACACTGGTAACTGTCTCAACTACTGGCACAACAGTTTGAAATTATCTTTTATAGTTGGACATTCATATATTCAACAACCCATAAATGTAAGTCTTAAATTTATATCTATGAGAAATTAATTCAAGAATGCTTAAAACAGCATTTGTTGGTAATAGTAAAAAACCGGTAACATTCCAAATGCCCATTAACAAGGAAAATAAATTGTGGTAGTCAAACAATGGAATGCTTTCAGCAATGAAAATGAATGATGTACAGCTTCAGGAAATCATATGGATGATGCCTGGTAAAGAAGAATTAACAAAATAGCAAGTTCTAAAATTTATACACACCACATTTTATTTTACATGCCATGTACAGAGACTAATGACAATGGTGTGTCATGAATTAGATTAAGATTAATCTAATTCTGCACACTGAGATGCACTAAAACAAACATCCACACCTCTTTAAGAACTGGACCTTTTTACAATTTTTTTAAACCAATAGAAGGCTCTGACAATGGTTACTAAAACATTACTGGTTGTTTTATATAAAAATGGGTTAATAACCTTAGACTATATTCTGAAGTTCTAACTTTATTTTAAACACTTTGTAAGAAGATTGCAACTTTTTTTTCAGGGCTTCCATGATGGTTAAGAGACTTAGGAATTATGGTAGCCATAGGAACAAAAGGTACTGAGCAAGAGCAAGGCACACTTTGGAGGAGGTTGGGAAAAATAGCGCTAGAGGAGGTAAAAGAGAGAGGCGGATATCAGAGTTAATTTGAAGTATCTTAATAACTGATACCCAAAGGATGGATTGAATTTAGGTTTCTATAGCTTGAGATTTTTATATAGGAACCAATAAGGAAAGTAATTTCAGTTTAATATAAAGTAAGAACTCATACTTAAATGTCTCAAAATTGAATGGGCTGCCTTAAAAGAATGTAAACTCCCTATCACAAAACATTTAGGTTAAGTATGGGCTCCTGCACTGATAGAGATGCTTCCAAGTCTATGATTTTCTCATTTCATGAAATTATGTAGGATGACCTTCTGTAACATGCTTATTTCTTTCCTGAATTAATACTGTTATTATTATTTGTCATATACATCACTCATTGTGCATACTCACTGGTTTAATATCATTCTCCAAAGAAGCAAGGAAGTCTCCTCTTGTCACCTGCAGGCTCTCTGCTTTCTCCATGTCCACTTCTACTTTAGTGCTGGCCTAAGCAAAAATGAAAACACAATGTAAGGTCTTCCACGATTTAAGAATATTTTCAGCCTCAGAACAACATCTGAAGGTTAAAAAGAATATCTTCACAGATTAAAAAAATCCAATAGTTATGAATTATGCATATGAACAGGGTTAATTTATTAATGTCTAGAAGATACAGAAAACTAAAATTTAATAACAAAAATCATAAAATAAGCAAAGAACACATGAATAGACACTTCTAAAGAGATATACAGATGCTCAATAAACACATAAAAAGGTGTCCAAGATCACGAATTATTTGGAAAGTACAAATCAAACTTCAATGAGATTTTGCCTCACAACCATTAGGATGACTACTACTACAGAAAAAGAAAAAAAATAGTAAGTGTTGGTGAGGATGTGGAGAAACTGGAATCCTTGTGTGCTCATTGGTGGGGATGTAAAACAGTACAGACATTCTGGAAAATAAAATGGAGATTTCTCAAATAATTAAAATAGAATTACTGTATGATCCAAAAATTCCACTTCCAAGAATATTCCCAAAAGAACTGAAACCAAGTTCTTGAAGAAATATTTGAACAGTCATATCCACAGCACTGTTATTCACAATTGTTAAAATGTAGAAGCCACCAAAATGTCCAAAATGCCATGTGTATGTGCGTGTGTGTGTGTGTGTGTAAACAATGGACTATTATTCAGCCTTTAAAAAGGAAGGAGGGGCCGGCACTGTGGAGCAACAGGTTAAAGCCCTGGCCTGCAATGCCAGCACCCCATATGGGTGCTGGTTCAAGTCCAGCTCTCTGGTATGGCCTGGAAAACCATCAGAAGATGGCCCAAGTCTTTGGGCCCCTGCACCCATGTGGGAGACCTGGAAGAAGCTCCTGGTTCCTGGCTTTGGATCGGCACAGCTCTAGCAACTGCAGCCAGTTGGGGAGTGAACCAGTGGATAGAAGACCTTTTTTTTTTTTTTTTTTTTTTGACAGGCAGAGTGGACAGTGAGAGAGAGAGACAGAGAGAAAGGTCTTCCTTTGCCGTTGGTTCACCCTCCAATGGCCGCTGCGGCTGGTGCGCTGCAGCCGGCGCACCGCACTGATCCGATGGCAGGAGCCAGGTACTTATCCTGGTCTCCCATGGGGTGCAGGGCCCAAGGACTTGGGCCATCCTCCACTGCACTCCCTGGCCACAGCAGAGAGCTGGCATGGAAGGGGGGGCAACCGGGACAGAATCCGGCACCCCAACCGGGACTAGAACCCGGGGTGCTGGCGCCGCAAGGCGGAGGATTAGCCTAGTGAGCCGCGGCACCGGCCAGAAGACCTCTCTTTCTTTGCCTCTGCCTCTCAGTAACTCTGCCTTTCAACTAAATTTAAAAATCTTTAAAAAAAAAATAAAAAGGAAGGAAATTCTGACACACATCACAGGATGGATTAACCTTGGACAGTATGCTGAGTGAAATAAGTCCACTGTAGAAACACAACTGCTGTATAATTCACTTATATGAGGTACTTAAAAGAGTTAGAATTCACAGACATAGAAAGCAGAAAGATGGTTGCCAGGGGTTAGGGGAAGGAGAAAAAGAGAAGTTATTTTTGAATGGGTAGTTGCAGTTTTATAAGATGAATGAAGGATTGTGGCTATGGTTACATAACATGATGAAAACATTTATATTGCTAAACTATACTCACACCCTTAACAATGTTTAAAATAGTAAATTTTATGTTATGTGTATTTTAACACAATAAACTGGAGAAAAAAAGGCAAAGTGAACCAAACCAAAACATCTTTCTCAAGTTCACAAATTGTGTGTGTGTGTGTGTGTGTGTGTGTGTATAAATGGTCTGAACAATTCCACTTGTAGGCACTTACTACATAAGTTAAGATCACAAGTGTGCAGGAAGTTACATGTACACAGGTATCCAGGTTAGTATTTTGTACTAACAAAAGACTAGAAGGAAAGGGGACCAACTAAGTAAATTACAACTTATCTACTCCAAAGAACACTGTATAGCCATCTGGTAAAACACTGAGGCGAAGACAAAACAGGTACAGAAGGTAAGCATGTATTTTCAGAATAACCTCCAGAGGCATTAAAGATGCATAGACACCAGGCTCCATCCCCTTACAAACTTGATTTAACAGGTCCTGTAAAGGGTGCAGGTATTATAGTTTTATAAAGTGCCATACAGGTAATTCAAGTTTTATAATCATTACTCTAAGAGACCAAGGACCTAAAACTTTCATTTGTATTCATGGTTTATGCTTGAGAATCTATGTGCCAGCTCTGCATAGTCTGCTTACTGCACCTGGAGCTAACACTTAGGACATCTGGAGAAGCATCGAGGCCTTTATCAGCACTTGGAGCTGCCTGGACCTGAGGAGCGATTAAGATACCAACACATTTTTAAATGTGATTGGGCTCATTACCAATAGCACAAAGCAAGTGAGTCTAATCTTTAAATTGGTATCAGGGCCCTAAAAAAAAAAAAAAAAAACCATCTTCAAAAAAAAAAAAAAGCTGACTGTAAAACAAACATATTAAGCAATTATCAACCGTCTATCAATTATAAAACACGAGTCATGTTCCTTTAGGAACAGATAGTTAAGACAAAATAACACAGGTTTAATCAAGAAGTCAGCCCTGCATGATAAAAAGAACCATGTCAGGAAACTGCATCAACATGGCAAACAGAACCCACTTATTCATCTCCCTTCCTCCCCCAAACCTCAAGAAATGGCAGAAAGTGAAATGAGCACTGAGTGGGGTAAACGGAAAACACACACACATCTGTTCAGAGACACTGCTGCAAACCTTAGAGAATGTCCTAGAATGTTTCTATGAGACAAAGGTAGGTTGCTTTCAAAGAAACCAAAATAAGTCAGGTAGGACACCTTTCACTGGCAGCACTGGAAACTAGAAGACAATGAAATCACATCTTCAAAACTATGTCTGGAGAGCTGCCCTAGAAGTATCACCACGAGGTACACAGCAAGGCCCAGGGGAGCACTGTCACACAGTATTAATATTAGTAACCACAATCAGGAACAATTTATGCGTTGAAATTATTCATTCATCACTTTATTTACTGAATACTTACCATATACCAAGCACTGCTCTAGGAACTAGAGACAGCAGTAAATAAAGCAGACAAGGACTCTGCCCCTAGGGATCTAGTATTTAAAAGTGTTATAGGACACTGTGCATTTTTCCAAAAAATAAGAGAAGACTAGCATACACTGATATGGAAGGCTATCCAAGACACATTGGCAAGTGAAAATTAAAACTATAGTACAGGGGCCTGCGTTGTGGCACAGCAGGTAAAGCTGCTAGAGGTGCCACAGAGGTGCCAGTTCAAGTCCCAGCTGTTCCACTTCCAATCTAGCTTCCTGCCAATGCACCTGGGAAAATCAGCACCTGGGAAAGCAGCAGAGGATGGCCCAAGAGCCCAGGCCCCTGTAGTAAGCTCCTGGCTCCTGACTTTGGACTGACTCAGCCCCAGTTATTGCAGCCATTTGAGAAGTGAACTAGAGAATGAAAGATCTCTGTCTCTCCCTCTCTCTGTGTAACTCTTTCAAATAAAGAAATAAATCTTTAAAATAAATATAGTACAATTCTATTAATTTTTTTTAAAAAGGACATATGTACATGAGTATAAATATAAAGAAAACAACTTAAGCCATATTCCAAGTGTTCTCAGCTCTGGGGAGGGGGCGGGAAGGGTGTTAGAGACGGTCTTATTTTTCCCTACATTCTCTGGCATCCTTGATCCTTCTACAAAGAGAATATATTCACGCACAACTTCTGTACTTTTAAAAAGAGAGAAAGCCACGGTAACATTTAAATAGACAAATATTCTTAGGTAGAACAATTAGCATTTAAATTATTAATAAGGCATTCATTGGCACCCATGAGGCATTCAATATATATTAATCACATTTAATTGGCATTTCTAAAGTTAAAACAAGGAAGCCTCTTCATGAAAGAACTAAGGTAGCACATAAAACATAAATCTCTGCAATTATTTTTTTAATTTTAAGATTTATTTATTTATTTGAAAGTCAGAGTTACACAGAGAGAGAAGAAGAGGCAGAGGCAGAGGCGCGGGGCGGGGGGAATCTTCCATCCACTGGTTCATTCCTCAAATGGCCTCAACAGTCGGAGCTGGGCCGATCTGAAGCCAGGAGCTTCTTCCAGGTCTCCCACACAGGTGCAGGGGCCCAAGGATTTGGGCTTTCTTCTACTGATTTCCCAGGCCATAGCAAGGAGGTAGATCAGAAGTGGAGCAGCCAGGACTTGAACCAGCGCCCATATGGGATGCTGGCACTGCAGGCGGTGGCTTTACCTGCTACGCCACAGTGTCAGTCCCTGTAGTTATTTATTTTCTAAAAAAGATTTACTTTCTTTTTGAAAGTCAAGAGTTACAGATAGAGGGAAAGACAGAGAGATCTTCCATCTACTAATTCACTCCCCAGATGGCTGCAATGGCTGGCAGTGAGCCAGGCCGAAGCCAGGAGCTTCATCTGGGTATCCCATATGGATAGCAGGTGCCCAAACACCTGGGCCATCTTCTGCTGCTTTTCCCAGGCCATTAAGCAAGGAGTTGGAAGAGAAGTGCAGCAGCAGGGACATGAACAGGTGCCCATTTGGGATGCTAGTGTCATAGGCGGCAACTTTACCTGTTATGCCACAATGCCGGCTCCTCTACAGTTCTTTTTAAAGAATTTTTTTTTTTTTTTTTTTTTTTTTTTGACAGACAGAGTGGACAGTGAGAGAGAGAGACAGAGAGAGAAAGGTCTTCCCTTGCCGTTGGTTCACCCTCCAATGGCCGCCGCGGCCAGCGCGCTGCGGCCGGCACACTGCGCTGATCCGATGGCAGGAGCCAGGAGCCAGGTGCTTTTCCTGGTTTCCCATGGGGTGCAGGGCCCAAGCACCTGGGCCATCCTCCACTGCACTCCCTGGCCACAGCAGAGGGCTGGCCTGGAAGAGGGGCAACCGGGACAGAATCCGGCGCCCCAACCGGGACTAGAACCCGGTGTGCCGGCGCCGCTAGGCGGAGGATTAGCCTAGTGAGCCGCGGCGCCGGCCTCTTTTTAAAGAATTTTCACATACACTACCTCATTTCATTATATCACCTCTCATTTTATACTTACACAAACCTGAAGGTTTTCATAAGTTATTAAGGGTAGATGGAGGATAGGTACCCTTAAATAAAGGTTTGAACTCTGAGTAAAACTTTTTTTAAAGATTTTTTTAAAAAAGATTTACTTATTTATCTGAAAGTCAGAGTTAGAGAGAGAGGGACACACACACACACACACACACACACACACACACAGAATCTTCCAATCGCTGGTTTACTTCCCAGATGCCTACAACAGCTTCCTCCAGGTTTCCCACATGGGTGGCAGGGGCCTAAGCACTTGGCCATCTTCTGCTGCCTTTCCCAGGCCATTAGCAGGGAGCTGGATCAGAAGTGGTGCAGCTGGACATGAACCAGCGCCTGAATGGGATGACAGCATTGTAAGTGGTAGCTTTATTCACTGTACCACAACACTGGCTCCAAGATTTATTTCTTTGAAAGGCAGACTGAAAGAAGCACACTGACAGAGAACAACATGTGCTCACTCCCTGTATGCCCACAAAAGCCAGGGCTGGGCTGGGCCAAAACCAGAAACCAGGAATTCTTCTGGGTCTCCAACACGGGTGGCAGGAAAGCAAATACTTGGTCCATCACCTGCTGCCTCCCAAGCACATGAACAGAAAGCTGGATCAGAATGAGAGGTAGGATACAATTCCAGGCCCTCTCAATACAGGATGCGGGAATCCCAGGTGGCAGTTTATTCTGGGCCACAGTGCCATCCCAAATCTAATTAAAACTTTTTGACTCATCAAAATGGATTTCAGAAGTTGTAAACTCTCAGGTAAAAGTGAAAATGAGCTCTGACAGAATCATTAATATCCCAGTGAAGCTACCAGCCTCATTTAAATGTCACCTTCCTTTATGTACAGCCCTAAGCTTTTACTGTATTTTATATTTTAAATTTTTATTTAAGAGGGAGGGAGAGAGAGAGGGAGACCTCTCGTTCACTGGTTCAATCCCCAAATGCTTGCAACATCCAGGGCTGGGACTGGCCAAAGCCAAACTTAACCTCCCACATGGGTGGCAGGGAACCAGCTGCCTTCCAGGGTACACAGCAGCAGGAAGCTGGAATTGGGAACAGAGCCAGAACTTGAACCCAGGCACTCTCATGGAACGTGGGCACCTCATCAGCATCTTAAACACTAGGTCAAACATTTTACAGTTTGATTTGCTTTCATAATAAAACTGAATTCAAATGACAGACTAATTCAAAAGAAGAATCTTGTTCATCTTTCAACATTTGCCAAAAAATAGATTTCATGACTGAAGCTGTTGCAAAACCTATCTTTCTACTAATTATTAGGAAAGGATCATCATGCAACGAATTAAAAGTTAATTAAGAGAACAGTCATTTAGTCTAGTGGTTAAGTTACCCACATCCCACATTGGAGTTTCTGGGTTTGATTCAAGTAACTGGGTTCCAGTCTCTCACGTGGGAGACCTGGATTGTGTTCCCAGATCCTGCCTCTGGCCCTGGCCCAGGCCCTGCTGTTCTGGGCCCTGGGTGACTAAAGCTGGAGCTCTGTCTGTCTTTCTGCCTTTCAAATTAAAACAAAAAAAATAATTAAGTGAATTAATCCAACAGGGAAAACTAGAGCAATGACTAGGAAATTTCAGAGAAAGAATATTATAAACACACAAATAAGAACATTAATTTTATCCCAGTCTTAAGATTATGTAAAAACATTTTTAAAGTACAGTGTTTTATAAAATAAATTCTTTTTAAAGTACAGTGTTTTATAAAATAAATTCTTTTTCTTAAGGGAAGGTGTTAATTGGGAGAAACCCGACAGACTGGAGGCAAGGGGAGAAGAAAGAAAAAGAGAAACTCTCTCTATATATCTCTCTGTAACTCTTTGAAATAAATACATCTTTTTTTTTTTTTTTTTTTTTTTTTTTTTTTTGACAGGCAGAGTGGACAGTGAGAAAGAGAGACAGAGAGAAAGGTCTTCCTTTTGCCGTTGGTTCACCCTCCAATGGCCGCCGCGGCCGGCGCGCTGCGGCCGGCGCACCGCGCTGATCCGATGGCAGGAGCCAGGAGCCAGGTGCTTTTCCTGGTCTCCCATGGGGTGCAGGGCCCAAGCACCTGGGCCATCCTCCACTGCACTCCCTGGCCACAGCAGAGAGCTGGCCTGGAAGAGGGGCAACCGGGACAGAATCCGGCGCCCCGACCGGGACTAGAACCCGGTGTGCCGGCGCCGCTAGGCGGAGGATTAGCCTAGTGAGCCGCGGCGCCGGCCAATAAATACATCTTTTAAAAATTATTTTTATTGGAAATTATTAAGGTGTGGAACTGGGTTAATTTTGGTCTTGATACAATGGCCTTTGACCACCTCTTATAATAACAGTTTTGACAAGAAAACAGGAAAAGATGGCTAGAAAGAGGATTTATTTTAGAATAAGCTCTTCTTAGGTACTCCAGGAATTTTAGAAGTTACCTAGTTGCTGGCATTGTGGAGTAGTGGGTAAAGCTGCTGCCTACAATGCCAGCATCCCATACGGGCACTGGTTTGAGTCCTGGCTGCTCCACTTCCGATCCAGCTCCCTGCTAATGGCCTGGGAAAAGCAGCAGCAGATGGCCCAAGTTTTGGGGCCCTGCCACCCCCATGGGAGACCCAGAAGAAGCTCCAGGCTGCTGGCTTCAAATTGGCTCAGCTCCGGCCATTCTAGTCATCTGGGGAGGGAACCAGTGAGTGGAAGATCTCTCTCTTCTCTCTCTGTAAGTCTGACTGTCAAATAAGTAAATAAATCTTAAAAAGTTGCCTAACTGTAAATAATCAATATTACAATTATTACTACCTCTTCACTAAAATAAATTTTCTAAGGATGTCTTTTGGCAAAAATTACTTTTTATGAAAATTAGTAGTTTTATTAGTAAAAAAAGTCTACAATTCAGAACTGTTTCTTATTCAGATTTGTTTGAATTAGTAACCTTTTATTCTGCATTTTATTTATAACAACCAGTCAATCTAGAATATGCAGCATCTTTCATCTTATCCCTGCAGAAACTAATAAACTTGTATCTCAACACTAGCAAATGCCAAGTGGCCACCCTTAAATTTCATAGCTTCTTAAACTGACCTTTGAAAGTTCTTCTCATTCCTCTGAAATTAAGGGCAGCACGACCTTAATCAAATTCTACAAAAATAAGAAATAATTTTATTGAAATTGTATAAATGGAAGTCAGAGGTTGGCCTCAGTTTATGAAGTGCATGTATGTGTGTCCCCTTAACCTACTGCTTACAACAGATTAGAGAAGAAATTTAGGGTATGAATTTTCTCTACCTGAAGCAGAAATTCCTTTTGAGATAAAAATGACCAAACGTCACTTGAATTTGAGTTGACCACAAACATGGAGCCAAGTACAAATGACATGAACATCAGGTATCATGACTGGATCTTCCAGTTATTTCAGATCCATTCAGTTCACCTGATTAGAGCTTTTGAAAGGAAGCAAAACAACACTAATGATGGCTTTTTATAGTACAAAAGGACATCATAATCAACAGTTTCATTGTTGAGAATGTTCTAAAGTTCTATATCAATTTTAAATAGTAAGTTACAAATTAAATTTATTCATCAATCACTACTAAAAAAGATATAAACATCAACAGCAATGGGAAGTCTAAAACCATGTCTTCATGAAGCTAAGGATGAGTCCCGCTGGGAAGACAGCATTTAAACACCTTTGGAAAATGAAGATTTTTTAAAAAATACAAATAAGGAAATGTTAGTAACATTTCTTTTTGGAGGGTGAGACTTGTCCTATATACCTTTCTTTTCCCTAAAGTATCTATGCATTAGCTATTCCATAGATAATACAAAAGAATTAAAAGCTGTTTGGTAGGTTATTAATCACAAATCAGTATGTATCATCTGAAGCTTAAAGAGAATTCAACCACATAGAAAAAGGGAGGGAAATAATAACCACACTACCTCCTACTTGCAAATCTAAAGGATAAATACAAGTTCTAAACAGTGTGTAAAAACGCTTTCATTTTACAATTAGAAAAACCTTAACTGTATATAGTCTACAAAAACTCAGAAACTAAGATACTGAAAAAGATGCATGAGGGTACAAAAAAACTCATGGAAAATGGAATTAAAAGATGAGTTTAGGGGTGGGTGTTTGCACAGTGGTTAAGACATCACTTAGGACACCCCAGTATGGGTTCAAGGGCTGGCTCTGCTTCTGATTCCAGCTTCCATTTTATACACACCTTAGGAGGCAGCAGGTGAAGGCTCAAGCTACTTGAATCTCTGCTATCCATGTGGGAGATCTATATTGAGTAAGAGGGTCCTGGCTTTGGCTTGGCTCAGCCCTGGCTGTTGCAGGCACTGGGGGAATAACAAGGGGATGGAAGATCTCTCTCTATTCCTCTTTCAAATAAAATGAAAATAAATAAAAGAGGAATTTAGGGATGCGTGTTGGGTCTAGCAGTTATGACACCTGTCTGTAATCAGATGGACTGCCTGAGTCCCATACTCGTTCCAGCTTCTGACTCCAGCTTCCTGCTAGCACAGACCTAGGAGGCAGTGATAATATCTCAGGTAGCTGGCTTTCTGTCACCAAAGTAGGAGACCTGAACTGCATTCTTGGATCCTGGTTTTAACCCAACCCAGCCCCAGCCATTGCAGGCATGTACAGAATAAATTAGAGGGTGGGAGCACTTTCTGTCGGTCTCTCTCAAAAAAAATTTTTTTTAGTTTATTTTTGATACAAAATATTTTGAAACCCATGCTACAAGGAGTCTTCAAAAAGTGCATGAAAATGTATACTATGAAAAAACTATGCATGGATTTCAAAAATTTTTTGTACCAGAATAAACTTAAATTTTTAGTTACATTTTTTCTCTGAGCATTTGGAATAACACTTATATAGAATATATTTTCAAATCAGTCAATAATACTAAAAGAGAAATAATTAGTATTTCATATAGTTTATGAGTTTAAGGTATTTTCATATATAGTATTTGATTTCATTCTCACAAAAATCTGGTGAAATAGTTATTTCCCCTTTACAGGCCAGAAACAACAAAAAAGAAAAATAAATGTAATGTAGAACCACACATGACTATGAATTCTGTGATCTTCCTATCATTCATAATTGGTATATTAAGCCATTTATTTATTTATTTTTTAGCTAGTTATTTTAAGATTTACTTATTTTGGGGCCGGCTCCATGGTGCAGTAGGTTAATCCTCCACCTGCAGTGCTGGCATCCCATATGGGCAATGGTTCTAGTCCCAGTTGCTCCTCTTCCAGTCCAGCTCTCTGCTATGGCCTGGGAAAGCAGTAGAGGATGGCCCAAGCCCTTGGGCCCTGCACCCGCATGGGAGACCTGGAAGAAGCACCTGGCTCCTGGCTTTGGATCTGTGCGGCTCCAGCCATTGTGGCCATTTGGGGAGTGAACCAATGGAAGGAAGACCTTTCTCTCTGTCTCTCCCTCTCACTGTCTATAACTCTACCTCTCAAATAAATAAATAAAAATCTTTAAGAAAAAAAAGATTTATTTATTTTATACTTATTTTATTTTAAAGGCAGAGTGACAGAGAAAGGGAAAGACAAATCTTCCATCAGCTGCTTCACTCCCCAAATGCTTACAACAACTATGCCTGGGGCCAGGCCAGAGCCAGGAGCCCAGTGCTCCATCTGGGACTCCCATATGAGTGACAGGAACCCGAGCTCTTGGACCATCATCTGCTGCCTTTCAAGTGCATTAGCAGGAAACTGGGTTGGAAGCACAGAGAAACTGGGACTTGAACTAGCACTCTGATATGGGATGCAGGTGTCCTAAGAGACGTCTAGCTTAACTTGCTGTGCCACAACACCTGCCCCACAATACTCTTCTTCTTCTTCTTCTTCTTTTTTTTTTTTTTTTTTTTTTGACAGGCAGAGTGGACAGTGAGAGAGAGAGTTTCAGAAAGAAAGGTCTTCCTTTTTGCCGTTGGTTCACCCTCCAATGGCTGCCGCCGCGGCCGGTGCACTGCGGCCGGTGCACCGCGCTGATCCGAAGGCAGGAGCCAGGTGCTTATCCTGGTCTCCCATGTGGTGCAGGGCCCAAGGACTTGGGCCATCCCCCACTGCACTTCCTGGCCACAGTAGAGAGCTGGCCTGGAAGAAGGGCTACCGGGACAGAATCTGGTGCCCCGACTGGGACTAGAACCCGGTGTGCCGGCGCCTCAAGGCGGAGGATTAGCCTAGTGAGCTGTGGCGCTGGCCCACAATACTCTTCTAAAAATTAATTTATATTATTTGAGATGCAGAGAGTGACAGCAAGAACAACACACACACACACACACACACACACACACTACCCACTGGTTCACTCCAAAAAATGCCAGGGAGCTGGGAATTCAACCCAGGTTTCCCATGTGGATGGGTGGCAGGGGCCCAAATACTTGAGCCATCACCTGTTGCCTCCAGGGTATACATTAGAAAGAAGTTGGGATTGGGAGCAGAGTCAAGACTCAAACCCACACACCTGGATACGGGATGTGGACATTCTAAGTCATGTCTTAGTCACCACGCCAAATGCCCACCCCTAAACCCACTATGCTCTTTTATTTATTTATTTTTAAATATTTATTTATTTATTTCAAGGGCAGAGAGGGGGACAGATGGAGGGATCTTCTATCCATTGGTTCACTCTCCAAATGGCCACAACAGCCAGGGTTGGACAAGGCTCCAGGAGCCAGGAGCTTCATCTGTTCTACCACATGGGTTCAGGGCCCTATCATATTTGGGCCATCTTCCAACTTTCCCAGGCAAATCAGCAGTGAGCTGGATCAGAAGTGGAGTAGCTGGGACTTGCCAAAGGTTTAACTCTTTACACCACAACACTGGCCCCAAGCTATATGTTCTTGAAGAATGCACGTTTCTTAGTGAGACAATGGTTTAAGTGATATTTAGGCAAAGAATTATGATGGTTAAGAAAAAGAGAAATAAGGCCAACGCTGTGGCTCACTAGGCTAATCCTCTGCCTGCGGTGCTGGCACTCTGGGTTCTAGTCCCAGTTGGGGCACCGGAATCTGTCCCGGTTGCTCCTCTTCCAGTCCAGCTCTCTGCTGTGGCCTGGGAAGGCAGTGGAGGATGGCCCAACTGCTTGGGCCCTGCACCCGCATGGGAGACCAGGAGGAAGCACCTGGCTCCTGGCTTTGGATCGGTGCAGTGCACCGGCCATAGCGACCATTTTGGGGTTGAACCAACAGAAGAAGATCTTTGTCTCTGTCTCTCTCTCACAAACTCTGCCTGTCAAGAAAAAAAAAAAAAGAGAAATAAGTAAAATTCTGTTAACGTTAACAGAATTTAATGTTAACACTAGTTAATGTGGATATATCAAGATGCATTCATGTGGCGAGATGAAAGATTATTATTAGGGAGCAATTTTACAACATTTATATAATTTTTCTGAAAGTCATTTTCTCTTCTTACTATGTCTTTGGCAAAGAGGAAGAATAAAAAGTAGGCCCTGAACGGATGAATAGATCCATTCTATAAAGAAGCCAGTACAGTGGGTGGTGTGGCACAGCAGGTTAAGCTCGCAGTTGGGATGCCTGCAATTCAAATTAGGAGTGCCTGGGTTTGAGTCCCAACTCCACTTCTGCTCTGGCTTCCTGCTAATGCACCTTGGAGGCAGCAGGTGATGGTTCAGGTGGTTGGATTCCCACCACCCATATGGGAGACCTGGCTGGAGTTCTGGTTTCTCGGCTTCAGCCTGGGGACTGGACCAGTAGATGAAAAGATCTCTCTCTCTGTTGCTCTGCCTTTCGAATAAATAAAAATAAACATTTAACACACACACACTCAAGAATCCAATACTATATTCTTATACCACACAAACCTTTGGCTTTTTTGAGCTAGAACAAAATCACTTTAATTATGTAGAGAGATTATGACTTACTGACACAGTTTGCTTCAGAATACTACGTAAGTTTACTTTAACTATATTTTCAAAGACTTATTTACTTAAAAGGCAGAGAGATAGTTTTTCCACCTGCTGGTTTACTCCCTAAATGGCTGCAACAGCCGGAGCTGGGTCAAGTTGAAGCCAGGAGCCAGGAACTGAGTCTCCTGTGTGGGTGGCAGAAACTCAAGTACTTGAGCCATCATGCACTACTTCCTAGGGAAGTACTACATTAGCAGGGAAGCTGTAATGGAAGGGAGTAGCCAAGACTCAATCCAGCAGTCTGATATGGGATGTGGTTATCTCAAGTGGCAGTTTAACCCTTTGAGCTACAATGCTGGCCCCTATTTAAAATTTTTTTTTTTTTTTTTTTTTTTTTTTTTTTTTTTTTGACAGGCAGAGTGGACAGTGAGAGAGAGAGACAGAGAGAAAGGTCTTCCTTTGCCGTTGGTTCACCTTCCAATGGCCGCCGCGGCCGGTGCACTGCGCTGATCCGATGGCAGGAGCCAGGAGCCAGGTGCTTTTCCTGGTCTCCCATGGGGTGCAGGGCCCAAGCACTTGGGCCATCCTCCACTGCACTCCCAGGCCACAGCAGAGAGCTGGCCTGGAAGAGGGGCAACCGGGACAGAATCCGGCGCCCCGACCGGGACTAGAACCCGGTGTGCCGGCGCCGCTAGGCGGAGGATTAGCCTAGTGAGCCGCGGCGCCGGCCTAAAAATTATTTATCAAACACCTACCATGTACTCAGTATTTAGATCTATTTGAGGCACTTTAGTGGATTCAGAAATGAATACAAAATGGAAATAATGTCTAGAATAGAGATTGACACATTTTTCCTAAAAAGGACCTATATTTTGGGCTTTGTGGGCCATGCAGTCTCTGTTGTAAACACTCAACCCATCACTGCAACATGAAAGCAGCCACGGACAATACTCACAAATAAGTTAAAAGGTGTGGTTGTAGTTTTTAAAAATTGGGGCAAGACCTGGTGGTGCAGCAGTTTAGACGTCACTCCCATGACTGCACACCATCTCTGGGTGCCTGGGTTTGAGTCCCTGCTCCTCTCTCGAGTCCAGCTTCCTGCTGATGCACACCTTGGAAAGCAGCAGGTGCTCGCTCAATAGTTGAGTCTCTGATATCCACATGAGAGAGCAGAATTGAGTTCTCTGTTCCTGGCTTGAGCCTAACCCAGCCCTGGCTGCTGTGGGCATCTGGCAAATGAGTCAGAGGATAGGATACCACTCTATTTTTTCTATCTTAAAATAAAATAAAATAAGATAAAATGAGTGGCCAGAGCTGTGGTGTAGTATGTTAAGCTGCTGCCTGCAACGTTAGCTTCCCCTATGGGCGCCAGTTCAAGTCCCAGCTGCTTCACTTGTGATCCCGCTCCCTCCAATGCACCTGGGAAAGCAGCAGAAGATGGCCCAAGTGCTTGGGCCCCTATGCCCATGTGGGAAACCCGGAAGAAGCTCCTGGCTCCTGGCTTCAGACTGGTCCTGCCTCAGTTATTGTGGCCATTTGGGGAGTGAACCAGCAGATGGAAGATCTTTCTCTCTGTCTCTCTGTCTCTCTCTCTAACTCTGCCTTTCAAATAAAAATAAACTTTTACAAAATAAAATGAATAAATGAATACATACACACATAAATATTTTGAACAAAAACATTCTATAAATAACCACTGGCTGAATTTGGTCCTCAGGCCCTAGTTTGCTGACTCATGGACTAGACCCTTTGATAGGATGCAACCAAATGACTACAACACACTCAACCTAACTGTTCAGGATCTTATTATCTCCCGCCTGAACTGTTATAAAAGCTCCCCTCTCTAGTCTTGTGTCACCAACTCCACTCCTAAATACTGCAATCGACAAAGCTGCCAGGGTGATCTTATGTTTTAACTGTCACTGCTATTCTCCAAACTCTTCAATGGCTTAGCACCACTCACAGGAAAAAAGTCCATACTTCTTAGCAGAGCATAAAAGACCCTTTGTGCTCCAACCCCTGCTTTGTCTCCTGACTTATCCCCTCCCTCCCTCCCGCATCACTCCCTTGCTCACTCCTGTGCTGAAGCAACACTCAATTACTCCAGCACACCGGGCTATTAGTGTCTGTTCCTTGCCCACCAAGAGGCCTTCCTATCCACCGAGGATATTGCTCTGTGTGGGCTTTTCTCACCCCACAAGTTGAGCGACTGACACCCTCCCACTCCCTTACCTTACACGGACCTCCTGTTACTGCATGTGAACTGCTCAATAGCAGGCACCCATCTGCTTTTCTTCTCTGCAGTGGTAGCTCTAATTTCTAGCATGATTTCTGGCATGCAGTAGGTGCTGAAGTTTATTTTGACTCAAATTCAACCGAAGGTACTGCATACAACACATTATTATTTCAAGAAAGAAGAGAGTGCATCTTTCTTGAAAGGGAGAACCAGAAAACTTTTGAGGAAAGTGGTAGCGTATGAGCCAGGTAATGAAAAGACCAGTAAGCATAGCAGGTACAGATCCTCCCTGAAGCCAAAGAAGTAGAAGCAGAAGCAGAAGTTGAAAACAATGTCTGGTGATTGGTCAGTATTTCAGTTTGGCTGAAGTATATGGAGAATTAACTGGGAAATATGAAAAGTCAGTTAAGGTCAGAGTGAAGGAAGTTTAAACACATGCTAAAAAGTCTGTACTTTGTTTTGTAGATGATGGGGAGTTAGGCATGGGAGAATGACATAAAACAAGAAGGTTAATCAAAGAGAAGGTGGATGATGGCAGTGGGAACTGAAAGATACTGATAAGTCAGAAGTGACAAAATGATGCAAATGACTTGACATTGAACATTATGTAGAGTGCCAGGAATCAAAAATTATCCTGAAGTTTTAAGCCTTGGAAATTGAGATATACAGGGGCATAGGAACCGGAAGAAAAGTAGTAAAAAAAGAATAAATTTGGCTTTGGAATTACTAGGGGCATTTAGTATGAATCTGAAAAGTGAGAGACAGATAATTTCAGGAGATGAGATATCTGGAAGGCATCTATCTACAGCTGACAGCTAAAATCTAAGCTGGGGCCAGCTTTGTGGCACAGCAAATAAAGCTGCCATCTATGACACCGGCATTCCATATGGGAGCAAATCAGTGTCCTGGCTGCTCTACTTCTGATCCAACTCCCTGCTAATGGCCTGGGAAAAGCAGAAGATGGTCCAAGTATTTGGGCTCCTGCACCCACATGAAACTCTTGGTTTCTGGCTTTGGCTTGGGCTAGCCCTGGCTGTTGTGGACATTTGGGGAGTGAACCAGTCAGTGAATGGAAGATCTTTCTCTCCCAGTAACTTTAATAAATAAATCTTTAAAAATAAACAAATCTAAAGTAGAGAGCAGACAGTAAAGGATCAAGAGTCCTTTATTGATCAAAAGGCGAGTATCCTTGTACATATGTCTACCATAGTACCAAAAGCATTTTTGTAGTAATTTGTAAACATATCTGCTTCTTGAACTCCTTGAGAGTTCAAAATTTATTGTCTTTGATTCTCTAGTCTATTACCTTGAAAAAAGCTGTATTCAGTGTATTCGTTTATATTTATAGTTCACAGAAAAGCCAATTTTCTATGAGTTGTTACAATTTAATACGATGCATAAGATATAAAAGTCTCCTCAAAATATTCACTTAGGCGCCGGTGTTGTGGCACAGTGGGTTAAGTCACCACCTGCAATGCCAGCATGCCATATGAGTACCAGTTCGAGTCTTGGCTGCTCCACTTCTGATCCAGTTCCCTGTGAATGTGCCTGGAAAAGCAGCGGATGATGAAACAAGTATTTGGGTTCCTGCACGCATGTGGGAGACCAGGATGGAGTTCTGACTTCAGCCTGGCCCAGCCCAGCCCAGCTCTGCATTGTGGCCATTTGAGGAGTGAATCAGCAGATGGAAGATAGCTCTGTCTCTCCTTCTCTCTAACTCTGTGTTTTAAATAAACAAAATAAATCTTAAAAAAACAAAAGCAACTTCACGTCATACGTCAGTAGTCAGACGGTGGCAATCTGATGTAACCACTGAGCCAGTGGTTACTACAGGGAAGATGCTGACATTACATTTCTTCCTGTTACTCTGAAGAGTAACAGTTGGCAGTAGACAATTAATTCTTATTCCTCTTATGATCTCTCTTCTCCATCCAGATTACCATTACCCTGGCCTTTGGAAAGACAGAAAATGCTGGTGTAATATTTATAGGGCTGCCAATGCCTGATTGACTTTGCTGACCTTTATGTGTCTGTTCATAGCAGTGGACTGTGCTGCGCGCACCAGGCCCTCCAATTCAGCACCGCTGAAGTTCTTGGTCTCCACGGCCAGTTCTTTGATGTCTACGTCAGCAGACAGTAACTGATGCCCTCGCATCCTCGCCGTGTGGATGTGCAGGATCTGCAGCCGACCTTTCTCGTCTGGCAAGCCTGATACAATTAAAAATAAGACGGACATCTTCCTAGTCTTGAAAGCACCACCAGAAGAGATTATTCTAACTTCAATGCTTCTCTTAGGGGTACTCACACGTGGAACCGCCTGCTTCTCACAGTTACGTGACATCACTCCTGTTAATGAACTCTGAACACCACCCGCCATGCTCTGCTATCCACACGCCCGAGCGACAGCTCTGCTTACCAATCTCCATCTTGACCTCCAGTCTTCCAGGTCGAAGGAGAGCCTCATCTATCAGATCTGGTCTGTTGGTCATTCCTGAGCACAGAGGTTAAAAACAAAACAACAAACAGAGTTCACCAATAAGATAAAATATCCCTTTCGTATATGCAATAACAGAAAGTCCCATAACAAACTAAGAGGACATTCTTTTTTTTTTTTTTTTTTTTTTTTTTTTTGACAGGCAGAGTGGACAGTGAGAGAGAGAGACAGAGAGAAAGGTCTTCCTTTGCCGTTGGTTCACCCTCCAATGGCCGCCACGGCCGGCGCGCTGCGGCCGGCGCACCGCGCTGATCCGATGGCAGGAGCCAGGAGCCAGGTGCTTTTCCTGGTCTCCCATGGGGTGCAGGGCCCAAGCACTTGGGCCATCCTCCACTGCATTCCCTGGCCACAGCAGAGAGCTGGCCTGGAAGAGGGGCAACCGGGACAGAATCCGGCGCCCCGACCGGGACTAGAACCCAGTGTGCCAGCGCCGCTAGGCGGAGGATTAGCCTAGTGAGCCGCGGCGCCGGCCCTAAGAGGACATTCTATACAGGTCAAATAGAAAGCCAAGTTGTTCTCAAGGAAAACAGCACCTGCTCCTGGTCTGTTCTATGGAAACATCTGGAGGCTGTGCTTTAGTACTTTACTATTGTAAGTCAGTGGAACTCAGTGTACTGGAAATTCCCAATATTTACAAAGAAAAGCTAAGGTGCAGAGATGGTAGGTAACCTGTCAAAGAGACCAAGGGGCAAAGTGCACACAAACTCCAAACTCCTCTCCCTTTTTTATAGGCCAGAGGTTTTTTTTTTTTTTTTAAATACCAGTTTTATTTTTAAAGTCATCTTTAGAAAAAGCTCAGTACATAAAAAGTTAAAAGAAGTTATAATAACGGTACAGTTTTCGGGGCTCACTCTCTGGCCCTCAGTGACCCTGAAATACCTCTCAGGGCACTTGGAGGCCAAGGACTCAGTATGAAAACTACTGTGGGGCCGGTGCTGTGGCTCAGTGGGTTAACGCCCTGGGCTGAAGTGCCGGCATCTCATATGGGCACCGGTTCGAGACCTGGCTGTTTTACTTTCAATCCAGCTCTCTGCTATGGCCTGGGAAAACAGTAGAGAGTGGCCCAAGGCCTTGGGCCCCTGCACCCACGTGAGAGACCTGGAAGAAGCTCCTGGCTCCTGGCTTCGGATCAGCACAGCTCTGGCCATTGCGGTCAACTGGGGAGTGACCCATCGGATGGAAGACCTCTCTCTCTCTCTGAGTAACTGTGTAACTCTGACTTTCAAATAAACAAATAAATCTTAAAAAAAAAAAAAAAGAAAACTACTGCATTACATTGTGCTGTTGTTTCCATCTGTGGATGAGCTGCAGGCTTCAACCTACAGGTCATTAAACCCACCTTTCATTTATTTCCCTATTAAGCCTAGATATCAGAATAGTCAAGTTCAAAATCACTTGATTCTCATTTCGAAACATTGGCAAAATCGTTTAATTACAACCTACACAGAATTCAGAATTTATATATCTAATATTCTTGTGAAAAAAAAAAGTGAACATACCGATGACGAGGATGTTGTTCAGCTGCTCTACCCCATCAATTTTGGACAGTAACTGGTTGACAACGGTGTCATGAACTCCTGTACTACCAGCCATGCTTCCTCTCTGCTTGCAAATGGCATCGATTTCATCAAATATGATGATGTGCAAACCACTGTTAGCACCGAGCTATAAGGGAAGAAATTATATGAAAGGTCATTGTTAGAATGTATTATTACACAAACTAATCAAAAAAAGCAACACAAAGCTTCCAACAGGTCGGCCTCACTTCATTTTGACCAATAAATATTCTAAGCATAATCATGGTTGTTGCACTCCCAAAGGTGTTGCAATTGCATCCTCAGAATGTTGCAAACTAAAAACACATTCCAAAACCTCATATTTAACAGCCACAAACACAAGCTTATACTATAGATATACAGTACAACAGAAAGTAGACAGCCCACTAAGTAAGCAAATGTGACTTTCTACACATTTTTTCACCTATTTGAAAGAACTGTTGTGCTTCTCGGATGCATTTAAGTCAGCAAGCAGCAACTCCCTCCCGTTCCCCGAATTTCAGTGAGACTGCCCGCGAGCAGCTCTACTGCTTGTACTGCATATCACATAGCTAAAGATTACCTCTACCCAGAGGTCAGCTGGGAATTGGGCAAATGTGTGAAAGAAAGGAACATGATTCAATTCACTTATATCACATGAAAACAGACTGGTCCTCTCTAACAGTAAAGTGAGAACAGAGACACAATTCATCAAAACACAGAAAAGCAGGGTGTTTCTGTGCCGCGATTTCTGTTTCAGTTTACTGGAAACAAAGTCAACATTAAAGCATATATATTTTGAAACTTTGACACACAAATACTTTTGAATTCTAATAATTCAGTAGGTTAAATAAAATGAGCCTTCTAACAATTCATAAGTAATTAAATCTTCTATGAGGGAACAAAGGGGGAGAGGATATTTTAGAAAAAAAATTTTGAACCAAAAAAAGAACATTAGGTGTCGCTCCCCCTCTTCGTGGAGGAACGACACAGGACCCTGCGCTGTTCTTTCGTCTGCTCGGCCCTCCCCGGGTTTGCTGCTGGTTCTTCCCGGGTTGGCTACTATCCCTTCCACCTCCGTGGAAGGGCAGTTCCCCCTGGCCGCATTCCCCACTTCCGCAGGGGAGCGGCACACCGCCGGCCGGCTTTCTCGGGGGCTGCACGGGTGTTCCTTCAGCTAGATGTTCCCCTTAGATGTTCCTGGTGCATGCCGTCTCTCTCCTCCTTTATAGTCCTCCTCCGCCAATCCTAACTCGGCTGCCCACACGCCAAGTACGCTGCTCTCCAATCAGGAGCAAGTCCTACAGTTTATTAGCTGAACTGGAGGCAGCTGTGCGGAAGCTGTTTACTTCTCTCCCAGCGCCATATTGTGGGAGAGCAGATGCATAGAATAAGTCTTAATTTCAGTAACTTAGTCCAGTCCGGATTGCTCCCCACAGATCCCCCTTTCTTTTTATTTTTGGCGTTGATACGCGCCTGTCTTCGGTGTCCCGCAGCACACACTCTGCTCTACTTGCTAGAGTTGCCACAGGTTCTTACAATCAGGCAAACCGAATCCGGGTCCTCTCTTCGCCATGTTGTGAGGAGGTTTTTAGGCGCTGATGCGTGCCTGTGTTCGGTGACCTGCGGCTCACACTCTGGTCGAGCTGCCTGCTGGCGCTTACCGCCTTAATTAGGCAGACCGAATCCAAGCCTTCTAATTGCGGTATTGTGGGGAAGCCTTACTGATGTTAATTCGTGCCTGTCTTCGGTGACCTGCGGCGCATAAGCTGCTAGCCGCCCAGGTGCTCATCGCCTCACTTAATCAGGCAGACCGAATCCAAGCTTTCTCATTGCCATGTTGAGGGGAGGCCTTATTTTTCTCTATTTCTCTATCTCCGGGCATTCCTATTTCTCCCATTTTACTTCTATCTCCCAGCATTCTTATTTCTTCTCATTTTATTTCTAAACTTCTGTTTCTCTTATCCCTGCGGCTTCCCGGCGGCGCTCGCCCCGAGGCTGCTTCTCGGCACCTCGCCCCGTAGCAGCTTCTCGGCACCTCGCCCCGCGGCAGCTTCACGGCTCTGCGCGGCTTCCCGGTGCCTCGCCCCGCCGGCGGGTTCCCGGCTCTGCGCGCACGCTCCGCGGTCTCCACGCACTTCGCGCCCGCACCACGGCCTCGCGCCAGCCCCGTTCCCTATCTATTCACGCCCCGTGCTCTCTCTGCACGCGGCGGCTTCCGCGAGTAACACAGCGTAGCTTACGTGTCCGCCACTAGCATTCAATCTAAGTTCCCCGGGCTAGCCTGGCGAATTCAACCCAGCGCACGTCTCCGCCCCATGATTTGGCTTCCCGTCCTTTGCTCCCCGGGCTAATCAGACGGATCCCAATCTGGCTTACGTCTCAGCTTCTGGTTTCAACTTTTCGCCCCCTATTCCCGGGCTAACTTGGGAACCCCAAAGTGGCTTTCGTTTCCGCCTTGGCCTGCCCCCCGCGGCTTCAATTTCCCTAACACTTTTCTCTACCCGGTATGTTTCCTTAAGTTTTCTTCCAACAATATTCCTCCCTCATTTCTCCTGGCCTCTCCCCACAGTCCGAGTCTGTTTGTTCTAGCTTTCACTTTCGCTTTCGACCTTAGAGATTTCTCCCAGCTTCCCCCCGTAGTCCGTATACGAGTCTATGCCTAGGCTTTCAACAGCTTCTTCCGGCACCCTTTTCGTCCGGCTTTTCCCTAGGCTGTTTGCTAGTCTCTCTCTCCGGTAATTTCCCAGTTCTTCCCGTTTCTTCCCTCCTAAGTTTGCTATCCGTTCTAGGTTTCCTATCCGAGTCACGGCACCATTATGTCGCTCCCCCTCTTCGTGGAGGAACGACACAGGACCCTGCGCTGTTCTTTCGTCTGCTCGGCCCTCCCCGGGTTTGCTGCTGGTTCTTCCCGGGTTGGCTACTATCCCTTCCACCTCCGTGGAAGGGCAGTTCCCCCTGGCCGCATTCCCCACTTCCGCAGGGGAGCGGCACACCGCCGGCCGGCTTTCTCGGGGGCTGCACGGGTGTTCCTTCAGCTAGATGTTCCCCTTAGATGTTCCTGGTGCATGCCGTCTCTCTCCTCCTTTATAGTCCTCCTCCGCCAATCCTAACTCGGCTGCCCACACGCCAAGTACGCTGCTCTCCAATCAGGAGCAAGTCCTACAGTTTATTAGCTGAACTGGAGGCAGCTGTGCGGAAGCTGTTTACTTCTCTCCCAGCGCCATATTGTGGGAGAGCAGATGCATAGAATAAGTCTTAATTTCAGTAACTTAGTCCAGTCCGGATTGCTCCCCACAATTAGGGATTTTTTATTTTTATTTTTTTGACAGGCAGAGTGGACAGTGAGAGAGAGAGACAGAGAGAAAGGTTCCTTTTGCAGTTGGTTCACCCTCCAATGGCCGCTGCGGCCGGTGCACTGTGCTGATCCGATGGCAGGAGCCAGGTACTTATCCTGGTCTCCCATGGGGTGCAGGGCCCAAGGACTTGGACCATCCTCCACTGCACTCCCGGGCCACAGCAGAGAGCTGGCCTGGAAGAGGGGCAACTGGGACACAATCTGGTGCCCCGACTGGGACTAGAACCCAGTGTGCCGGCGCCACAAGGCGAAGGATTAGCCTAGTGAACCGCAGCGCCGGCCAACATTAGGGATTATTAACAAATGAAAATGAATACAACTGGGGCTGGTGCTGCGGCTTAGTGGGTAAAGTCCTGGCTGCTCCACTTCTGATCCAGCTCCCTGATAATGCACCTAGGAAAGCAGTGGAAGGTCCAAGTGCCTGGGCCCCTGCACCCATGTGGGAGACCCAGAAAAGGCTTCTGGCTTCAGATTGGCCCAGCTCCGGCTGTTGTAACCATTTGGGGAATGAACCAGCAGATAGAGGATCTCTCTTTTTCTCTCTGTAACTCTGCCTTTCATACATATAAATAAATATTTTAAAATAAAGAAAAAAAAGAAAATGAATATAACCTAAATCTGGTAATATGTGGATAATATAAGTCAAATGACAAGCATAATGAAATTGAGGATTAGATATTAATATCTGTTAAGGATATAATTTTTTAAACAGCTTAGTTTTTTCTTTCATTTTAAAAGAGTTATTTTTTTGAAAGGCAGAATTACAGAGAGAGAAAGAGAGAGAGAACATTTTCCACCCTGTTTCACTCTCCAAATGGCCACGATGGCTATGGCGGGCCAGGATGAAGTCAGAACTCTATCCAGGTTGCCCTTGTGGGTGGCAGAAGCCTAAGCACTTGAGCCACCTTTCATTGTTTTCCCAGGCATATTAGCAGGGAGTGCGATCAGAAGCAGAGTAGCCAGAACTTGAACTGGTGCTTATATGGGATGCCAGGGCTGAAGGCAGTGGCTTAACCCACTGTGCCACAACCCTGGCCCTAAGGATATAATCTTTTAAGGAATGTTTATTTATGTTCATCTACTTGAAAGGCATGGGCTGGGCAAGGTTGAAGCTAGGAGTAAGGAATTCCATCTGGGTCTTCCACATGGGAGCCAGTACCTGTTGCCTCCCAGGGTGTGCATTAGAAACAAGCTGGACTTGAACTGAGGCATGCCAATACAGGATGTGGGCATCTTAACGATAGGCCAGATGCTCACCACACAAGGTAATGTTCTGATATATGTATCCGCTGTGTAATGTTCAATCAAAGTAAACAGATCTAGCTCTCAAACGTTCAACGTTTCTTTATGGTGATAACACTTAAAATCCATTCTTCTATTTGTTTTTAATAAGAAAAATATACAATACATTGTTGTTATCTATAGTCACCTTATTGTGAAATAGAATAGCATTTGTATTTTATTCACTTAAAAGGGAAGGAGGGAAGGAAGAAGGGAAAGAGAGAGAGTGTGTGTGAATGAGAGAGAGAGAGAGAGAGAAAGGGAGGAAGGAAGGAACAGAGTTTTTATCTGGTGGCTACTCCCTGAATGTCTACAATGGCTAGGGCTGGGCTGGCCCAGAAACTGGAAAATTAATGCAGGTCTCCCATGTGAGTGGCAGGAACCCAATTACTGTGTCATCATCTGCTGCCTGTCAGTGTTTGTGTCGGCAGGAAGCCGGAGTCAGGAGTCAGAGCTGGGAACTGAACCCACATCCTCCAGTGTGGGATGTGAGATTCTTAACTGCTAAGCTAACTGCCTGCCCCTGTTCTCTAGTTTTTCAGTCATATTTGTCTAATTACTGAAGAGGCTGGCATGCCTTTAAAATCGTATTTTTTATCATTAGTAATTTTTCTTCCTATTTGATATGTCTTCTGCATATTTTTCTGTTGGCATTTAGGAGCTTTTCTTATTAATAAAAATGCTTTACATATTAAGGATACTATAATATTTGTTGTAAATATTTTATCCCAGTTTGTCATGTGTCTGTCTTTTATTTTTTAAAGATTTATTTATTTTATTTGAAAGGCAGAGTTACAGAGAGGCAGAAACAGAGGCAGAAGAGAGAGAGGGAGAGAGAGAGATCTTCTACCTGCTGATTCATTCCCCCAACCACAGCCAGAGCTGTGCCAGGCCAAAGCCAGGAGCCTGGAACTCCATTCCTGTCTCCCAGGGGCCCAAGTGGGTGGATCATCCTTTGCTGCTGTCTAAGGCACAGCGGCAGGGAGCTGGAGAGGAAGCAGAGCAGCTGGAACTCACTGTGCCCTGACAAGGGGTGCTGGCATGGCAGTGGCAGCCACAACACCGGCACCCTGCCTTCATATGATCAGTTTTGTTTTGTTTTGTTTTGTTTTTTGACAGGCAGAGTGGACAGTGAGAGAGAGAGACAGAGAGAAAGGTCTTCCTATTGCCGTTGGTTCACCCTCCAATGGCCGCCGTGGCCGGCGCGCTGCGGCTGGTGCACCGCGCTGATCCGATGTTAGGAGCCAGGTACTTATCCTGGTCTCCCATGGGGTGCAGGGCCCAAGCACTTGGGCCATCCTCCACTGCATTCCCTGGCCACAGCAGAGAGCTGGCCTGGAAGAGGGGCAACCGGGACAGAATCCGGCGCCCCGACCGGGACTAGAACCCGGTGTGCCAGCGCTGCAAGGCGGAGGATTAGCCTAGTGAGCCGTGGCGCCGGCCAAATGATCAGTTTTTATATTTATATATAATGGCTCTGTTATTTGTAATCTTTAAAATACTGTCCCATTAAAGACACTAAATTTTCTTCTCTTTAAAATTTTTCCTTTACTTAGAACCCTTTATCTGGTGCTTTGTGTATAGTGTAAGTGGGGTGAGCACCCAGTGAATTCTCCCTCAAACTGAGGGAGCCCTGATGAGTAGCCCTGCTTTCCTTCCTGAAACCGCCAGCTCCAGGAGGCTCTGGTTCTCCGTGTGCTGGGTTATTATCAGTCCATCTGCTCTTTCCCTGGACTCACGCTTGTTTTCATCTCGGTAACCTTAGAGCAGTAGGTGGGGCAAGCTCTTTCGCACAAGATGTTCTTTTATGTAACTATCTTGGCTGTTCTCAACCATGCTGACTTCAAAATGAACACTAGGATCATTCCATCAGGGGAGGGAAAACCCATCAACTCAGATAGGAAAACAAACAAACAAACAAACAAACAAACAAATCCAACTTTTGATTGGAATTTTTTGAAATCTCCAAATTAGGTTAGGAAACACTAATACTGCATCTTGATTTTGGTGGTGGTCCCACAAATTTATACACATGTAAAAATCATAAAACTATATCAAAAGAGAAAAAAGTCATTATTGCACAACAGCAATATAAAAACATAAAATATTTTATACATTCTATTATTCATGTTAAGTTTATTCTTTAGTGAAATTCTATGTAAGATGATTATCAAATGTCCATCAAAGTCTCTAAACTTTAACTAGGTTTTATTTTTTTTAACTAACATTTCTTGTATTTTCCTTCTTCAAGTTTGAAACTAAGCTCAAATATGGTGCTTTATTATGAAATTAACTTCATATCCCATTATCTTGTATTTACTGAACAGACGTCTAATGCTAACTGATAGCTTGCTTCTTAAAAAAAGTTCAAGAAAGGCAGGCATTTTGGCACCGTGGTTAAGATGCCACCTGGGATGCCTGCATCCCATACCTGAGTGCAGGGTCTGAGTCCCTGCTCCACTTCCGATTCAGCTTCCTATTAATGCACACCCTGGAAGGTAGTAGGTGATAGCTTAAGTATTTGGGTCCCTGCCACCCACCATGGGGGACTCAGACTGAGTTCTGGGCTTGTGGCTTGAGTTTGGCCTGGCCATTCATATTGGGGCATTTGGGGAGTGAACTAGATAATGCAAGATCTCTCTCTCTTTTTGCCTTTCAAATCAATAAAAGTAAATAAAAAATTTTAAAAGCCACAGCATTTACATTATTAAAAAAATGCCAAGGCCGGCGCCGCGGCTCACTAGGCTAATCCTCTGCCTAGCGGCGCCGGCACACCGGGTTCTAGTCCCGGTCGGGGCGCCGGATTCTGTCCCGGTTGCCCCTCTTCCAGGCCAGCCCTCTGCTGTGGCCAGGGAATGCAGTGGAGGATGGCCCAGGTGCTTGGGCCCTGCACCCCATGGGAGACCAGGAAAAGCACCTGGCTCCTGGCTCCTGCCATCGGATCAGCGCGGTGCGCCGGCCGCAGCGCGCCGACCGCGGCGGCCATTGGAGGGTGAACCAACGGCAAAGGAAGACCTTTCTCTCTGTCTCTCTCTCTCACTGTCCACTCTGCCTGTCAAAAAAAAAAAAAAAAATGCCAAAAGTTATTCCTCTTTCCATCTGTAAAAAAAGGGAATTAGAAGTGGGAATTGTAATCTTAGCTTTGCCAAGGCATTCTGGGGTATTAAGTCTTGTCATCTTCAATGCAAAACAAGTATATTCCTGTTTGTGACTATTATTTTAATCAAGGTTATCTGCTCAATACAGCATGAAATGAAAAACTGTTATAAAGTGTGAATTTTGCTGTCAGTGTGCCTTATGTTGTAACTGGAATCATGACTTCCTTCTTAGTCCAACCTCAAAAATCACCCATGTGGACAGGGAAGCCAGAGACAATAAGAACACTGTGTTTGATTAACTGATCATAGTGGCAATCTGTCCAAAACATAATTCAGTACAACTTTGACCTTTTCAGAACCTTACTAATCTTGTGACCTGTCATCAGGTCCCTTCCCCCAGCCTACTCATTACAATAACATCAATTTTTACAGGTGTGTTACTCAAATAAAGGCACGTTCTTATTGCAATAAATTAGGAACCAGGTAAAGAATATGTCAAGATTAATGTTCACCACTTAATATAACTGGTTCATAATAAACCCTTTAGCAATGGATCAATACAGTTAACTCGTCAACAAACTCTTTACCTCTTCAATACACTGGCTTCCAGCTCTGTTTTTACTATCTGCAAAGTCTTTCCCCACAGAAACAGAGCTGATGCCGCCGAGCCCCTGGCAAGGGCCTTTAAATGCAGCTGATCTATATTTAACTGGCTTGACCTATATGCAAGTGTTCATTGCATCAGCCTGGCCCGTCCAGAGTCACAGAGGCGACACTTTTCCTTATTACGTAACACAAATCCATCCTTCATAGGGGCTCTCAGCTGAATACACCAAATCATTTCTGCCGTGAAGATTCAGAAAGATATAACTGAAAATGCTGGCTGTGATTAATTTAGAAACTCTTTGCCAATTCAGTTTTTCATTAGTGTCATATTTAACATGCCCACAAGTTTAAAAAGAGCACCAAAGTCACCCACGTGCCGTGTGGAAACTATGACAACTGAGACTTTACAAAACGCTTACGTGCATTTCAGCTCTCCCATGTCTAGCATTTAACCCTTGGTACGTCATCAGGGTTCATTAAACCCAACTTCAGCTTTTAAGTTTCTTTTTGAGTAGCTCTAACTATGTATAAAGATTGGTTTCACATGATTTTTTTTATTTGACCAAAAGGAAAAATAAAAACAAAAAACTCAGGGCTGGTGCTGTGGCACAGCAGGTTAAAGACCCAGCCTGCAGTGTGGCATCCTATAGGGTCACCGGTTACAGTCCCAGCTGTTCCACTTCTGATCCAGCTCTCTGCTATGGCCTGAGAAAGCCGTAGAAGATGGCCCAAGTCCTTGGGCCCCTGTATCCGTGTGGGAGACCTGGAAGAAGCTCCGGGCTCCTGGCTTTGGATGGGCTCAGCTCTGGCCGTTGTGGCCATTTAGGGAGCGAACCAGCGGATGGAAGACCTCTCTCTCTGTCTCTGTCTTTCTGTGTAACTCTTTCAAATAAATAAATATTAAAAAAAAAAAAAAACCACCTCATTCTATCTTCCCATTACCATCTAGGGCTACTGGGCTATTTCATAAATCTAAGGTACATTACACTGTTTCATCATCCTAGAAATTATGCCATCAATTGTTCTCACTAATGCTATAAAAAAGACTAAAATAAGAAAATGGAAGGATGATGGTATTACTTAAAGAGTGACAGAACACCAGTGTGTGGGGAGCAACCCGGACTAGACTAAGTTACTGGAATTAAGACTTATTCTATGCATCTGCTCTCCCACAATATGGCGCTGGGAGAGGAGAAAACAGCTTCTACACAGCTGCCTCCAGTTCAGCCAATAAACTGTAGGACTTGCTCCTGATTGGAGGAGAGCAGCGTACTCGGCGTGTGGGCAGCCGAGTTGGGATTGGCAGAGGAGGACTATAAAGGAGGAGAGAGACGGCATGCACCGGGAACATCTAAGGGGAACACCTGTGCAGCCCCCGAGAGAGCCGGCCGGCGGTGTGCCGCTCCCCTGCGGAAGTGGGGAAAGTGGCCAGGGGGAACCGCCCTTCCACGGAGGCGGAAGGGACAGTAGCCAACCCGGGAAGAACCAGCAGCAAACCCGGGGAGGGCCGAGCAGACGAAAGAACAGCGCAGGGTCCTGTGTCGTTCCTCCACGAAGAGGGGGAGCGACACAGTGGAATAAATATCATTCTGACATCATTCTTCAATTTTCTTATTGTATTGCCCAAAACACATCAACCCTCCTCCAAGAAGGCATAAGGGAAGGCTGGAGATGCAATCTTTGTGGCGTGATCCCAGCTTTTACTGAATATAATTGAACATACCAATTTTTTGAATTCTCTGCCCAGGGTGGCATAGAAAACGCAGAGAAAGGTGTTTTACATTTACTAGATGAGTCGGAAGATGAGTGCAAAGACTAAGATGGCACTTGAGACTCCGATCAAGATAGTAAAGCTGTCCATTATAAATAAAATCTCAGACTATGTGCCTTCAGATAATGATATGATAATGATGCTCAAGAATCAGTGTGTAAATAATACATTTTTAATCTAAAGATGAAAAGAAAATATGGCATTTTCATGTAGTTATCCAACAGAAAAGTCTTCAATGTGCAGTACTATGTGAAAAGAAACTAGGCCATTCCATTTTGCTAAAAGGACTTATGACAGAACTCTTTTATCCTTTATTCAATTTGTGTGCCCAAACTTCCTTGATCTAGTTTGTAATTAGATGCTGAAGGCAGGTATTATAGCGAGGTGGTCAGAGAAATAGATACATAGATATTTTTTTTAAAAAAAGGATCAATGATTTTACCATTTTAAAAGATCCTTGCAAGTCTAAAAATGAAAATGCTTTTGCAGTCAGGAGCATATGATAGCCTTCTTCCTTTCACAAAACTACGTGCCAAAGGTCTTTTAAAAATTCTTAAAGTATTCTGTTTGACAATGCAAGCACGTGAGGAAGAAGCAGAAGGGATGACAGTCGAGCCTGTGGAGACGTGCTGGGGGTTTGCGGCTGATATTTACAACCTCTTGCAGGATGGCCAATGAACTGGCTGCATCCACAGGCACCTGTTCACTAAAACCAGCTAAGATTTTGTTTGACAAATTTAAGATCACATTAAATATTGTAATAATTTTCACTATCTCTGTTTTCTTTAAACAGTCCTTTTAAAAAAAGTTTATTTATTTATTTGAAAGGAAGATTGATAGACAGCAAGGGAGAGACAGATATATCTTCCATCCACTGGTTCACTCTCCAAAAGGCCACAAGGCCAGGGCTGGGCCAGACTGAAGCTAGGAGCCTAGAGCTCCATCCAGGTCTCCCACATGGGTGGTAGAAGCCCAAGTACTTGGGCCATTATCCGCTACCCTCCCAGGAGTATTAGCAGGGAGTTGGGTCAGAAGTAGAGCAGCCAGGACTTGAGCCAGCACTCACATGGAATGCAGATAGTAGCTTAACCCACTGCACCAGAACACTGGTCTCAACCCCTTCATTCTTATATTTATAAATTATGTGGTAAATAAAATAATTTTTAAACATTCATTCAACCCAGGTAGTAAATTGTGATGGCCATCTTTCTTGGCATATTAAGGGCTTAAGAAATATTTAAAGCAGAAAAAAGAGGTACTGTCTAGGAATGAATTATAAAATTGAATTGATTCTGGGACTCTTTGGATTTGCATCAACCCACCAATCATTCTATGACTATTGAAACCAATGAGGCTGAGATAGTTAGAGCCCAAACATAAATAAGAACTTAATAGATACTGGGAAGCAAGGGAGAAAATCACCTTGTATAAAACTGAAACAAGTAAACATCCAACAAGCAGGTTTAAAACATTTAAAAGGTTGGTAGAAAGGCAGTATTTAAAATATATATCTTGGGGCCGGTGCTGTGGTGCAGCAGGTGAAAGCCCTGACCTGCAGTGCCTGCATCCCATTTGGGCATCTGTTTGAGTCCTGGCTGCTCCCTGCTATGGCCTGGGAAAGCAGAAGAAAATGGCCCAAACCCTTAGGCCCCTACATCCATGTGGGAGACCCTGAAGAAGCTCCAGGCTCCTGGCTTTGGATGGGCCCAGCTCTGGCTGTTGGGGCCATTTGGGGACTGAACCTGCAGATGGAAGATCTCTCTCTCTCTCTGCCTCTCTAACTCTGCCTTTCAAATAAATAAATAAGTCTTTAAAATACATATATATATGTAGTATATATATAATACATATATATGTATACACATGTATGTTTTTAAAGGTATATATATTTCTGCTTTTCAAGTAAATAAATAAATCTTTAAAAAGAAAAGAAAAAAAATATATATATGTATATCTTACCCACAATAAAAATTAAGAAAAAGCAGGAAACAACAGGGTAGATTTAATACAGCTTATTAAGGTTTTTTTTTAATTAGAAGCTATGTTTTTGAGTGCTAGTCATATTGATCCAAGTAAATCTATCATTTATTTTAATATCTGTATGATATTCCATTTCCTACTACGGGGCAGTCATACCCCCTGCCCAATTCAAACAGTGCAGCAATCAGTACTCTGGTGCCCTTTGTGCAGAAGTCTGACTGTCTGTCGAGGGCAATTGTCTGGAAGTGAAATTCCTGTGTTCTCATATCTTCATTTTTTGTTATCAAGTTAATCTGTAAGATAGTGCCCATTTGTTACATTTTTCTAATTAACACTCTGGCTAGCTATGTATGCAAGGTCTCCAAAAAGTTCATGCAGGGACAGGTTTTTGGTGCAGTAGTTAAGATGCTGTTTGAGAGGCCTCTGTCCAATATCAGAGTGCCTGGTTCCAGGCTCCACTCCACCTCTGATACAGCTTCCTGCTAACGCATCTGTGAGGCAGCAGTCATCAGCTCAAGTACTGTGTACCTGATACTCACGTGCCTCCTGGCTTCAGCCTGGCCCATCCCTGACTGTTGGGGTCATCTGGGGAGTGAAGCAGTATATGGAAAATATTTCCCTTGTTTGTTTCTTGTCTCTCTCTCTCTCTGCCTTTTTCTTTTCTTTTCTTTTTTAAGATTTATTTATTTGAAAGGTAGAAATACAGAGAGAGAAGCAGAGAGACATGTCTTCCATCTGCTGGTTCACTCCCCAAATGGCCTCAATGGCTGGGCCAGGCCAAAGCCAGGAGCCTCTTCTGGGTCTCCCATGTGAGTGCAGGGGCGTAAGCACTTGGGCCATCTTCCACTGCTTTTCCAGGCACATTAGCAGGGAGCCAGATTGAAAGTGGAGCATCTGGGACTCTATCGGGTGCTGAAATGGAATGCCAATACTGCAGGTGGAGGCTTAATAGTCTATGCCACAGTGCCAGCCCCATCTCTGACTTTCAAATAAAATAAAACGTTTTCAAAGTTTATGGAAAATGAAATTTCTGAAGTACTCTCATAAATAAGACCCTGTTTCTGTACATTAGCAGGAAGCTGGATTGGAAGTGAAGCAGCCAGAACTCTAACTGGTGCTCTGATAGGAGATACCGCAGTCACAAGCTGTGGCTTAACCTGCTGTGTGCCAAAACCAATCCTGACAGTTTTTTTTTTAATTGTGTTATTAGTCTTTTTCTTACTACCATGGTCTTATTGTAGAGAATTTATTACAGAGAATGCTAATTCTTTGTGGATTATATATATGGCAAATATCTTCTCCTTGTCTGAAACATTTGTATATAGCATAATTTATTATACTGAATTCTCTTTATATGGATGTAGCCAAATTAACATTTTTAACAGATTTGATTTCCAAATTTAATTTAAAAATTCATCCTCCTGGGCCTGGCCCTGTGACATAGCAGGTAAAGCCACCATCTGCAGTGCTGGTGCCAGTTTGAGTCCCGGCTACTCCTCTTTCCATTCAGCTCTCTGCTGTGGCCTGGGAAGGCAGTGGAGGATGGCCCGAGTGCTTGGGCCCCTGCACCTGCGTGGGAGACCCAGAAGAGGCTCCTGGCTCCTGGCTTCAGATCGGCTTAGCTCCGGCCACTGCAGCCACTTGGGGAGTGAACCAGCACATGGAAGACCTTTATGTCTCCCTTTCTCTGTAATTTTACCTCTCAAATAAATAAATAAATAAATATTTAAAAATAAAACAAAACGAAAAAAATTCTTTCTCCCTAGCTTTCAGTTTTAAAGATTTAAAGATAAATCTTTAAATTTTAAAGATTTTTCTTCTAAAAATGTCTTCTCCTGGAAGTTTTAGGTTTTTGTTCTCCTTTTCACAAATCCATTTTACAATTCTCTGTGAGAGACAGGGATTGTGTTTTATCTTTTTCTAAACAAATGGGCAACTATATCAGCCCTGTTCATTGAACAGTCTATTCTTTCCCCCTAGTTTGTGCCACCACTTGTCACAGAGCAAGCTCTTCCTTCCTGTGTTCTATTGTCTCGTGGCCTGTTTTTGCCATTGTTTTAATTAAAAGCCCTGATATCTATCAAATAAACTTCATTACGCTTCAAAATTGTTATGGCTCTTCAAGCTTCAAAAAAAATTAGAATCAAGTTATCAAATTCCAAAAATTCCTGTTAGACTTGATTGGAAATGCATGGAACTTACAGATCAATATAAGCAGAAATGTCATTTTCATGACAATATCACCATATATGAACATTAGCTTACAATTTTATTAACTTTTAAATGATTTTCAAAAATGTTTATACTTTTCTCCTTAAAGGTCTTGCATATTTCCTGTTACCATTTATCTTTATTTACTTTTAGATTTATATTATTACTTGAAAGATATGGTGCCAAGAAACAGAGAAAGAGATCTTCCATTCACTGGTTCTTTCCCCAAATGGCTGCAATGGTCAGAAGCTGAGTCAGGCCACAGACAGGAGCCAGGAAATCCATCTGGGTCTCCTATGTGGGTAATTGAGCAGGGCCTCAATCACACAGGTCATCTCTGATTTGGGATCCCAGCATTGTGAGCAGCAGCCTAATCCAATGAACCAGTTATAATTTAATCCTAGGCAATTTATTATTCTTATTGTGTTGTAAGTGAAAAGTTTTCTACAGTTATGTTTCCAGTATCTTGATTTTTTTTAAAGATTACTTTTATTTATTTGAAAGACACAGTTACAGAGAGAGGTAGAGACACAGAGAGAGTCAGAGGTCTTCCATACTCTGGTTCACTCCTCAAATGGCTGCAACAGCCAGAGCTGAGCTGATCCAAAGCCAGGAGCCAGGAGCTTCCTCTGGGTCTCCCACGTGAATACAGGGGCCCAAGGACTTGGGCCATCCTCTGCTGCTTTCCCAGGCCATAGCAGAGAGCTGGATTGGAAGTAGAGTAGCCGGGACTCCAAAAAGCGCCCATATGGGATGCCGGCACTGCAGGTGGGGCTTTAACCCACTGTGCCGCAGAGCCAGCCCCTTCATATCTTCTTTGAGTCTTGTTTTTCCTTTCTCGCCATCTGAGTATTTGAGTTCTTTCTGTTTCTTTCCCAGATTTTCCCAAGGCATTGGGAAAATTTGAGAATTATATACAATTTCACATGCACATTTGACTTAAGGTTGCTAGCTTCGTCCCAAACATGCAAGGATCTTCACATGGATTAAATCTACTTCTCATATGTTTTGTTCCGTATTTTAGTTCTTTTTTTAAAATCTCAGATTAATCATTTTTTCTTAAATATTACTTCACACACACACACACACACACACACACATACACACAGTGCTCCCATTTGCTCATCCATTTTCCAAATGCCCACAATGGCCAGGGTTGGGCAAAGGATTCAACCCACGTCTCCCACATGATTAGCAGAGACCTACTACTTGAGCTGTCACCTGCTGTCTCCCCTGCCACGCACTAGCAGGGAACTGGAATTAGGAGCGGGGCCAGGACTCAACTCAGGCACTCCGATATGGGAGGCAGGTATCCCAACTGGTGACTTATTCAGTAGGCCAAATGCCTGCCCCTTACTGTGTGTTTTATACTCATATGGTGAATATTTATTTAAACTTACTTTCAAAACTTTTTAAATTGTAAAATAAGTAGAACAGAAAATTCCACAAAATCTGAGTGCATGCTTCGACAAAGTGTCACCAAATGACTATTTAACCATAAAGACAAAGAACAGGGGGCAGCACTGTGGTGCAGCAAGCTAAGCTGCTACTTGCAACGCTGGCAGCCCGTACTGGAGCAGGGGTTTGAGTCCTGGCTGCTCTGCTTCCTATCCAGCTTCCTGCTATGCGCCTGGGAAAACAGCAAAAGATGGCACAGGTGCTTGGGCCCCTGCCAACCACATGAGAGACCTGGATGGAATTCTGAGCTTTTTGTTTCGGGCCAGGCATTCTGGCCATTTTGGGAGTGAATTACTGGATGGAAGATCTCTCTCTGCCTTTCAAATAGATAAAACAAATTAAACAAACAAACAAACAACATTGCCAGCATTCCAGAAGCAATTCCTCACAACCCTTCCTGAGTAGTCTGTCTCAATCTTTCCCTACAGGGAACCACTGTGTTTTATTTATTTATTTATTTATTTGAAAGACAGTTACAGAGAGAGATAGAGATAGAGAGAGAGGTCTTTCATCCATTGGTTCACTCCCCAGATGGCCACAAGGCCAGAGCTGAGCCGATCTGAAGCCAGGAGACAGGAGCTTCTTCCAGGTCTCCCACATGGGTTCAGGAGCCCAAGGATTTGGGCCATCTTCTACTGCTTTCCTAGGCCATAGCAGAGAGTTAGATTGGAAGAGGAGCAGCTGGGACTCGAACCAGTGCCCATGTGGGATGCCGACGCCAGGGCATTAACCCACTGTGCTACAGCGCCAGACCCACCACTGGTTTTTATGGTAATTATTTCTTATTTGACTTCACAGTTTTATCATCTAAGAATGCACCATTAAATACTATACTTGAGTTGAGCTTTATATAAAATAATATCATCCGGTATGTATCCTTTTTTACCTGGTTTCTTGGCTAACATTTATTTGTGAGATTCACAATTACATAAGCAAGGGTGGGGAATGCCCAGCCTATGGGCAGTATAAGGCCTGTGAAATCATTTGGTCTGGCCCTGCCAGGGCAACCACAGGCTAATTTTTAAGCTGATAATTCTGTATGGCCCACAAATGATGTTATGAATATTCCAAGGGCCCTTGGCAGAAAAGTTTCCCTACCCTGATCTACAGTCTTTATTTTCATTGCTGACTACTATTCCACTGTATATTTATATGACAATTGATCCCTTTACCAAATTCTAAGGTGGCAGCTATTTCCCTTCAGCACATTAAATTTGGTATTCAATGGACTTCTTGTTTCCATGATTTCTGTTGAGGAGATGTCTGCTGACTCTAAGGCGACTGGATGAGGTTTCATCAGGGACAATCTGCTTTCCTCCATATACTAATTCAAAAGTTAATTTTATCCAGAAATATCCTCACAGACACACCCAGAATAATGGTCGACCAAATGTCTGGGCACCATATGGCCCAGTCAAATTTACACACAAAATTAACTAACACAATTAGTAAATTCTGGTTTGATTTTTAAATAATTTTTTGAGACCCAAATAAAGCTTTCCTTGGAGCACTGACAACTCAATCCTACCACTCTAAAGTGGAGCTGACACTGCTAAGTTAGCTTTCTGCACGAGAACCTCACGTAAACATAAGTCTATAAATCCATTTGTGGATTTAATTTCTCCCGTTTCTAAGGATAAACGAGTTCAAGTCTCTGAAAGTAATGTGGAACAAAAGCATCACTTGCAAATATTTTCATGATCCGTTTTTGAAAAATTTTGGCTTATACGATCATCTACCTCTGTATTATGAATACGTGGATAATGACAACAGCTTACTTCATACAAATCTACATAAGCCCTGGTTCAGAACCATACATAAACTATGTACTAAGTAAATTTTACCTGCAAGTTGTTTCAAAATATTGATCCCCATAACAGGTTTGTCTCTAATAATTCATGTTTCATTTATCAAACAAGTAATAAAAACTTTTACTAAATTATACTTATATTCACATTACCCCCCCAAAAAATAAAAAAATAAAAAATATTCACATTACCCTCCTTTGTTCCTCTTCAGCATCGGCAAAGAGTTTACGAATATTTGCCTCCGACTCTCCCACATACTTGTTAAGAATTTCTGGCCCGTTGACCACTTTGGGCTCTCTTGCATTCAACATCTTGCCAATCTGTCGAGCCAAGAGGGTCTTACCACAGCCTGGGGGTCCATATAACAGGATGCCTTTAACATGCTTACAACCTGGAAAAGCAAACAGTCTTACATGAGCTAAAAGCCAAGGAAGACATGTAAAGAAAAGCTTTCTTCTTTATATATACTTTAGGAAAAGCAGTCATTACTACATGCCATCTACATATATTAACACTGACATGCCATGACAAACAAAGCTCTACTTTCAAGCACTGGAAAACAGGGCAAACATGTCTATATTGAACGGGTATAGACGAATCCAAAGGATCCAGATGGATGTCACACACCATGTGGATAAACTTCAATGTCCTGCTTCATGTGACTAATGCCAAGTGAAGCACATGCTTCTTTGGGGCGACCCAGGTGAAAAAGTTTTGGGAGTAGTATTCGTTGCATTAGCATTACTAGTTAGCAATCTAAAACAGCAAGACTAATAATCAGGTTCCCCAGGATTTCTTTAGCCAACTCTTCACTGGCATTTGCTCCATTTCTTCTCATTTTCACCTTTCTAGCAGTTTCACGTTAAGATGTAGGGCTCATTTCTGATTTTTTTTTTTTTTTTTTTTGACAGGCAGAGTGGACAGTGAGAGAGAGAGACAAAGGTCTTCCTTTGCCGTTGGTACACCCTCCAATGGCCGCCGCTGCAGCCGGCGCACCGTGCTGATCCGATAGCAGGAGCCAGGAGCCAGGTGCTTTTCCTGGTCTCCCATGGGGTGCAGGGCCCAAGCACCTGGGCCATCCTCCACTGCACTCCCTGGCCACAGCAGAGGGCTGGCCTGGAAGAGGGGCAACCGGGACAGAATCCGGCGCCCCGACCGGGACTAGAACCCGGTGTGCCGGCGCCGCAAGGTGGAGGATTAGCCTATTGAGCCACGGCGCCGGCCCTTTTTTTTTTTTTTTTTCATTTCTGATTTTTAAATACTATATCCAAAGAAGCACTCCGTGGAATAATGGATTATTAGACTGCAGTGTTACACTCAAAACTCTGGGTTAAAAAAACCTTTAGTGATGCAGTATGAACAATGTGTTTCTGGGCAGGTGTTTGGCACAGCAGTTAAGTTGCTCTTGGGACACCTGCATCCCATATTGGAGTGCCTGGTTTGACTGCTAGCTATTCTGTTTCTGATCCATCCTGCTAAGGCACACCTGGGACAGCAGTGGCCCTACTACCCATGTGGGAGACCTGGAATGAGGCTTTTTTTTTTTTTTTTTTTTTGAGATTTATTTATTTACTTGAAAGATGGAGTTACAGAGAAAGGTAGAGACACAGAGAGAGGTCTTCTATCTTCTTTCATTCCCCAAATGGCCTCAATGACCAGGGATGGCCCAGGCCAAAGCCAGGAGCTTCATCCAGGTCTCCCACATAGGTGCAAGGACTTGGGCCATCTTCCACTGCTTTCTCAGGTGCATTAGCAAGGAGCTGGATTGGAAGTGGAGCAGCCAGGAGCTAACTGGTGCCCATAATGAGATGGTGACATCACAGATGTCCCACTGTGTCACAGTGCCAGCCCCAGATTGAGTTCTGAGTCCTGGTTTTAGCCTCCCCTGGTTTGATTGTGGCAGGCATTTGGGAAACGAACCAGAAGATGAAAGATCACTCTCTGTCTCTGTCTTTCAAATAAAATGGAAAGAAAAACTTTAAAAATGTATATCATGTGTTTCCATGGAAAATGGTTTGTCTTTATTTGAAATGAAAACCATCCAAAGTGTATCTTTAAAAAAAAAAGATTTATTTATTTATTTCAAAGTCAGAGTTACACAGAGAGAGGAGAGGCAGAGAGAGAGAGAGAGAGAGAGAGAGAGAGAGAGAGAGAGGTCTTCCATCTGCTGGTTCACTCCCCAATTTGCTATAATGGCCAGGGCCTCACTGATCCAAAGCCAGGAGCCAGGAGCTTCTTCTGGGTCTCCCTGATGGGTGCAGGGGCCCAAGGACTTGGGCCATCCTCTACTGCTTTCCCAGGCCATAGTAGGGAGCTGGATTGGAAGTGGAGCAGCCGGGACTCGAACCGGCTCCCATATCGAATGCTGGCACTGCAGGCGGTGGCTTTACGTGCTACACTACAGCGCTGGCCCCCAAAGTGTATCTTTAGGAAAAAAAAAAAACACAATGTATTTGATAATTCCTGTAAAAATAAATCACAAGATACAACCAACTCAAATAGAACTTTACATTCTGAGGAGGAAAGCCATTTGGGTTGCCAGCATGGTCCTTACTTCTATCTCTATGTCAAGAAAAGAACTTCCGGGGCCGGTACTGTGGCACATCCCATATGGGTGCCTGTTCGAGTCCTGGCTGCTCCACTTCCAATCCAGCTCCCTGCTGATGACTTGGGAAAGCAGCGGAAGAAGGATAAAGTGCTTGGGCCCCTGCACCTGCATGGGAGACCTGGAAGAAGCTCCTGGTTCCTGGCTTTGGATCAGCTCAGTTTGGGCCACTGCGGCCATTTAGGAAGTAAACCAGCGGATGGAAGATCTCTCTCTCTGTCTGCCTCTGCCTCTCTGTAATTCTGCCTTTCAAATAAATAAAATAATCTTAAAACAAAACAAAACAAAAAAAGACTTCCTTTTAAATCCTTCAATGTAATGAAATCTTTGCTTATGGTTAAACTTGTACAGAGAAGGTGAACTCGGGGGAAACCACTGCAGCCCTAGAATCTTAACCAAGAACCATGGTCCAGTGAAATGACTTGAGCCCTAGACACATCCTTTAAGCATGAGTGGTCAGAAATTAAGGGGATAAGCCTTGACCGTCTCCTAGAGGCCAATATCACTGCTGTCAGTACCAACAACTTGAGGACACACAGGACAAGAACTTTGGAATGTGGCTCCTAATCTTCCTTTCTGAGTCGACTGCTAGCATCATGATTTGAAACTGCTCACTTGTATACAAGCCACAGCAGAGGCAGATGGTGGTGGTGAAACAGGCATAGAGAAAGGAGAAAATGAAGATTTGCTGAGTACCTACAAAGTCTTCATCTCCAGTTTCCCGACTTCCTCACTTGCTCCCACTTTTTCCAACTTCCTCTTAATCATACTTGCTTCCACATTAAGCTATACTTTCCTTGAGGGACTCTTAATGCTATCTTATACTTTTGTTACACCTATCTCATCAGTCCTGAACACTGGCCACAGGAAGCTCCCACCACTGTGCTGATGGATAGGCCCACAGTTCCATGCCATCCTATTTCAGTTCTACTTACACTGGTTTCTCAATATTGTTTGCTCCCTTTGCTGATCTTTATTAGCTCATCTCTAATTTTCCTGACTAATCATCCAGATCTCCACTGTTCTCAAGAGCTACTCCATGCCACTAATTCTAGAAATGATTTAGATATCAACTTCGCATGCATATTTTAAAAAAGCTTATTAGGCATGAACTTCCTTCAGTGCTCTGCTTTTCTATAAACTGATCAGCAGACACATCTATTTTCAACCTCCGCCTTAGTTCTCAAAGGAGTCTTCCTTCCTCTTCTGCAAGTTTACATTGCAGTTATTGGTTGAAATACCTTCTCCCCTAGAATGAGTATTATTCAAGTGCAACTACTGTCTCATTCAACTTGAACTCACACATCCAGCATTATGTCAACCACGTAACATGTATTCAGTGAAGGTTATGAATAAGTAAATTGTCTCCTTTCCTATACTGCTTTAAAAAGAACATGAGGGAAAGAAGACTATCTTCAAAGTTACTTGAAGGTCTTAATTTATGGAGCAGTACTGACTTACATAGTAAAAAAAATTTAAATACATAAAAACACACTTGCAGGCCGGCGCTGTGGCTCACTAGGCTAATCCTCCGCCTTGTGGCGCCGGCACACTGGGTTCTAGTCCCGGCCAGGGCGCTGGATTCTGTTCCCGTTGCCCCTCTTCCAGGCCAGCTCTTTGCTGTGGCCAGGGAGTGCAGTGGAGGATGGCCTGAGTACTTGGGCCCTGCACCCCATGGGAGACCAGGATAAGTACCTGGCTCCTGCCATCGGATCAGCGCAGTGCGCTGGCCACAGCGCACCAGCCGCGGTGGCCATTGGAGGGTGAACCAATGGCAATAGGAAGACCTTTCTCTCTCTCTCTCACTGTCCACTCTGCCTGTCCAAAAAAAAAACAAAACAAAAAAAAAAAAAAAACAAAAAAAACAAAAAAAAACACACACTTGCAGTGAGCAAGACTTTTGCAAATTTAGCAAAACAAATGATATGTAAATACAAGTTTTAACTTTGCAACAGATTTTGCTCATGGAAAATGCTTGATTTAATGTCTTTTGAATTAAATTGGCTCAGATTTCATAAAATAAATAATTCAGAAACTATTACCATGAAGATTAAGAGAAAAAGAGATAAAATGAGTATCCACAAAACATATATATACTATATCTGAGTAGCGAACTATAGAAATGATCCCTGAAAGTACAGTCTTTGTATCTCTGAAATGACAAAATACGTTCTATATTTCACATCAACAGGAACATCATAGAAACTCTAGTGTTCATCAGAATTATAATTCTTTTAGAATCTCAAGTAAGCACATCAAAAATATACATTGACATGTGAAGATAATTTTAAAATCCACTTCCACAAAGGAAGCAGTTACTTGAGTAAGCAGCAGAAACAGGACTTTGTTATTACAATTATTATTATAGCTTATTCTGACTTATTAAATAAGCATTGGTCTCTAATTTTAAATGAGTCATAAAAAAACTAATTCCATTCAACAAAAGCATATTAAGCTCCTGTTTAGACGAGATACAAATGTAGGTGTTAGGATACAAACATGAAAAAGACAGTGCCTACCCGCAGGGCATTTCTGGGCTTAGTAGGAAAGAAATAAAAATAGTTTATCTATAATAAATATCATCCGAGATACGTATGAAATGCTTTTGGGAATCTACCCAAGAGAAACTGATTCTACCAGGGTGATGGCAGAAAGATTACAGATGGATGTAGAGGAACATGCACCATGAAATTTGGGTCTGGAAAGCAGAAGAGGAGGCTCATGGTTGGTACCCTAAAGAAAAGGACTCATGGGGCTGGCGCTGTGGTGCAGCAGGTAAAGCCACCACCTGCAGTGCCGGCATCCCGTAAGGGCACTGGTTCGAGTACTGGCTGCTCCACTTCTGATCTGGCTCTCTGCTATGGCCTGGGAAAGCAGTAGAAGATGGCCCAAATCCTTAGGCCTCTGCACCTGCATGGGAGACTCAGAAGAAGTTCCTGGCTCTTGGCTTCAGATCAGTGCAGCTCCAGCAGCTGAGGCCATCTGGGGAGTGAACCAGCAGATGGGAGACCTCTCTCTCTCTCTGCCTCTGCCTCTGCTTCTGCTTCAGCCTCTCTGTAACTCTGACTTTCAAGCAAACAAAATCTTAAAAAAAAAAAAAAAAAAAAAAAAAAGAGAGAAAGAGAGAGAGATCTCATGTGCTCAAAGGCATACTGGTAGGAACGTGGGAGCTATTCTCTCAACAAGCCTGTAGCAGCCTGCTGTAGCCAGAGCCACGGAGGTGAGGAAGGAGCAGTCCCTGGAATGAGGGGCAGGTTCCGGGCCAGCACGCCCAAGAGTATTCACCTTGTCTGGTGGGTGAGAGTGTTAAAGCTGACTCTGTGTGTTCTGTGCTCAGACTTCATTCATTGTAAAAGTTTTCCTTGAAATCTTTGTCATTCTTTTAGTAAGTTTATCTTCCAAAAAAAGCTCACTCTGGATGGAGTAGAAGGACTAGAGAATAGAGAGGCAAAGAGTGAAGAGGAGTGAGAGCAATGTTTTTTTTTGTTTTTGTTTTTGCCTTTTTTTTTTTTTTTTTTTGACAGGCAGAGTTAGATGGTGAGAGAGAGAGAGACAGAGAGAAAGGTCTTCCTTCTGTTGGTTCACCCCCTAAATGGCTGCTACGGCTGGCACTGCGCCAATCCGAAGCCAGTAGCCAGGTGCTTCCTCCTGGTCTCCCATGCGGGTGCAGGGCCCAAGGACCTGGGCCATCCTCCACTGCCTCCCCAGGCCACAGCAGAGAGCTGGACTGGAAGAGGAGCAATCGGGACAGAATCCGGTGCCCCGACTGGGACTAGAACCCGCGGTGCTGGCGCTGCAGGTGGAGGATTAGCCTAGTGAGCCGCGGCACCAGCTGAGAGGAATGTTCTTAACACTTTGTCTGGGGACACTGATTCTCTAGCTGACTGTGGGTTTTTGCCAGTTATGCTTCACACTGCTCCAAGTCCTCTGGAAACACATGAACAAATGAGTCTGGAGGCCTCAGGAAGACACCTCTAACCCCTGCTGAAGCCCCAGCTTTCTCTTGAGCTTCTCCAGGACATTAATGCCTGCCTCTAACATGGGGGAGTCTGATCTCCAGCTGTTGCACTGTCTGGGCCAACCCGTACCAACGAATGGCTCCTTTACTTTACATAACACCTCACACATCTCCTCCTGGCTCAGAGACCAGTGTCCTGGGTAAGTGAGTCAAACAGCAAGGGGCAGGTATGGAAGAAGGAGAAATTAGTGGAGCTGATTCAAATTGTCATCTCTAATTCTGTTTCTTCACTGGCCACATGGAACAGTCTAATGGACCTCCCCAGAAAAATACACATGTACAAAAATCCACATACAATTTGAAGGAGGTTCTTAAATCTCTGAGGTCCATCCATAGAATCCAAATTAAAAATCTCTGAATATACTACTGAAATACTCATGTAAGAAACCAGGAATTGAAAGGGGCAGGAGTCACAGGATCAGAGATCAAACGGAAATCAGAGGAGTGGGAACAGTAAAGGGTAGATGACAAAATGATGACCTCAGATACACCAGGAGAGCAAGAGGTAGAGGAGTCAGTCTGGGAAAAGGAGGAATCGTCTCTGTTTTCTGCTACAAGGTATTCGAGATTCATGTTCACTAAAAACATAGACTGAAAGTTCAGAGAAGATAGCAGAACTACTGGTTCAATATATATAACATATATATACTTAATTTTTATTAGATAGAGTTAGACAGTGAGAGAGACAGAAAGGTTTCCTTCCGTTGGTACACCCCTCAAATGGCTGCCACAGCTGGCGCTGCGCCGATCCGAAGCCAGAAGCCAGGTGCTTTTCCTGGTCTCCCAAGCAAGTGCAGGGCCCAAGTACTTGGGCCATCCTCTACTGCCCTCCTGGGCCACAGCAGAGAGCTGGACTGGAAGAGGAGCAACCGGGACTAGAACCCGGCACCCATATGGGATGCCGGCGCCACAGGCAGAGGATTAACCAAGTAAGCCACGACGCCGGCCTGGTTCAATGTTTTTGAATACCTGTTCTGGACACATGAGAAGCCAAGTGACATTTTAACAGAGGAATGTGGTAACAGAGATATGTGCTGCAGAAATAGAAGAAAAGGCCTGAAAAGAGGCTACCAGGCTTAAAAAAAATCAGGAAGTTCATGCTGATCTGGGCCACAGGGTTTTAGAGCAGGGTCAGAGAATTTTGTGTTGAGGTGTCTTCCTGTTACTTAGAAGGAAGCTAAGTAGGTAGCGTAAGCAGGATAGGAGATTACAGCTTCAAGAACTCAGGCAACGCAGAGGAGGGATTTGGAGAGGCAGACTGTAGAGAGACTGCTTACTCTGAGATTAGTCAGACAAAGGGAAGAAGTGAGAACGCTGAGGTTGTACCTACCAGGCTCCATTAACTGTGTGAGGCAACAGCTAGGCCAGCTAGCAAAGGAGTCAGGAGATGACTAACATGGTGAAGGCATTGAAGACACTGGCAATGTGAAAATGTGTGGGGAAAAGTAAAATCTTAGTAAATTCTACAAATACATATACATATATTAAAGATTTATTTATTTACTTAAGAGGCAGGGTTACAGACAGAGAAGGAGAGATAGAGAGAGAGGTCTTCCATCCACTGGTTCGTTCCCCAAATGCCTGAAACGGCTGGAGCTAGGCCGATCTGAAGCCAGGAGCCAGGAATTTCTTTCGGTCTCCCATGAAGCTATAGGGTCCAAGCACTTGGGCCATCTTCTACTGCTTCCCCAGGCCCTCAGCAGGGAGTTGGATCCGAAGTGGAGCAGCTGGGAGTTGAACAAGTGCCCACATGGGATGCCGGCAATGCAGGCAGATGCTTAACCGTACTACACCACAGCATCAGCCCCCAAATATATATTTTAAAAAGATTTTTATTTATTTGAAAGGTAGAGTTACAGAGAGAGGGAGAGACAGAGAATGAGAGAAATCTTCCATCGGCTGCTTTACTCCTCAAATGATTACAATGACAACAGGCCAAAGTCAGGAGCTTCTTCCGGGTCTCCCATGTGGGTGCAGGGGCCCAAGCGCTTGGGCCATCTTACACTGCTTTCCCAGGCACATTAGCAGGAAGCTGGGTTAGAAGTGGAGCAGCTGGCTGACGCCGCGGCTCAATAGGCTAATCCTCCACCTGTGGTGCTGGCACCCCAGGTTCTAGTCCCGATTCGGGTGCTGGATTCTGTCTTGGTGCTCCTCTTCCAGGGAGCTCTCTGCTGTGGCGCGGGAGTGCAGTGGAGGATGGCCCAGGTCTTTGGGCCCTGCACCCACATGGGAGACCAGGAGAAGCACCTGGCTCCTGGCTTCGGATCAGCGCGGTGTGCTGGCTGCAGCGCACTGGCAGGAGTGGCCATGGGGAACCAACGGGAAAGGAAGACCTTTCTATCTGTCTCTCTCACTGTCCACTCTGCCTGTCTAAAAAAAAAAAAAAAAAAAAAAGTGGAGCAGCCAAGATTTGACCCAGCCCCCATGTGGGATGCTGGTGTAGTAGGTGGCGGCTTTACCCACTATGCTACAACGCCAGTCCCATATAAATTTACATAAATATATCTAAGGTTACACAAGAATCCTGACCTTTTTTTAGATTTATTTTTTATTTACTTGAAAGGCAGAGAGAGAGAGAAAATCTTCCATCCACTAGTTCACTCCCCAAATGACCGCTGACAACAGAGCTGGGCCAGACCAACGCCAGGAGCCAGGGACTTCTGGGTCTCCCACATGGATGTAGGGACCCAAGCACTTGGACCACCTTCCACTGCTTTCTTAGGTACATTAGCAGGGAGCTGGATCGAAAGTGGAGCAACCGGGACTCAAATTGGTACCCATATGGGGTGGTGGCATCGCAGGCAGCAGCTTTACTTGCTGCACCACAGCCCCAGCCCCAAGAATCCTGACTTTTTAACCATGTTTTTTTCAAAACTGAGTCTTCATAGATTAGCATCATGAGGTAAACAAATAAATTTGAAGTCAACATTTTTGTAGCTCAACTCTATTACCTAATTTTTCCTTCCAAAATGTGCAGTTAAAATCTACCACATGATTGTTCTCAACACTTTCCCGTTCACTCTCCAAAAAATGTGAGGCTTTAATCTTCATTTCTAACTCATTCTCATCTTTTCCCTTCCCTCTGTAACTAATATAAGTAACAACTATTGTGGGCTAATAGTATAATCAAATATTATTTTGAAACATTTCTTCTCTTAATTTCCTTTGCCTAGGCATTTAACTGCTCCTGTTAATCATCTTCTACAAAATACCCACTTTTTATTCGGATGAAGCATAAATATATTCATGACTTCTGGTTATAGTAACAAAATGGTTTCGGGTCAGCCCAGCTCCAGTGGTTGTGGCCATCTGGGGAGTGAACCAGCGGATAGAAGACCTCTCTCTCTCTCTCTCTCTCTGCTTCTCCTTCTCTCTCTGTGTAACTCTGACTTTCAAGTAAATAAATAAAACAAAAGAGAGAGAGAGAGAGAGAGAGAGAGAGAGAAAGCTGAGAGTGCAGCAGGAAAACTTAGCAAAACCCTTGGCAGAAACTTTCACAACACAAGTAGAAGTGTCCCATTTAAAAAAAAATAGGAAATAGGAAAGAAATCAGGGGGAAAGCTCTAGAGAATATGAAAAATTACTGAGTGCCAGTCTTCTGACCAGTGGTTGGCAGACTTAGATTTCACAAACTAGTAAAGTAATTTAAAAATGTAGAGGTAAGTGCTGTCATTGCATTGTTTAGTTTTTATTTTGCAAGGTAAAGATTTCTTTTTTAAAAAAATTTATTTATTTACTTTGAAAGTCAGAATTACACAGAGAGAGAGAGAAGGAGTTGGGGGGTGGTCGTCTTCTGTCTGCTGGTTCACTCCCAATTGGCTGCAACGGCCAGAGGTGTGCCAATCTGAAACCAGGAGCCAGGAGCTTCTTCCAGGTCTCCCATGCAGGTACAGGGGCCCAAGGACTTGGGCCATCTTCCACTGCTTCCCCAGGCCATAGCAGAGAGCTGGATTGGAAATGGAGCAACTGGATCTTGAACTGGCTCCCATATGGGATGCCGGCACTGCAAGCGGTGGCTTTACCTTCTATGCCACAGCACCGGCCCCAAGGTAAAGATTTCTTAAAAAAGAAAACCTGACATTGTCCATCATCACCATCATCACCATCTCATGTGAGAAAATACATTTTTATAGTAAAATGTAGAATAGACATGATCTCAGAATAAAAGGCAGTCTTTTGTGTTAAATAAACTCAATTTATGAACACTATTAAAAGTTGGAGTTATGCAGTCAGCTTGCCTGAATTAAAATCCTGGTTCTTCAGATACTGGCTAGAAATACTGATGGTAACTATCTCAGGTTCCCGTGAAGACAAAGCGTAATACTCATAAAGTACTTAATAACCCGCCTGGTACATTGTAAAAGCTCGTAAGTATTGACTAGTAATTAATATCAGTTTGTTTTTATCACCCTGCTGCCGATAAGAACTAAAAAACCAGACTCCTAACTGTATGAGGATGAGATCACTGTTAGGCAATCATAACGCTTGAAAATAAATAACTATTTTGCTTATCAAACTCATTCTGGGACTGACAACTGTGACCACCTGGCCCCTTAAAATTTCATCTAACACTATTGTCACTTGAGCTTTGCAAATGATAGTACCCATTCCATTGATGAACCGTAAGCTCCAAATTAACACAGTAAATGAACTGGACTAAAGCAGTTTCACAAGGATCTTCCTAGTGTTTCAGGAAGTCAGGATTCTCCAAAGCTGTAGCTGCCCTTTCTGCCTACTCCACTTATGTGTCCAGCAGAGTCAATTCAATTTCTCAAGCTTTCCAAGCTCATTTAGGGTCAACACAGAGCCCATCCATACAAGCCAGTTCTACACAGACACATTCCTCCACCCTTTCTCCTCTGTATTCTGTCTTAAAAAGAGTTTCTTCTCCACTGTTCACCTTATCACTCTGACTGTAACCACTCTCATGGTCCCTAACTGCCAGATGTCAGAAACATGCTGCTACCCTCTTTCAGGGAGCACACACCAGGCTCTGCTGGCACTTGCCCAGACGACGTGATTCTAGGAGGAAGCAGGGCTAGTTCTGGGTACTTCTCCCAGCAGTGTATTTTCCAATGGTAGTTCGTCATGGCCCATCTCTTCTTTCTGAGTTTGAGGTAGATATAGCATTATATTTTTTCTCATGTTACTGTGCTGAGATATCATTCTCTTAGGTGAATGAGTAATACTCCAACAACATATGAAACATGGATATTGTTTGAGCTGCAGGTGTTGATATCCATTGATTATAATCATATAGGGGCCACCACTGTGGTGCAATAGGTTAATGCCTTGGCCTGCAGTGCCGGCATCCCATATGGGTGCCGGTTTGAGACCCGGCTGCTCCACTTCCAACCCAGCTCTCTGCTATGGCCTGGGAAAGCAGTAGAATATGGCCCAGGTCCTTGGGCCCCTGCACCTGCGTGGGAGACCTGGAGGAAGCGCCTGGCTCCAGACTGGCTCAGCTCTGGCTATTGTAGCCAACTGGGGAGTGAACCAATAGATGGAAGACATCTCTCTCTCTCTCTCTCTCTCTCTCTCCTCTCTCCTCTCTCCTCTCTCCTCTCTCCTCTCTCTTCTCTCTGTGTAACTCTGCCTTTCAAATAAATAAATAAATCTTTAAAAATCATATAAATTTTGGTGGGAGAACTTTAAGAGACTTTAAAGTTTTACAAATAGCTTGAAGTTATTTCTGATCTGAAAGACCAAACAGAATAGGAAGCATCCACTATGATAGGCATATCCAGCCCCAATGATGAAAATGATACACAAAACTATTTGTATCTAATAAATTAATCATAATCTGTTCTCTTTAAATGGCTCAATAAAAACACAGCCTTACTTCTGCAACATAAGGAATAAACACATTTGTATTTTCTAAGCCCTTCTACTTTATAAGTGCTGAATTTGCTTTGTTTTCCCCAAAGGTCATCAGAAGCAAGCTGCATTGAGGAAAAATTGTCAACTTTTAGGTATTCAAAAGGGGGGAAAAAAAGAAAAAAAAAAAACTAGAGCAAATTTTACATAAGAATAAACACAATTATAATAAACTGGAAGTGATCTCTGCCAAATTAGCATCAGGGTAGGAATGTTTAATTCATTTTATAGGTAACATGATCTATACAGAAACGTGTGTAGTGGGTTTTCAATGATGACTGATGTTTAAAGGGGAATCCCAAGTGGCTTCTAGTTCAAATACAGACAGATCTGTCTTCTGCCAAAGGAGGAGGCTATCAAAAGACAAATGGCAAGTCAGGACAGATCCACAAGTCTCGCAAGCGTCTCTGCAATTGTGCAAGCCAGATTTGAATGTTTAATTTTAAATAGTGTATGTACTTGTAGAAAACACAATCACAAATCAATACCAATATCTGATCTTTTAATTAAAAGTTTTCATAATTTCAACTTCTCTTCTCATGTTTTTAAAAACTCTCCATTGGAACTGGAGTCGTATTTTCTTAGTTTGTTTGACTTAACATCTTCATGGTGCAGTATGATGATTAACTCTAAGAAATAATTATTGTCTTTTCTAGCCATGCAATGAAGACTTAGAGCACAATGTCTATCAATTCATAATAAAGGAATTGTGTTTTGTTTCACAGACTGTCAATCAGTATTTAAAATGGGTTACCACCTATATTTGCTTATTTGTGCGCTTAGCAAATCTTTAAGAAAAGGAAATATTTAAGACCAAGACCAGTACTCGTGACCTCATTTGAACAGTCATGTCCTGGATCATCCACCATTCTCTGGGTATCACTTTGTCTAGCAGAGACTTGCTGTTGCCCTACCAACTTTGAAACGCCAAAAGCACTTTGAGTTTTGCTATGATAAAGTGAAAAATGCCTATGCCATGAGCACTAAGAACAGATGTGAGAGATGTCTACTACCTGACTGGTCTATATCCAAATTAGTCAACTGAGTTTTAATATATAGATCTTCTCACTAGATAGCCTGGAATTAAAGATGAGATGTATGGAGCAACTCTGCAAACTAATCCTTGCTGACACCCCCACCCTCTTACACTCCCTCAAAGGGTGTTGCCCGGTATTTCGTGGATTCTTGATGACAAAGATCGCGCTTCTTTCACAGCAGGTCCTGCCTTGCTGCCATTTGGCAGCATGTATCCTGCCTGGTTTCAGAATTTTACAGTTTTCCTTTCTTTGCCACCTCTGCCTCTGAGCCTTAGACTCCTTTCACCTAGTGCTCTGAACGGCCTGTCTTCTCTAGCAGACAGCTGACACTTCCTTCCTACATCTGCACCCTCTGCTCACTCCGAGAGTTCATCTTCTCCTGTCCCTCAGAAACTGCCTCCTTAATTAGTACCACCCAACTCTGATGACATCTCTGGGCTCAATTCTGCAATATTTACAGCAACAGTCGTCAAACTTTAATATGCACCAACATTCAACAGAACCTGTGAAAACACAGACATCCAAGCATCACTCTAGGCAATTCAAATTCATTAAGTCTGCAGCGAGCTGAGGAAGCTAACTACTCAACAAGCCCCTGAGGTATCGCTAATGCAGGACAAAGGACCCTGGAGAAACATCCTTCAGAGCTACCAACGATACATTACTAAGCCACCTTCTAAGAGCTTCTGTGGCCTCAATCAAAATATAAGCTGATGAGAATGCATTTTTTTATTTCTTGACAAGTTGTAGTTGTAGAAGAGCAAAGAATTATCCTAATAGGATAAAAGTTATCAAGAATAAATGTTAAGTTTTCTGTACTTGAGTATAGCTAGGAAAGACATGGCTTTGTCAAAGATGACTTGAGGTTTTTACTCAACAGTAAATTCAGTATGAGTCAAGATAGAATGTGATGTCAAAAGTGTTAATCTAACTTCAGCCTGAATTAACAGAAGACTGCTGTTCTGAACCAAGAGTGGCTGGTTCTGGTCTGTTTTACAGCAGGGACCACGCTCACAGCACTCCACTCAGTTCTGGGTTGTGTAACTTAAGGTGCACACAAACAATTGTTAAAACCCAGAGAAACGTGAATTGGGTGGTAAAGGGCTAAAAGTCAAGTCCCAAAATGATTGACTGGAGGATCCAACCACGCTGGGCAATTTAGCTTAGAGAAATGATGATCTGGAGAGGTGTGGTCTGGACAGGACAGATTTCCTCCCATACCTAAAGGGCTTCCACAAGGTAGTAGGGTTACTTTTGCTCTGTGTGGTCTCAGAGCAAGAACTAGAACTTGTGGCGAAAGCTGTGAGGTATACATTTCACTTATCATAAGGAAGACTCAGCTTAAGCCCATGGTTGTTCAGTGAGTTTCCTGTCAGCAGAGGAATTCAAGCTTAGTCTAAGGAACTTGGTAGAAGTTACTTGGCAAAAATGTAGAGAAGATTCAAACAGACGACAATGAACTAGATGGCCTATGATCCCCTGAAAGGCTCAGGTTCTACAATGCCTTCAGCATTCTCTGACAGAACCAGAGTGAGCTTTGAGGAAATATCCTGTAGGGCAGGAAGGAAGGAGACTGAAGGCTAGGAAGATAATAAAGAGAACATTGCTATAACTCACGTTTAATTTACTGAAGCTGTGAAAAAGAAAGAAAGGAAAGCACAACAGTTAGGATACTGCTTGAGATCCCTCTATCCCATGCTGACGCATATGCTGGCTCTTGTCCTGGGTCCTCCCCTTCTGATCTAGCTTCCTGCTAATGTGTACCCCAGGAAGCAGCATGTGATTGCTCATGTTACTTGGGTTGCTGCCACCCACATGGGAGACCTGAATTGAGTTCTGGGCTCCTGGGTCTAGCCTGGCCCAGCCCTGGCTGTCGTAGGCATTTGGGGAGTAAACCAGTAGATGGAAGATTTCTGTCTCTCAAATAAAATGAATGAATGAATGAATAATTTAAAGAAAAAGGCAGAAAAAAATTAAGAGTATTCAATAACAGATTTGACAAATGCATGCAAAGCAAAGGAAAAAAAGAAGAAAATACGGCAGCAGTAACCTAGAAAATAAAGGTGACTGAGAAGAGATTATGATTTGTGAGATAGAAAAAATATTTAATAATAACAAAGTTTTGAGCATTTCAAGAATTCATTTCAGTAGGAATTCTTACAGGGGGCTAGCACTGTGGCATAGCGGGTTAAGGTGCTGCCTGTAGTACTGGCATTCAATACGGGTGCCAGTTTTGAGACCTGACTGACTTCTGATCCAGCTCTATGCTAATGTGCCTGGAAAGCACAGAGGATGACCCAAACTCTCGGACCCCTGCAGCCATGTGGGAGACCTGGAAGAGACTCCTGGCTCCTGACTTTGGTCTGGCTCAGCCCCAGCTATTATGGCCATTTGAGTGAACCAGCAGATGGAATGCCCCTCTCTCTCTCTGTAAATCTTTTTTTTTTTTTTTTAAAGAACTCTTATGGAAGACAATGGAAGCATCTGAAGATACAAAAATACTAACATAACAATGATCACTAAATTTGTAAATCAAAGAAATTAATAAATGCTCATGAAATACCATCTTTTGGAAACAGAAATATTAAACCTCCTCCTTTAGCAGTACAGATAGGTACATGAAGATTGAGGAAGGGTAAGAAGAAGAAAGTGTAAGAAAGAAGAAAGATTTCTATGCCAGTGTGTTTGCAGTTAGGCAAAATTACCTTATCTTATGTGTCAGTGCATTTTATCTTACTCTGTTGTGCATGTATTATACACAATGGACAAAAGCGTCCCAATTTTACACTCTGCTGTCCAGATTTTGGAGGTTGCTAGTCTGATAAAAAGAAGAGGCAATGAACTAAACTGTTTTATATACTTTTTTTGTATGCCTGAAAAATTCTTAAGACTTGTGAAAGCAATGTTTTAGAATGTTGATTCTCTTCTACTGGACTGACGACGAGACGCAGTGAGAAGGGAAAGTTCTTGGCCATAATGTTCATATCTAAAAGATAATTTCAGGGGCCAGCACTGTGGCATAGCAGGGAAAGCTGCCACCTGCAGCACTGGCACATATATGGGCACCGGTTCAAGTCCCAGCTGTTCTGCTTCCAATCCAGCTCTCTGCTATGGCCTGGAAAAGCAGTGGAAGACAGCCCAAATGCTTGGGCCCTGGTAGCTGCATGGGAGACCCAGAAGAAGCTCCTGGCTCCTGGCTCTGATCAGCTCAGCTCTGGCCATTGCAGTCATCTGGGGACTGAACCAGTGGATGGAAGACCTCTCTCTCTCTCTGCCTCTGCCTCTCTGTAACTCTGCCTTTCAAGTAAATAAATAAAATCTTTAAAAAAAGAATATAATTTCAGATTATAGCCTTTGTTATATATACAATTTATTCAAACTTATTGCTACACAGTAGACATTTGAAACATCTAGTCTTTGTAAAATAAAACATTTTTTAAATACTTTTATGTCAATTCTCAGGATGGCTGTCTAGAATGGAACTGTCAAACTTTATCTGTTTGAGCTATATATTGTTTACTCATTATGTGGTAAGGAGGTAGGAACAGAAAGGAAATGCAGATAAAATCTCATGATAGTGCACTTATAGTTAGATAAATTCAGATTATCTATTCATCACTCTATATATATGCAAGCCCCCAGTGCTGAGATGTGCTCCGAGTACATTCAAAATAGCAATAGTAAAATGATCCTTTATACATGTCCTCTTGTTAGTTCCTAGGGAAGCTTCTTTTCTGGGAATGACTTGTTATCCCACATTCTGCAGACACACACGCTTCTGTACTTATTCCCTGAGCCGGTGGAGAAGGGAAGAGAAAGTCAAAGAGAAGCTTTCTTGCTAGCATCTTCCTTTTAGATGACAGTTTCAAACTAACCACAGTCCTGTAGGTGCCTTTCTTTTGGGTACAGTACATGTGTTTTAAGTCTTTATTTCACAGCATAAAGATTTTTAGAGGTAACAACATATGATAAAAATAGAGCTACTGAATCACCAACTAGTAAATTATTTTCATTAAAATTAGTAAGAAAGCAGCATCTTAGAATATGCAGTTTTATTTTTGTTTTTTAAGATTTATTAATTTTGAAAGTCAGAGTTATAGAGAGAGAGGAAAAGACAAAGCAAGCAAGAGATCTTCCACCTACTGGCTGACTCCCTAGATGGCTGCAGTGGCTGGGCCAGACTGAGACAGGAGCCAGGAACTTCATTCAAGTCTTCTATGTGGGTGGCAGGGGCCCAAACACTTGAATCATCCTCTGTTGCTTTTCCAAAGCCATTAGCAGGGAGCTGGATCAGAAGCGGAGTAGCCAGGACTCAAACCACTATGCCACAATGCTGACCTCAAAAAGGCATTGCTAAACCACCTCCAAGAGACCAGCATTGTGGTGCAGCAGGTTAAACTACCACTTGAGACACCCGTTTCCAATGCTGCAGTGACCGTTCAAGTTCTGGCTGTACTGCCTCTGATCTGGTTTCCTGCTAATGCTCCTGAGCGGCAGCAGATGACAGCATACATACTTGGGTGCACGCCACCCACATATCCAGGGAGACCTGGATAGAGTTCTGGGCTTTGGCCTGGCTCAACCTTGGCTGTTGCAGCCATCTGGGGAGTGAACCACTGCACAGAAAATCTCTTTCTCTGACTCTCCTTCTCTGTCACTCTTTCAAATAAATAAATTATAAATAAATAAACCACCTCTGAGCCACAAATATCAACACCTACTGGGTTGTTAAGGACAGCTGTTGCTAAGAAAGAAGCATAAGGGAGGTTGGCCATTTGGCATAACAGTTAGGACACTGTCTGTGACATCTACATCCCATACTGGAGTCCAAGGGTTCAAGTCCTAGCTCCTTATTTGATCCAGCTTCTGGCTAATGCACACCCTGTGAGTTAAAATATGATGACTCAAATACTTGGGTTCCTGTCACCCATGTGGGAGACCTGGATTGAGTCCCTGAATTCTGGCTGTGGCCTGGCCCAGCACTATTTTGAACATGTGAAGAGTGAGCTAGTGGATGGAAGATCTAAGTCTGTCTCCCTGTCTTTCAAATAAAATGAAAGACAACCTTTAAGAAAAAAGAAGGGTAAAGGAAGAGAGGTACACAGATATGTCTGTGTTTATAATCTGATCATAATCATTGATACACATGTCATTTCTTTTAGTTATATTATAGGAAGACACTGTTAAAAAATTAAATGGAAACATCACTTCTAATATCTCATTAGTGCAGATCTGATATTGAACTGTTTAAAAAGCATTATGCTTACTCTATTGCTCTGTGTCTCACTTTTAAATCAGGCATTAAATGAGCTTAGTACTTAATTGTAAATTTGTTACTATCTCCTGAGGTCTGTTTTCATTTTGTCTTTAAGATATTTTTGTCCTGCCAGCGCCACGGCTCTATAGACTAATCCTCTGCCTGCGGCGCCAGCACACCAGGTTCTAGTCCCAGTTGGGGCACTGGATTCTGTCCCGGTTGCCCCTCTTCCAGTCCAGCTCTCTGCTGTGGCCCAGGAATGCAGTGGAGGATGGTCCAAATCCTTGGGCCCTGCACCTGCATAGGAGACTGGGAGAAGCACCTGGCTCCTGGCTTTGGATCAGTACTGTGCACCGGCGCACCGCGCCGGCCGCAGCAACCATTAGGGGGTGAACCAATGGTAAAGGAAGACCTTTCTGTCTCTCTCAGTGACCACTCTGCCTGTCAAAAAAAAAAAAAAAAAAAAAAAAAAAAAAAGATATTTTTGTCCTTATGAAAAATAAAGAAAGGTATCTTTGATTCATTGGTAATATATGCTTAGTTATGATACACAAGGGTTTGGGACTTGACACTGGTAAACACTTATGATATGTCAGAAAGCAAGATACATACATTCTATCAGAGCTCAACCTGGTAAAAAACGTACCCTCAGTTACATCCATATGTACACACATACAGGACTAAAAATGTAGGCACATCCAAACGTACGTCGCTTGTAATTATGGATGAGCTTTCAGTTTTTTGCTTCTTAGGTTTTTCAGCTTACAACAGTGAGCTTATAACCTCTCAAAGTCGAAAAAATATAAATTTATATATGTGTGTATATATATATATGTTATATATGAAGAAGAAATAAGTAATAAATGTATACTGGGCCCACGAAATTATAGATCAATGCAGGAGCTACAGACACAGGAAATACTGAACTAAGTGCTCTAAGTTCTCTTATGACTTACAAAAACTCTATCAGATAGGTATTATTATTATCCTCTTTTGAAAAATCAGTTAATTTAAGAGGTGGGGGATAAAAAGGAGGGAGAGAGAAGTCTCCCATCTGGTGGTTCATTTCTTGAATATGCAAAACAACTGGGGTTAGTCAGGGCCTGAAGCTTGGTGCTAGGGGTGCATTCCAGGTTTCCCAAGTGGGTGGAGGAACCCAGCTACCTGAGCCATGATCTCTGCCTCCCAGGGTCTGCACTGGCAGGAGGCTGGAGCCAGGAATGGAACCCGGGCACTCTTATGGGGTATGCAGTTAATGCCCACCCATCCCTCCTGTTAGAGAAGAGGCACTGAGGCCTGCAGTGGTGAAGTGGCTTCCCCGTGGAGACTCGTGGTAGGTCGAGGACCTGGAACCTGAACAACACTTTGATGAAACTGAAACCCCAGGGACAGTGCGGCTACTCATGGCCCGGGGTCTCAACTCTGCCTGGTACTCAGAGTCAGTACTCCTGAGGCAGAACATGGAAATTTTTATTTTTTAAAGCATCAAAAATTCTGATACACACCAAAGACTGTGAATCACTATGTTACTGAGTAGAAGAGGCATCAGAAGAGAAAGGAGATGTTTTAGGACACCCACTGCCACCACCAAACTCAAGAAACATGGTGTTATGGCTTGCGTATGGACTGCTCTCTGAAATTCATGCTGAAATAGGAAGGTGGTAGAGCCTCGCAGGGGTGATAAGGCCATTAAGAGAGGTTAATAGCTTGCTGGCGGGACTGGGTTGAATCCTGGAACACTGAATGATTCCCACTCTTGTTGAACTGGATCTGTAACCACCAGGACAGGTCGTCCTAAAGGAAGGCCGGTTCTTACACATGCCCACTTCCCCTTCTGCTTCTCCACCACGTCATCGCAGCACAAGACTCTGGTCAGATGCAGCTGCCTGACCCTGGACTTCAGCCTCCAGAACCATGAGTACCTACACTTCTTTCCTTTACAAACTACGTAGTCTCAAGTTTTTTTGTTTTGTTTTTTTTTTTTTAAGTTAATATGCCTATGCTTTGGCAGCAGTAACTCCATTTTGAGCTTTTGCTTTTCTTTCTTTATTTTTAAGATTTATTTATTTATTTGAAAGCCAAAGTTAGAGACAGGGAGGGAGAGAAAAAGAGAGAGGGAGGGAGATCTTCACTTGGGCCATTAACAGGGAGCTGGATCAGAAGTACAGCAGCTGGGACAGGAACTGGAGTCCATACGGGAATGCCACCGTCGCAGGTGGAGCTTTTATCCGCTATGCCACAATGCTGGCCCCTGGTCTCAAGTATTCTATTACAGTAACAGAAAATGGAGTAAGACAGGAGGCTTTTCAGAGCAAGGAAAAACAGTGTTTAACAGGAGAAAGCTGGGCTCTTGGCTTTTACGTGCTGGGGACATGGAGGCCAAGGTGTCACTCTCAACTTCTTTACATGTTTACCAAGACTTATATTAAGCAAAGTTTTTTCAGTAGATGAATAAGATGGCCTCCATTACACGTAGCTCAATGTTAAAAATTAAAATAGAACTATATAGAAACAAAATTTTAAAGGGGCTTTAAGAAGCCAAAGAGGAAAATGATTAGTGCAATGGGAGGATGTATGTATGAAAGATCTTCCAGAGACAATGAAGCTGAAACAGGGCTCGCATGGCATCTTCCCTGCCAGAGCTGTGTACACAATCAATTCCACTGGAACAAGGAGGCATTCCTGTTATGGCTTTTGCAGAAAAATTTCTGTTGCTAGCCTATTTTTCCCTTTTTACTATTGAGGAAAGTGAAACTCAAACTCATACAGCCAGTCAATCACAAATCTAAAACTAGGCTCCAAGTCTCTTTACACCTTGTCCACCAATCTCCCATGAAGTCATTATGTTCCTTACACTTCTATCACTCTTCCAGAATATGTACTTAGTGACTGCTTATATAATATTTTGACTTTTTACAAAGTAGCCTATATTTGCAGTACATGGCAAAAACATTTACACTTGTGAATGCTCTTTGATTCAGCAATCTCACTGTCAGGAATCTAACCTAAGAAATACGGTTGTGCAAAAATATTTAGTATAGGTATTTGTTATATATAGTATATTACAGAGAAATACTGAGCACAATTTACATGTCTAACTGAAGAGGATCAGTTAAATAAACTATGGTATTACCACTCTATGAAAAAGGATTTTTTAAAGATTTATTTATTCATTTGAAAGGCTCAGTTACAGAGAGGCAGAGGCAGAGAGAGAGACAGAGAGAGGTCTTCCATCTGCTGGTTCACTCCCCAGATGGCCACAATGGCCAGAGCTGCGCTGATCTGAAGCCAGGAGCCAGGAACTTCTTCTGGGTCTCCCACGTGGGTGCAGGGGCCCAAGGACTTGGGCCATTTTCTACTGCTTTCCTAGGCCACAGCAAATAGCTGGATTGGAAGTGGAGAAGCTGGGACTCGAACCAGCACCCATATGGGATGCCAGCACTGCAGGCGGTAGCTTTACCTGCTATGCCACAGCACTGGCTGAAAAAGGATGTTATAGAATAAGAAAAACTCTTATGGTACTGAGTAAGGGGGAAACAGGTTACAAACCAACAAACCACTTTTTCATTATATGTGTGTGTGTACTCACACATGCACACACAAACATAGCATATATATGTACATGTACATAGCAAAAATAAGCAGAATGATATGCTCCAGAATATGAACAGTATTTTTTATTTTTTAAAAATATTGAATGACTGTCTTATTCTTTTCTTTAGTCATTTATATTTTTGAAATTTTTTACAATGAACAGGCATTTCTACAATTAAAATAATAATAGTAATGGCATAAATAAGGATCTAAGGGGCTCTCTAAAAGCTAGAGAGATGATAAGTTTAAAAACAGGTATTTTCCTTAGGATCCCTCCAGCCCCTACAGGCTGTTTAGGGAGTCTGAAGTGACCTAAAGGCAGTGTGAGGCTTTCTGAAACTCAAACTCCAGAAGACAGTGAAGCTTACTCTGGAAAACAGGAAGTATGGCTTTTTATCAAAGCTGTGAAATCTTGGGCTGGCACTGTGGTGCATTGTGTTAAGTTGCAGCCTACAGTATCAGCATCCCATACGGGTGCCGGTCCAAGTCCTGGCTGCTCCACTTCCAATCTAGCTCCTTGCTAATGCACCTGGGAAAGCAGTGGAAGATGGCCCAAGTGCTTGGGCTTCTGCACCTGTGTGGGAGACGCAGAAGAAGCTCCTGGCTCCTGATTTCAGCCTGGCCCAACTCTGGCCGTTGTAGCCCTTTGGAAAGTGAACCAGTGTATGGAAGTTATCTCTGTGTCTCTCCTTCTCTGTCCGTAACTCTGTCTTTCAAATAAATAAATAAATCTTTCTTTAAAAAAAAAAAAAAAGTTGTAAAATCAATCAAATCATTGAAAGTGCCCTGAATCACAAAGCCTAAATGGTACTGGCCTGGGAGTAAGGCAACATGGACTCTGCCTCCTATTTGTGTCTTTAGTCTAAATAAGCTGCTTACTCTTCCATAAAATAAGAATGCCATGTAGAAGACCACCATTTCTCAGACTGGTGTTTCTTGGAATCTTAATAGGTAAATTTGGGGAATGCTAGACAACATCATTTCTAAGGTTCCCTATTCTAACATGTTGTGATTTTGACTCAAATACAATGACCTTAATGCATTTATTTTCTTTATAAATTTATAGATTTATTTATTTATTTATTTTAAAATCAGAGTTACAGACAGAGGAGACAGACAGTGAGAGGTCTTCCACCTGCTGGTTCACTCCCCAAATGGTTGCAATGGTCAGAGCTGGGTCAGGTCAAACAGAGGAGCTTCTTTCAGGTCTTCCACGTGGGTAGCAGGGGACTTAGCACTTAGGCCATCTGCTGCTGCTCTCCCAGACACACTAGTAGGGAGCTGGATTGGAAGTGGAGCAGCTAGTACACAAACTAGTGTCCATATGGAGTGCTCACATTGCAGGCAGTGGCCTTACCTGCTATGCCACAAAGCCAGCCTCTACCTTAATGCATTTACATCTCTACTTATATAGTCTGCTTTTAACTTTATCCATAGAAATTCAGAGAATATTTGATAACACAAAATGGATGCCAATCCTCTCAAGACAATTGTAGACCTTGACAGCACAGGTGAGAGAAGAAGGCAGAGTTCAGTAGCAAGAGAAGAAAAACAGCATTTCAGAGGGATGGACACTTGGTACAACAGCTAAGATACTCCTCGGGACACCTGCATTCCACATCAGAGTGCCCGGCTTCAGGGCCAGCTCTGGTTCCAATTCCAGCTTCCTGCTGATGGGCACCCTGGCAAATCATAGGTGAAGGTTCAAACAGCTGGGTTCCTGCCACCCATGTGGAAGACCAGGATTGAGTTCTGGGTTCCTGAATAGCCTGGCACAGCCTCAGCTCTTGCTGGCATCTGAGGAATGAACCTGTGCATGGAAGATCTGTCTGTCTCTTTGCCTTTTAAATAAAATGAAAATAAACTTAAAACATAGTTTCTGACAAAGATAACAAAAGTAATGAATTTCAACAATGTCCTTCACTCTATCTGTCCTTCCAAATGCTCTTTTTCCAAACACTTTTATGGGTTACTAAAAATAGAATTATTCCAAAATATGCTCAACTCATGTAATTAAAAAATATTTTAGATAACTTGGAAAAATTTGGATAACTAGGGAAAAGGGGTTTAATATTTTGAAGGTGGCAATAAATTAATCATCCTTCTCTCTGATGTTGACACATTATCCTACCTGAAGTCATTACTACTTACAAGAGAAATCCCAATTTTGAACAGCTGAGTTCTATATCATTTGGTATCACCTCTGGTCCACCTGCTGTAGCTGAATAAAGGAAGTAAGACCGAAAAGAATTTGAAACTCAGTTAAGTGAGTTTTCCCTACCTCTTTCTCTCTAAGCTCATCAGTCACACCTGGCTACCTGAAGAAAGTCATGGAGGAAGACAGAGTTCTCAGGCAGCAGCCAGAAAAGCAGAAACACCAGCAAAGAGAAGTTAGTAACACAGGGAAAGTGTTGAGCAAAAGAACATACGTGGATCAACATGTCCATGGACTGCATTAATATATCTATAATGTGAATACTTCTTCCATGTATATTTGAGATTTGACTGCATATGGCCAATGTGTAAATTAGCAGCATGCTAATTATAGGTTCATTCTATGGCGACTAATCATTATCAAGGGGCTCTTAGGGCTTGTTAGGATTTCTTCCTCATGACAAGATTCTAGATACATTTTTAAAAATCAAATTATTAGGATAAATTTGAATACCTCTGATGTAAAACAGGACTCAAACTATTATTTGCCCAGAGGAAAAATACTGTATTAGAGCCAGAAGCATTGTGAAGAACTCAAAGTCTCAAATACATCTTTGAGTATTTGATAAATTATCTACAATAACTTTCAATGTCTTCTTTGTAAAATGGTACATGCAAGGAATTTATGGTTATGTACTCTTTAAAACCTGAAAGAACACCATGTTAATTCTTCAAAAAGTGAAAACCAACCCAAGTTTCTTATAGGTTTTTGTTTTTTTTAAAGAATGAACATATTATACATGGTAAAGACAGATTGTTCCAAGTAACAAATCATGCAGTTCCAAGGAAAGTCTTGTTTAAATCGTGGTGGAAGTATTCTCCTACATAGTAATGTTTATGTTTCGAGTAGCTTTTCGCTAATATTATTGCTAATTCTGTCTTCTACTTCCCGTCACCCCAACAGCCTATTCTCCACTATGTCTATCAAGATGGCTGTTGTTTTTCCAAGTCAGTATATCAAGTATAAGAAACTGACAAGATTTATAGAAGTGCTAGGGCATTTATCAGCTCCTCTCTGATGGAATGTGATAAAAAGTAAATATAAATCAGCCAAAGTATGAGTTCACAAATAAAGAAAAGATATTTCCAAGTGTCCCCTTGACTACCTTATCAACAAACACTGTTCAAAATGGCTAATTACAAAACAGGAAAAAGAGGATAATCTCAGGAGTTAACTATAGCCAACAGTAACACAAGATAAAAAGGAAACATATATTAACATTTGATTAAAGGGACTGCATTATAGATTTTTACCTTTTCTAGAGCCATAAAAGCATCTCTTGGCAATAACAGTACCATCAATAAACTACCACCTATGGACAGCTTTAGTCAGCCAGGCACTGAGTTACAAAACTCACCCACATAAATGCTACATTCACAATAAGCCCACCAACGAATAATTCTGCAAGCAAGGGTATCAAGGCTCAGGCAGTTTAGGACCCACTTCCCTTAAGCACTAAAAACCACTAGATTTAGGAAAAAATCTAAGAGGATCCATATCACCCCGACTCCAACTTTTCAAAGACATGGCTCAGTCTTTATTCACATCTTCATTGCTTCTGCTGTTTCTACATATGGCCTCCTTTGCTGATGTGGTTCACAATGTGTCTTATGTTCTATATAATACTGTTCTGGGAGGTGCAAAATATAGTGTTTTTCTCAAATGCTGTGGCCTAAGAGGGCTTCCTAGACTCTAAGAATCTTGAAGGCAGAGCTTGGGTCTAACTATCTAAATATTCCACTTAATTAATCAAGATTAATTAAGTTATTGGCATTTATTCATTTCCTAAAAACTTATATTAAGAGCCAGGCCCCATGCCAGGAGTGGAAGTGACACTAGTGACTAGATAAACAAGGCCTTTCTTTTTTAATTTACATTATGTTTGTGAGGTAGAGATATGGGGACAGGGCGTGGCATAGAGATACGTAATAAGCAATCATAATAATGCATAAAAGGACACGTGGAATTACTGGGACACAGAGGAAAAGCCAATGCTTTCTGGACAAAGTGAGATCAAAGCTGTGGCCTGAAGGATGAACAGGAATTGGACAAAAAGATGGTGAAAACATGCCCTAGCTACAGAGGGAAGAGACAGGAGCATGGCAAACTGGAGCAACTGAAAATAGCACAGGCTGGCTGGAACCCAGAGCTGGGGGGAGGGGCACGGGCCCAGAGACAAGGTGGGAAGGTTTGGCAGCTGCCAGATCACACAGGGCTTGTAAACCACGGACGGAGTTAAGGGGAGCTACTAAAGGGTTTGAACCAGTGGAGTGACAGGATCGGACTTGCCTTTTTATAAAAATCACTCCAGTTACAGTGTGGAGAATGGATTACAGACGGGCAAGGCTGAAGGCTGAGCGAGCGATTCATCAATGTGTAACGTCGTCCTGAAGGGAGATGGAGAGCACTGGACCACTGGGGACAGTGGGCAGATGGCAGAAGAGCCTGTTCTGTGACACACCAGAAACGGGGAAGAGGAAAAGGCGGCAGACAGGAAGCACAGCGGAGAAGCGTGACCAGGGAGGGCGGAGGGTGCAGCCGAGTTTGGTCCTGAACCCACCGTGGAATCACGAGCCAGCCAGAGCTCTGATCTGAGGCTGGCAGAGGATGTGTGTTAGTTGAGATCCATCAGAGGAAAGACAGCGATGGCTGCCGTGGAAATGGATACGATCACTCGGGGGGAGAATCACACAGGGAAGAAAGGAGCAGGTCTAGGACAGACTCCTGAGGAACCCCAATATCTTAAGTGACACAAATGAGACTGAAAAGGGAAGGCCAGAGAGGTAAAAGGAAAACCCTGGTGCAAGAGAAGCCCAGTAAAAAGGATATTTCCAGGAAGGAAAGTGAAAACTGAGCTTCAACACGTCCAGGCAGATCGAGGCCAGCGTCCACAGCTGGTAACTCCTCTCTCTTCAGTTCAGCTTCCAGTTTCTTTTCCTGCTGTTGGAAATCCATGCAGCATTTCCCACTCCCCAAAACTAGGTCCTCCAAAGTCTCTTACCTTCCAATCTTTTCCCACACCATCCAAGTCCCACCTCCACGCCCGACACCACAATACCTAAATCTAGCCAATTTCATTGCCGCAATCCTCATCAAGGTTCCAAGTACCACACTACCGGACCATCACAGTCTATTGGCTACCTAGACTATTCAGTCCTTCACCCCCCTCACTAGGGCAATCATTTACATTCAGAATAATCTAATTACCACCCAAACGCCAACTTTTACTGCTTTATTCCATTGCTGAAAATTCTGCCAAGACTCCCTGTTTCAATCATTTGTTCAAAAACTTAATCATTTAGCAACTATTTACATAGGTTCTTCTTTCTTCTCCTAGGTTCAGAACCAGCTGTGTGACCAGTACTTTTGTAAAATACTATTTTAAAACAATGTGGAAATGTCAAATTGCTATAAAAATTTCGAATTGTTCACTCTCAATGTCAACTTCTGTGGGGAGCAATCCGGACTAGACTAAGTTACTCGAATTAGGACTTATTCTATGCATCTGCTCTCCCACAATATGGCGCTGGGAGAGAAGTAAACAGCTTCCGCACAGCTGCCTCCAGTTCAACTAATAAACTGTAGGACTTGCTCCTGATTGGAGGAGAGCAGCGTACTCGGCGTGTGGGCAGCCGAGTTAGGATTGGCGGAGGAGGACTATAAAGGAGGAGAGAGACGGCATGCACCGGGAACATCTATGGGGAACATCTAGCTGAAGGAACACCTGTGCAGCCCCCGAGAAGAGCCGGCCGGCGGTGTGCCGCTCCCCTGCGGAAGTGGGGAATGCGGCCAGGGGGAACTGCCCTTCCACGGAGGTGGAAGGGATAGTAGCCAACCCGGGAAGAACCAGCAGCAAACCCGGGGAGGGCCGAGCAGACAAAAGAACAGCGCAGGGTCCTGTGTTGCTCCTCCACGAAGAGGGGGAGCGACAACTTCATCTTATCATAGACTGGTAACAGTGGTTCTCAATCTAACTCAGGCTGCAGACTGCATGTTGATGTTGATAATACAAGGATTAAAAGGATATTATCGGGGCCGGCGCCGTGGCTCAATAGGCTAATCCTCCACTTTGTGGCGCCGGCACCCCAGGTTCTAATACTGGTTGGGGCGCCGGTTCTGTCCTGGTCGCTTCTCTTCCAGGCCAGCTCTCTGCTCTGGATCGGGAGTGCAGTGGAGGATGGCCCAAGTGCTTGGGCCCTGCACCCGCATGGGAGACCAGGAGGAGCACCTGGCTCCTGGCTTGGATCAGCATGGTGCGCCGGCTGCAGCGCGCTGGCCGCAGTGGCCATTGGAGGGTGAACCAACGGTAAAGGAAGACCTTTCTCTCTGTCTCTCTCTCTCACTGTCCACTCTGCCTGTCAAAAATAAAAAATAAAAAATAAAAAAAAAGGACATTATCGGGGCCTGCGCTGTGGTGTAGCAGATAAAGCCTCTGCCTGCGGTGCTGGCATTCCATATGTGCACCAGTTCGAGTCCTAGATGTTTCATTTCTGATCCAGCTCTCTGTTATGGCCTGGGAAAGCAGCAGAAAATGGCCCAAGTCCTTGGGAGACCTGGAAGAAGCTCCTGGCTTCGAATTGGCTCAGTTCTGGCCATTGCAGCCATTTGGGGGAGTGATCCTGTGGATAGAAGACTTGTCTCTCTCTCTCTCTCTGCTTCTCCATAACTCTGCTTTCCAAATAAATTTTAAAAATCTTTTTTTTTTTTAACGCTTCACAAATTTGCGTGTCATCTTGCACAGAGGCCATGCTAATCTTCTCTGTATCGTTCCAATTTTAGTATACGTGCTGCTGAAACGAGCACTAAATACATAAATCTTTTTTTTTTTTTTTTAAAAGGACATTATGGTTGTGCTTTGGAAGGCCTTTAAGCAGTGGCTGTTGAAGCTGTGTAATTTTCCCATCCAGGGAGACATTTTGAATTGTCACCTGGGAGGAGAGGATATTGTCACCACAGAGTGGATAAGATGCTGCTAAACACCCTGTAAAGCACAGAGCAGGTCCTACCCAGCCCCAGGAGTGAAATGACCAATTGTAATACATGAAAACACCACTAGATTCTAAGTGTACAGTTGGTGTGGAGGAAGCATAGGAGAAGCACCTGAGTTTGTCTATGAAGATCTAACAGGGACAACACTTACCAAAAAGGCTCCAAAAAATTATTTATTTGAAAGTCAGAGAGTTACAGAGAAAGAGAGGGACAGACAGAGGTCTTCCATCCACAGGTTTACTCCCCACATGGCCGTAATAGCTGGGCCTGGGCCAATCCAAAGCCAGGAACCATAAGTCAGAAGCTTCTTCTAGGTCTCCCATGTGGGTAGGAGGATCCAAGAACGTGGGCCATCTTCTGCTGCTTCTCCCAGGCCATTAGCAGGGAGCTGGATTGGAAGTGGAGCAGCTGGGATGTGACCAACGCCCATACGGGATGCCAGCACTGCAACGACTTTACCCACTGTGCCAAAACACTGGCCCCAGTCCTCATCTCTTGATTCACAGATTTCAACAACACAACTTATTTTTTTTTGTTTTTATTTTTAAGTTTATTTATTTACTTGAAAGTCAGAGTTACACAAAGAGAGGAGGGGAGAGAGAGAGGTTTTCCATCTGCTGGTTTACTCCCCAATTGACCACAACGGCCGGAGCTGGGCCGATCTGAAGCCGGGAGCCAGGAGCGTCTTCCAGTTCTCCCAGGTGGGTGCAGAGGCCCAAGCACTTGGGCCATCTTCTACTGCTTTCCCAGGCCACAGCAGAGAGCTGGATCAGAAATGGAGCAGCCAGGACTTGAACTGGTGCCCATATGGGATGCTGGCACTGCAGGCAGCGGCTTTATCCATTATGCCACAGCGCTGGCCCCGTGTTTTGTATTTTAATTTACTCAATCCTCACAGTGACCTTATGAGGTAGAGAGTATACTGTCCTCATTTTATGGGGTGGGAAACTGACTCTCACAAAGGGTAAGTACTTTATTTGAAAGCCATAGTTAGTGTTAGATTTAGATTTGAACCCTGGCAGTCTGCCCTCAGAGTCCTTGACCTTAACCATTATCCTGTCCTCTCCTGAAAACCCACAGAGACCTCTGAAATGGCCTCTGAGGTAGCCTTTAATCTAACCAAGGTTTTTTTTTTTAGCCATGACACCACTGACATTTTGGGCCAGATAATTATTTGGCACAGGGATTGGCTGTCCTGTGCATTGTAAATAAACCACTTTTCTAGTAATCTGGTACATTCAAGTTGTCCTGATTTCATGAGACATGAGGAGTTGATGGCAGTTCGAGTCCTGGCTGCTCCACTTCTGATCCAGCTCTCTGCTGTGGCCTGGGAAAGTCGTGGAAGATGGCCCAAGTCCTTGGGCCCCTGCACCCATGTGGGAGACCCGGAAGAAGTTCCTGGCTTTGGATCAGCGCAGCTCTTGCCATCCGGGGAGTGAACCAGCAGATCAAAGACCTCTCTCTCTCTCTCTCTCTGCCTCTCTCTTTCAAATAAATAAATAAATCTTAAAAAAAAAAAAAAAAAAAAAAAAAAAAAAAAACAAAAAACAAAGCAGTAAGTGAAGTAAAGCACTTAGAATGGCATCTGGAACTAGGTAAGAATGAACTTTTCATCATTATCCTTACCAATCTGAGCATGAAAGTAAAGCAGGAGAAATCACCAGCCACTGCACATTAGCGGGCACAAGCGGGAGCCTGTGTAGTGGCGGGGCCAGCAGTGGATGCTGGCATCCCCACGTGGGTGTTAGTTTGCACCCCGGCTGCTCCACTTGCAATTCAGTTCCCTAATGGTTTAGGAAAAGCTGCACAAGATGGCCCAAGTGCTGGGCCCCTGCCACCCACACGGGAGACCCAGATGAAGCTCCTGGCGTCAGCCTGGCCCAGCACTGACAGTTGAGGTCGCCTGGAGAGTGAACCAGCAGATGGAAGACTCCTCTGTCTCTCCCTCTAACTCTTTCAAATTAAATTTAAAAAAAAAAAAAAAAAGTCACAAGCAACCATTTCTCAATAGAATGAATGGTTAAGACTGCTACAAAATGTGTGTAGTTCCTCAGATACCAGACACACGTCCAAGTCACCATTTCCCACTCTCCTCTCCAACGCCGCTTCAGCTGCTGAAAGGCCTGGATTCCCAGGTTTTGAGGGATGACAAAGGACTTCTGCTTATTACTATACTGCAGAAAGTACTGGGAGGAAGTAGATTGTTACTTATCCAGAAACTGTTCTTCTCTTTTAAGCAGAATAGGAAGGCACTTCCGCCCATCCTAAGGGACAGCCACGAAGACCTCAGAATCCAGGCCCTCTTCTCTGCACTCTTCACAGAAGACTTCCCAGAGGCATTTGAACAAACCTGCACCCTGCTCTCTTTCTGTGCTGACGGTGGAACTGTCCCGAGGGAGAAACGGCCCGATACTATCCTCTTGTTTGATTGCTTTTTAAGTTATACATTAGCAGTGCCCACTCAGACATGGGTGTGTAACAGTGAAACAAGTTTTCCCCTCCCCAACTTGCTATCACAGAAGTAACCACGTTTTTCATTTTGATGTGTGCTCCTAGAAACTTGTGTAATGCATTCACTTTCGGTTTTACACATTTGTATCAACACAAGCGTATCTGTTCTGTTTGGAGCTATCATTTTAAGATCTGGTCCTCTGTGTTCCACAATGAGGGTGTGCCACAGTTTATTCTGTCGTCTCCTTATTGGTGGGCACTCAGGTTAACGCTCAGACTTCAACTTTGTAGTAAACCAACTGCAGCTTCTAGAAAACCTAACCCACTGGGGACTCTGTTGACAGCACTGTCCTCCAAAAGATTTTCTTCTTAAAGTCATTAAGAAAAAAATGCCAGCTGAATTTACATATAGCTTAGCTTTGACATCTAGGCCTAACTACATTATTTGTATTCAAACATAAATTTAACTTCAATTAAAGCCAATAAACCAATGGAAAAATTAATACAAGGTAAAAAATATTTCAATTTCTGCAGTTACCTATGGTGTTTTTATATGCTTTTTAAATCCTGCTCTAGAGATTGTGGAAATCACATGGTAATAATCCATTTTTTCTTCTAATTAAAAAAAAAGCCAAAACAAATAAAAACTTTATAGCTTTCCCAACGTGCAGTTTGAATTGGAACATTCTTACTTTCCCGTATCCAGGTATTATCTACCAGCACTTGGTGGACAGTCAGAAGGGAGTTTGCATCTCATACTAGTGAGCAACTGCTTTCCTTTCCTCTGCTAATAAATTACCGGCAGACTTGAACAGATGTCAGCTTGGCATTCAAAACCTAAAATATAGCTGAAAAGCAAGTTATGACTAATACAAGGAAAAAAGATGAATGTCAGAAAGCTTCATTTTTTTTCAAATTTCAGATAAGCTCTTTAGCCTTAGGGTTCCTTTTACAGAGCCCTGGAGTTCGGCTAGATGTCTTAACCCCCATTTAAATTGCAATCTCCCCTCGTGAGTGGGGGTGTGAAAATGCATTTTAAGAGTGTCAGTGTTTATGTTAATCTTAGCAAGAACTCCCTCTCTCCCAAATATGGCATGCACAAAACCCTAGTGCCCTTTCTTCCACTCTGTTTTATTTGCACTGTTCTTAGCATGTGAAAGATGTCTGCGTGCGACTGAAAGGCTCCTTATCTTCTCAGCAGCCCCACTTCACAGAGGAGCTGCAGTTTCACTTATGATATCAGAGAAGAGTTGCTTTCCTCTTGAATTTCAAAAGAAACTTTAAAAATACAGATTGAAATGGGCTTAGAGAGGGAGGCACAGAGGAGAGGGAACCAAGACGAACACAGTGTCAGTTTCAAAGACCGGGGCACAAGACCACAACAAGGGGCTTTCCTGCCCGCTAGGTGGCCTGGACATCCACAGCCCACAGAGCCTGGAAAGAGAGGGGCCAGGGCCCTCACTCTCTACCCCCTTTCCCTTCTACCTCTTCTGCCAAAGCCCCCTGCCTTGGGAAAACCTGACCCTATTCCCAGGACTACACTAAGAGTCTCTAATTAACTCTTTAACAATTATTCCACTGTTCAGGAAAAGAATTTGGGTTTTTGCTTTGACATTTGTGATTCGGAGATCACTGCCAGGGATGCTGAAAATGAAGTTTCACTGCAGAAACTCTATCGTTAGCCGGCGCCGTGGCTCAATAGGCTAATCCTCCACCTTGCGGCGCCGGCACACCGGGTTCTAGTCCCGGTTGGGGCGCCGGATTCTGTCCCGGTTGCCCCTCTTCCAGGCCAGCTCTCTGCTATGGCCAGGGAGTGCAGTGGAGGATGGCCCAGGTGCTTGGGCCCTGCACCCCATGGGAGACCAGGAAAAGCACCTGGCTCCTGGCTCCTGCCAGGATCAGCGCGGTGCGCCGGCTGCAGCGGCGGCCATTGGAGGGTGAACCAACGGCGAAAAGGAAGACCTTTCTCTCTCTGTCTCTCTCTCTCACTGTCCACTCTGCCTGTCAAAAAAAAAAAAAAAAAAAAAAAAAAAAAAACTCTATCGTTGCCAACAAAAGAGCTACAGCGAGAACTGAGGTGATCAATCATTTATTTATCCCGAGCGCTCTCCACAAAACTGTGTGCAGGGGAGTAAGTGTGGCTCACATCTGGACAGAAGTACACACTCAACTGTCAGCTGGGTGTGTGCATGGACAGCAATCAGCTGCTGGACTGACTCATCTCCATCTCCAGACACCTGCCTGGGATGCTCACATTGCTACCCTGGGACTCAAACCGCCCTGCTTCTATTGTTCCACAAAGTAAAGACAAGCAGGAATCCCTTGCTAAACATCTGTGATGGGAGGGGCTACAGGACATTCTAACTGCATGTGTGTTTGCACTCAGTACATGCAAAGGACTGGTCTCGTTTCCTTTGGCAATGCTTTTGCACACCTCCAAGAAGGGCTGCCTCAGTAGGGTTTAAGGGGTCGAACTGTCACAGGCGAGGAAAAAGTAAATAGTTAACATGGCTTCAAACAACAAAAACAAAAATATAAATTGATATTCTCCCTAGGTAATCGTTTTCATTTTCTACACATGGCCCTCATTCCTTTGCCTATAGAGCTTTATTTGAATTCTATCCCCTTTAAGGATTTCCTTGATTTTAATTCTAGAAAAATGTAACAAAACCAGGAAGGTGTACTTATGTACTTGAGAGTAATTCAGGAGGGAAACTAAGAGAGGCAACACCATGACAACCCAGCTCACACGTTCTACCACTTAAGTGTGCACCCCTGGTCAAGTCATTCAGTCCTCCTCACTCACTGGCAACATTTTAGATGTGCCACAACTGTACTTTTAATTCTGAAAAGGCAACATGAAGTTTTATAAGAAAAAGCAAGAACTAATTACCTAAAAGCATTAACTATCAGCCTCATAAACACAATGACAGAACAGAATCCTAAATTTATCACTCTGCAAATTTGAATAATTGATATGTAGGCAAACAAATCCACTTAGGAGGATTCCTGCTTACAAACTAGACTTAACTCCAGACTCTATGGTGAAGACATAATTTGGTCTCAAGCCAAAAGGGAAAATTCTCTGCTTAAAAGAAAATTAAAAAGCTCCATAACCTAAATCATTGTTTTCTAATCTTTTTAAAATTTGAATTAACCAGACACACCTAATTCAACTGAATCCCAAAACTCTACAAATTTGTCTACTTAGTTAACAAAGAATGAGGAAAAAAGTAGCCAATTCTGTTCCCATCAGGCAAAGTAAAGGAACACAGGGCTTGCATAAGAAAGACTTAAAATATAATTTTATTTATAGTCTGTACAAAAGTAGCAACTTATTTCCCAATCAATCATTAAAAAACACAGCTTCATGTTTTTTTAGACACTCAGAGGTTTCATTCAGAATGTTTTTCAATCCAGCTCAAAGCCAAGGTAGCTCTACACTAGCTGTCTTTTAATTAAATTGACGACACATGCTTTTTGATTGGAAAAAAAAAAAAAAAAGAAAAAAAAAAGAAAAGAAAAGAAAAAGAAAAGCCAAACTAAAAAAGTGTGACTTTTTAAAAAGTATTATAAAAGGTTCTGGACAGAAGCACCCATAAAATTCAAGCCCAGAGCTCTTAGTCAAAATGTACCTGAACAACTACAAAAAGCTACTCCTATAATTCAACCAAATAAATGTGAGTATCAGAGACCGAGTCAGCCCTGGGTGACTGACAGGAGTTTTACTCCTCTACCCATTAGCTACCCCTACCTGGAGAAAGAGGGTGTCAGGGTCTGGATAATGCACAAACAGGAAACCAACATCTCCACAGACTCCCCAATAGCTCCCCAAGAGTGGGAAAGTGTTTATAATCTAATTAAAAGCGCTGACTACAGAAGCAGTTGTTTTCTACTTGTTGGCTGGACAGGATAAACATTCAAAGAAACAGAATCATCAGACTCTTTCCATATCAAGTCTCAGTTCTGAAACCAGGAGAATAACTCTGAACATTGGAATCATCCCGTTATCTCTGCTTTTACCCAAACTATCCTTAACCTGTACTTCCATGAAATTTTATGGAATTACCGTGTCTCAAAGACACATTACAGAGATAGTGAGCACCCACATTTCTTACTGTTTTCCAAATTAGAAGTCTGTTTTTTATGGACTTGGCCTTTGTATCTTTCAGATAAAAAGTACATTATTGCCATTTCAAGGTGTATAAAACTCAGGTGATGAGGGTCTCTGTCATTTTCTCTTAATCCAATTCCAAACTCGACCTTTACCCAGTGAACAGGTGTGTGCTGTGCCTGTAATTTATCAGTGAGCGACCAGGCAGAAAAGCTACCAACAATAGGAGGCTAATACAATCCAGGCACTTAGTGCCTAGAAAGCATTTCTTACCCCACCATGATTAATATACTTTTATCTCCCAGTAGCAATTTAAAGATAAAGAATGATGGGAGTGAGAGGAGTCATATTTTCTTATTCCTTCCATTTTTTTTAGATTCTGTTTTTACGCTAATAGTCTGCCAGAAGCTGTTATGTTATAAATTCCTTTCTCAGATATTCTGTTGCTCACATTCCAATCCAATGTATGATATGGATATGAAAACAGACATGACAGCATTTCCAGTGGGCAAATAAAGTCACTTCACACAGATAAATTAAATAAGCCTTCAAGAAGAAAGTGATAAATGAATACAGCATTTCTTTGTTTGAAATATGCAAACCACTACACATATTCCGCATTTGTCTTTTTGGATCAAACTTATCTAATATAAGAATGTGCCAGGCATGCATTTAGTAGGTATGAGGAGGCACTAATCGGGCAATGCAGGAGCACAGTCCACAGCGGCAGCAGTCGCTCTCGCAACAGCGTCTACAAGCCGACACACAGCCCTGACTCGGCAGCATAAGTCTGACCCACAGTGCCTCTCTCTAAATATGCTCGATAGTAACGCACTCTAATATAATAAATAAAATGGAGCAACCACAAATATCATTTCTGTGATTCCCTAATAAAATGTAATTTTAAAAGTCCTAATATTGTGAAAGTTTTTCAGCGAACATCTTTTTTCTGTTTTGTTTTTTTTTTTTAGAAGTTAAAATAGAAAAATACTTTGGCAGGTCTGAAAAATAATTTCCAATGTACTGAAAAGGAATTCTCATCACATTAATACAATTTTTAGTAGCACAAGATTTGATCAGTGTTTCCTTCTGAAACTCACCCATCTGCTCCACAATCTCTGGGGGGAATACTCGAGAAGCAAACGCTCGTCGAAAGATATCTGAGAATTCCTTGTCCAAACCCCCGATTCCCATTTTTTCAAAGTTCCAGTCAGGATTGATGATGGATTGGCGATTTTCCTTGGTTTTAGCCTTGCCTGTGTCAAACAAACACAATCAAATGTGAAACAAAAACTTCATCAGTAAGGGTAAGCAGACAGACAGAACTCCCCAGGCATCCTAATGAATAAAGAAACGCTCCCCTTACACGGAGATGAACATACTTTGAGCTGGTTTTCTAACAGGGATGAGTTTATTGTGTTGTTGACTTTGGGCCCATTTATGGACACAACACATTTTCAAAATGACCAGCTCTGCTGTGGTCTATTTGTAATCAATCCATGGAGCTTGGTTTCAGTAACCTTTAATGTAACCAAACTACCTTGGCTAATCAGAAGAAACACTATATACCTATTTAATGAAAACAACACTAGTTAGTTGCTGAAATGCAAGTGAAATCCAGCAGTCTCTCAAGACTCCTAAAGCACACGTATTTAAAAACAAGCATATTTATCTTGATTAAGCTTATAACCCCTCAGCCTGAGATGATGCACTGAATGGCTGATCTTATGTCTTTTTTATTTTTCTTCACTTGCACACAAAAGTCTAAAATCATTCTAAGGACTTTACTGATTACAAAATTCACGTTTACAAATTCTTTTGCAAGGAAAAAAATGATCTAACCTAAGAGTCAGAGTGCCACCTACAGGAACTCAAGAGAAGCACAAGTCTCAGACACAAAGAACAAAGTACCACAGTACACTCTTCTGTAACACCACCACAAAAGGTAAAATGCAGTTTTTATTAAACTAGGGAGGAAAACATAACATTAACAAGAGTTTATCCTAAATAGTAAAGTTATGATTAGAGTGTCATGGACTTAAGATACCCTTTAGGAAGCTATCAAAAAAAAACAAAAAACAAAAAACCACTTTTCTTGTACTCTACTGCTCTCTTGTGGCCAAATTTACTGCATGCCAATTACCACGTAACTATTTTCCATGGAAATGCATGGATTATTTGTATTAAAGTTATGCAGTTCCCTTAAGACATCTTAACACAAGGTGCACAAAAACAAAATACTAAAAAAATCACTTCATAGGCATACCGGATCAATAATAGATTATGGGGGCTGGCGCTGTGGTGTAGCTGGTAAAACCACCACCTGCAGTGCCAGTTCAAGACCCAGCCACTCCACTTCCGATCCAGCTCTCTGCTATGGCCTGCAAAAGCAGTAGAAACTGGCCTAAGTCCTTGGGCTCCTGCACCTGCATAGGAGACCTGGAAGAAGCTCCTGGCTCCTGGCTTTGGATTGGCCTAGCTCCAGCCATTGTGGTCATTTGGGGAGTGAACTAGCAGATGGAAGACTTCTCTCTCTCTCTTTCTGCCTCTGCCTCTCTGTAACTCTTTGCCTTTCAAATAAATAAATAAATCATTAAAAATAATATATTATGATATATCCTATATCCATAAAAATAGCATGTCTGTGCAGCATGAAAAATCATTGTAAGGTATTTTTAAGATGCCTGATACATGCTAAGCAAATTATAAAACAGTATGAAAATAAAACCAAATTTTAGGTGGTAACTTGTTTTTAGTTGAGTGCCTATTCACATTTTATGGAATATTTTATTTTACAATTAGGAAAAATAATAGGGGGAATGTCAATTTAGGGATCAAGAAAGGCCACGCAATCAGAGAATGTTAAGTTGTCCTAGGCAGGATGGTGTGCTGTCAAGGAAACCCTCTACTTTCTACTGGGACAGATGCCAACATGATCAAGTCAGCCAGAAGGAAGGATTACCACCTATGCAACTGCTATTCTGGTGACTGATTTGAGAGACGAAGCTGCACTGCTTTAATATAAGAAAAGCAGAACTAAACTACACAAGTAGGACTGAACTATGAATCTGCGGGAAAGACTTGACCTGTCCATCATTTAATTACAGAGGTGATATCTCATTTAACATAGCAACCAAGTGAGGAACATTCTAAAAAATGGCCAATTCTCAAGGTCATATAAAATAATGAAATTCCGAGGACTGACAAACTGGAGAAGACCAAGACATAACAAATGCAAAGTGATCCCATCATGAATGAAACCATGGAACAGGAAAAGGATATAACGAAAAACCAATGAAATCCAAATAAAGTCTGTACTTTGGTGAGCAGCCATGAAACCAAGTTAATTTCTTAGTTTTGATCATTGTACTAGGATTATATCAGATTGACATCTTAATTGAGTGTTTATGAAGAGTAAAACAGGGATTCTCTGAGCTATTTTTGCAAATCATATATAAGCCTAAAATTATTTCAAAATGAGAAATTAAAAAATTGATTTAAAAATTGATTTCACTGCTTCTTTTTACTTATTTTTACTGTGGCTCCTACAAAATTAAGAAATACATATGTGGTTCACATTCTATTTCTATTGGACAATGCTGATCCAGAGGAAGGTTTTAATTTTTTTCATCAGCATAGCTAACAAATTTGAGACACCTATGATTCTATAAAGACCTCTCCTTACCTGCAAACCACTGTAGTTGAGTCACATACAATAACAAAGATAGTCCTCCTTCATTCAGAAATGTTCAAAAACTGTCAAGCTTACCAATAAGATTAAGTGATGAATTTTCTGCTTTTTCAAATGCAACTTGGCTGTTTCCAACAACCAGTCCCACTTCGATCTGTGCAGAAAGACAACAATGAGCAGCCTAACAGCACACTTCCCAATATCTCAAAGCAAGCCAAAACGAGGGGAAATGGGGCTTTTTATGCAAATTTTCTATCATCTGAGTCACAATTGCTTTTCTGAAAACAACCTTCTACAATTCCTAAGTGCCTCTATCTTTGCAATGATGCCTTTCTTCTGCATCCAACTAGAATAACAAGTACACATGCAAATTTGAATTATCATTGGTTTGAAAATAGGTAATACTTCAAGCTGTATTTTGCTAACAGTACTGACTATGAAAGTAATTTCTTCTGCCTACTATTTTAAGAGTATATAATATGAAAAAAATCAATGAGTAGGAGAATAGTTAGGAAAATTATATTAACTCATACAATTAAATCATAAAGTTTATCTAATAAGGCATGTTAGAAATATGCAGACCTTCTGTCTTTTCCCTGTTGCAGGCTCTCCTTTCAGGATGCTAGGATCCATGGCTTCAATATCCTTCACCAATAAACCAAAAAGCTTTTCATTAAAGCTAAACACAAGCTGTGAAGAAAAGAGGTAAGGGAAAAACAATTATTTCATGATGCAGTGGCTTGATTCTCAAATCAATACCAGTGTTTTCCAGATGCAGAAAACCGGGTTCCTCCTGTGTACCCCCTCTTGCATCTGCTCTCCAAGCACACAACTCACAAAGTCAACGAGGAGTGAGAACTCACCTTCATTACCTGCCATGCACCTGACACTGGATGTGGTCACACCATTCACACTCACAAGCACTCTTGGAGACAGAAATGATTGCTCGTGTTACTAGTGAGGAAGGTAAGATCCAGAGACTGAGCAATGCAGATCAGTCACAGGCAATGACAGGACCAGGCTGCAACCCTGGTCTGACTCTAAAGTACAGGCTCTTCTTTTTTTTTTTTTTTTTTTTTGACCGGCAGAGTAGATAGTGAGAGAGACAGAGAGAAAGGTCTTCCTTTTTGCCGTTGGTTCACCCTCCAATGGCCGCCACGGCTGGCATGCTGCAGCCTGCGCACCGCGCTAATCCGAAGGCAGGAGCCAGGTGCTTCTCCTGGTCTCCCATGGGGTGCAGGGCCCAGGCACTTGGGCCATCCTCCACTGCACTTCCTGGCCACAGTGGAGAGCTGGCCTGGAAGAGGGGCAACCGGGACAGAATCCGGCACCCCGACCGGGACTAGAACCCGGTGTGCTGGCGCCGCTAGGTGGAGGATTAGCCTATTGAGCCGCGGCGCTGGTCCAGGCTCTTCTATAACCAGTACAAAATGCCTGCCACAGAGTACACAGAGAGCTTTTGAATGCTCACTTATTCACCAAATATAAGGTTATTTCAAAAAGTTTGTGAAAAGTGGAATTAAATGATGCTTATTTTAATGCAAGACAAATCCAAGCATAATTTCTTTTCATAATACACATTTTCCATGAACTTTCCAAAAACTCCTCATACATGCCACAAGCCAGGCTATCATTAGTAACAACCCTGCCACTATGATCTACTGCAAATGGGCATAAATGCTAAGAACACTGATTTCAGGTCAGATACTTATTTCTCCTCTGTATTACGGAGATGTTTCTTTCATGCATTTATTGACTCCACATGCTGTTGTGTTTTAAATTATTACCAATGCAAAAGCATTTTCTATTAAACACTCTCCGAATCACTTTCTGTTAAGATACTAGAGCTAAAGGTAAAGGTCAAAACAATGAAGCTCAGGAAGGTAACCTGAGGACAGCTGTCAGCCAAAAACCCACGAATCCAGAAGGAACAGAGCAGAGGACGGGCAGTGAACAAAGGATCCGCAGAGCATCCTCCTGGGAGCACTCTGGGACCCTGCACTGCAACAGGCTCAGAGGCCCCCAGGGCAGCGCCCTGGTTTGTTTGCACCAAGGTGCTTAACAGCAGGTGGCACGTCTTTCTTATTCTGTGTCTTCCCCAACTAGAAAGCAAGTGCTAAGGAGGCAGTGATTGTGTGGATTCTGTTCACTCCTGATCCACAGCACCTAGAAGAGCATTTGGAACACTTGAGGTACTATTAGATATGCAATTCTTAGCTACGTCCTGACTGTGTAACCACAGGCCCATCTCCATCTTCTCTGAACATAAAAATTCCTCATTTGCAAACAAAAAAGTTGGACAAGACAATTTCTGAGGTTCATTCCAAATATAGCACTCCTTTGAGAAATGCATTATATCCTTTTCCTGTTTATCAGTAATTCAGTTTCCACTTTAAAAGCTTGATATTAGAAAGTTTGACAGATGCTTAGAATTTTCTTCTTCCTGATTCATGCCATTTCATTTTAAAGAGAAAGGAGAAAAAAAATAACCCTCCTTTGACTCCAGTAGCTTTTGCCTCCTACCACTGCTCTCACTCTTACAAGAGCAGTCAGGTAAGGTCCGAGAGATCAGAACGCAGGCATTTTGGTCTCAGGATCCGGTTACACTCCTTATATATTATGAGGATTGCTAACAGCCTTTGTTTGTATGTATTGGATCTATTGATATTCACCATATTAGAGATGAGAACAAAAATCTTCTAAGTTTATTCATTTATAAATAATAAGAAATCCAATACATGTTAACATACAAATACATTTTTAATTTTTAAAAGCCCTATTTTCTACAGCAGAACAGGAGTGGGGAGAGTGGTGCTGTCACACCTCTTCAACTCTGGCTTCACGGAAGCTCTGACAGTCTCTGCAAAACGCCACAGCACACTTGCAAGACAAACGTGGGAAGACAATTAACGTCTTCCTAACATTTTGAAAACAGCTGTGACTTTGCAGACCCCCTGAAAAGGCCTCAGGGACCCCCAGGGGTCTCTGGACCACACTCTGAAAACCACTGCTATGAAGCTCTGGGCTGAGCAGTCAGGGACGACTCAGAAAGTCAAAACAAGGAGACAAATTTGATGGTAAGGTCAAAAGAGCAATGATTATTTATGAATTCACACATTAAGTGAAACTTTAAAAGATATTTCTTCCTAGGTTATTGATGTTAATTATTTATGACATTAATTGAAACGTAAAAATGAGGCAACCTCAGCAAATGTTTTCAAAGAAAGAAAGTCTAAGCTTTGGAAGTTTCATAAAAACTTGAAAATATATTTACATAATTTTCTCAAGATTCTCAAATAAGTCAAAAACCAAAAATAGTTAAGAACTATTTTCTACGGAAATATATTAATGAAAAAGAAAGACATCTCAGAGCCAAAAATGAATGTTTAACAATAAAAAGAAACAAATTTTAGACGCATGTGTCTGCAGTATTAAAGGTGTGGAGGGAAAAGCTGCTATAATTACAAGACATTTTAATCCAAAATTTACTGTAGAATGCCTCTGGATAGACTCCAAAGGTTCGGTGAATACATCCCCCTCACTTTTCACCACTCATTTTGGATATACCTGTTCATAAACAAAGCTCCTCTAAAGAGATTAGAAATTCTAAAAGTCAAAGCTATGAATCAAACTTAGTACCACCTGTTGTCCCACTGAGAAGGCCTGGTTGTTGAACTGCTGAATGAATTCAGCTGCCATCTTGTCCGTGTCGTAAGGGTTGGAGTCAATGTTCTTTTTCTGCAGGAAATCGATCTCGATGGTCATTGTGCCAATACATTGCTTGGCTTTGTCAAACGTATACAGGGAGACTAGGAGAAAAAAGAAGCATCTTTTAAAGTCACAGGGACACTCAACAGTTGCTTTATTTCTAGTAACTACAAGGTCCACATCAACGAATCACAGCAGACCTTGACCAAAAGGGAGTTTCATGGGCCTTCACTGGAAGGGAGCACAGGCAGAGATTAAAAAACACCAGCACCGCCGGCGCCGCGGCTCACTAGGCTAATCCTCCGCCTTGCGGCGCCGGCATACCGGGTTCTAGTCCCGGTCGGGGCGCCGGATTCTGTCCCGGTTGCTCCTCTTCCAGGCCAGCTCTCTGCTGTGGCCAGGGAGTGCAGTGGAGGATGGCCCAGGTGTTTGGGCCCTGCACCCCATGGGAGACCAGGAAAAGCACCTGGCTCCTGCCATCGGATCAGAGCGGTGCGCCGGCCGCAGCGCGCCGGCCGCGGCGGCCATTGGAGGGTGAACCAACGGCAAAGGAAGACCTTTCTCTCTGTCTCTCTCTCTCACTGTCCACTCTGCCTGTCAAAAAAAAAAAAAAAAAAAAAAAACACCAGCACCACCAGAGGTCCTCCTCGTCAGTTGAAGGAACTGGAGAATACCAGACAGCACTCTGCCCTGCCTCTCTTAGCCCCACGCCAGTCTTCTGGAGGCGGTGCCATACCCTCCTCACACGGCCTCTCCGCCTTTCTTCTCATTTAGAGAGGACAAAATGACAGTATGGAAGCCTCAGTGGAGCTGGGATAGCATGCTGCTTCCAAACAGCATTTCGGTTTGACACAAGAAAGAGTAAGGTTAGAGATGGGTGGAGTCTTTTGCCCTTAGAAAGTAGGTCACAGTGCAAAAACGGCTTAAGAAACAATGTGTTGGAGCCAGTGTTGTGGTTAGGCACATCATAAAGCTGATTCAAGTCCCAGCTACTCTGCTGTGGATAAAGTTCCCTGCTAATGTGCTTGGGAAGGCAGCAGAAGATGGCCCAAGTATTTGGGCCCCTGTCACTCATGTGGGAGACCCAGATGGAGTTTCAGGCTCTTGGCTTTAGCCTGACCCAAATCAAGCCAATGCAGCCAATTGGGGAGTAACCAGGGAATGTAAGCTCAATCTTTCTCTCTCTCTCTCATACACACACACACACACACACACACACTAGCAGGGAGCTGAACTGGAAGTAGAACAGCCAGGACTAGAACCAGCACTGATGGGACGCTGGGGTTGCAGGCCCTACTGTGCCACGATGCTGGCCCCATAAGAACAAATTTTTAAAGCAAAAAAATGTAACACTGCAATATACGGTATCAGGGAAGAGTATGGTGGGCTACCCAGCAAAGCTTAAGAGGGTTTCAGCATTTGGGTTTCCCCAAGAGGGCAATGTGACCTCAGCCAGTACAATGAGCCTATTGCTGCCCTTCAGTAGGCTGACTGCACACATGAGGACACTTCACTTCCCCCTTGTGCTTCCTGAAGATTGCTGTCCTAAAGTTTGCCAGTGGTCCCTTAAGTTCTCTTACGCAACCTTCACCAAGCTAAATCTAGAACACTGACCAGCTTTCACCCTCCCAGCTGCCATGGCTGAACAGACGCCTGTAGCCCGTGGGCGCTTACTGCACTGCTGGAGATGCTCCCATCATGGGTCAACCATGTCCATTTTCTAATCTGTTAACGTTGGTTGTGACAGTTACACAAACTATACAAACAATTAAACAGCATAAGAGCTGCTGAAATTCTGACATTCTAGGATGAAATTATAAAACTAAGTTGAAAGTTTTGGGAAAACTTTTTTTAAAAGGGAGATTTTCTTCAAAAACAGTTAACTAGATGTAAGAAAATCATAAAAGATTGAGGATGAAATATACAAAAACCCAAAAGGATTCTGCACTCCTAAGTGCTTCACAAGGTCTAAGTTTCCAATCTACTTCAAAGAAATCAACACAGAAATGATAGGTGACGTTTACATAAATACTACATCGGACTCCAATCCATGGAATCAAACTCTAAGAAAAGGCTTTCAACCAATTCTTCAGTTAAACACCAGCTCCTGTCCTGCCGAGTAAGAAAGCTCCTACAGTTCTCACAAAAGTAATGACAAAATGTTGTTTGTCACATTTGCTTTGAACAGTAAGCATGGTGCTCTTGTGGGTTACTGTGGTCACCAGACAGCGAGAGGTGAAAACAGCAGTGACTGTCTGTGGTGAAGATTCTAGTAACAGGCTTCCAACAAAGTTGTTCTCAAAGGGATTTAGATTCTGTGTGTTTCAACAGATTTGCTAGAACCAGAAGAAACTAACCTAAGTAAAACATTTAATTTCTCAGTGCTTTGATTTATCACTTCTAGGAGTCAGGAAAATTGGCCAAGATGTCTCTATGTCATTTCATGCTTTAAATTTTGTTCTAAACTTGTTTATTCCAGTCACTTGAATTACACATAAGATTTCCTGTAAATTCTTTGAATTTTTATGTTTTGGCATGTCATCATAAAGGGAGACACATCTATTTTAAATATTTCAAAAGCAAATTAACAAAGTTGGAATAAGGGATAGAAAATATATTTAAGATAGGAAAATGTATTCAAATTTTGGTTGAAAATTTCAGAATACTCTATTGTCTCTAATTCTGGTTGTTCTATTCCTTCTTTTTTTTTTTATTTTTCTTTTTTTGACAGGCAGAGTGGACAGTGAGAGAGCAACAGAGAGAAAGGTCTTCCTTTTCCATTGGTTCACCCCCCAGTGGCCGCTGCAGCCGGCGCACCACACTGATCTGAAGCCAGGAGCTAGGTGCTTCTCCTGGTCTCCCATGGGGTGCAGGGACCAAGCACTTGGGCCATCCTCCACTGCACTCCCGGGCCACAGCAGAGCTGGACTGGAAGAGGAGCCATCGGAACAGAACCGGCGCTCTGACCGGGACTAGAACCCAGTGTGCTGGCGCCACAGGCGGAGGATTAGCCTATTGAGCTGCGGTGCCGGCCTGATCTATTCCTTCTTAATATTTCCTAGAAAGTACAGGTTATTTGCCAAGTAAATCCAAAGATAAGAGCTTAGTTGTTTCCCTATAAAATATCCCCGTGTTGAGATATTAACGTTAAGAGGAGCAAGTTACTCAGCTGTCTGTCCATTTCCAGGTGCTTATCCCAGAAGGACTCTGGAACATTTACCTAAAAGAGATCTACCATGAGGCCAGTGCAGTGTGGCATGCTGCGGCACTAACATCCCATATGGGCCTCAATTCCAGTCCCCACTGCTCCTCTTCTGATCCAGCTCTCTGCTATGGTCTGGGAAAGCAGCAGAAGATGGCCCAAATCCTTGGGCCCCTGCACTCACATGGGAGACCAGGAAGAATCTCTTGACTTCAGATCAGCCCAGCTCCATTTGTTGCAGCCATTTGGGGAGTGAACCACAGGATAAAAGATCTCTCTCTCTCTCTCTCTGCCTTTCTGCTGTTTCACTCCCCAACTGGCCGCAATGGTTGGAGCTGCGCCAATCCGAAGCCAGGAGCCAGGAGCTTCCTCTGGGTCTTCCCAAATGAGTGCAGGCACCCAAGGACTTGGGCCATCTTCCACTGCTTTCCCAGGCCATAACAGAGAGCATGATCAGAAGCGGAGCAGCGGGACTCGAACCGAAGCCCATATGGGATGCTAGCACTGCAGGCTGTGGCTTAACCCACTATGCCACAGCGCCAGCTCCAAACTCTTTCAAATAAATAAATATTTTTTTTCTTTAAAAAAGAGATCTACAAGGAGGTTCACTGAAGCATTATTTGCAATAGTCAAACACTGAAAAATACTGTAGGGAATAATGAATAAAATTAGTATACTCACAATGTAGAATACTGTACAGCAATTTTTATTAAAATAAAAACTTGATGCATATTTAACAAAGGAAGGTAGCCCATGAAAACAAAATACTGAGTGAAAAGAGTACATTTTACAAATATTTGTACTGTATGATGTCATTTTGTACATTAAAGACTCAAAACAATGCCATTATTCCACAATGTATGTATCTGGTACATCTGTATACATACAAATTATCTTCACATTGAGAAATATGAACATTAAAGTATGTTAAAAATATCCTCATTAGTGACTGAGTTTTCAAATACATTTTCATTTCAGGTCAATGTTCCAAATAGAAGACCATGCTGTAGGAAGACCTTCATATGCTGTGAGCACTACCATGGACAGTACCGCCGGCAGCACCATGGTCAGCACCATGATCCCAGTCCCAAAAGGGCAAGAATACGGAGGAAAGACGGCTCTGAATGTTTTCCTATTTATAACTAATTTAAATTTAACATCAAAAACTAATAAAAATACACTTTTATGAGCAAAAAAAGTTTGCTAAATGCTTCAAACAAACATAGACATTACAGTGCTGCGTATACTATAATGATCAAAACATGTGTGAACTGAACTGGAATACTTAAAACAATGTTGCAACATGGAGAGAAGCCAGATTAAGAGATTGTTCCAGAAGATTTCCTCAGACCAAAAATCACTGACTGAACTAAACAATAAAATCTCACCTTACATACAGGAACTCTCATTCCAGAATCCTTAAGCTTTCCTCACTGGAGCCACACCACCTATCCTATCTTTGCCTCCATCTCTGAAGTTCAGTTCCACTGAACTGCACAGCCAATCATTCATATCACTCAGGTCCTCTTTCCTTGCCTCAAGCTTACTCCACCTTTGTCCTACCTTCTGGTCACTTGGTTTTACAATTTTGCCCATCAAGTTATCCTGATTCATCTCTTTAAAGATCGGATTTTACAATCAAGATAAACATTTTCTGGGGGCAGGCACTGGGTGTGGCAGTTAAGATGTCACTTGGGGGAGGCCAGTGTTGTGGTGCAATGGGTGAAGCCACAGCCTGCAGCACTGGCATCCCATAAGTGCCAGTTCAAGTCCTGGCTGCTCCACTTTTTGCTCCCTGCTAATGCACCTGGCAAAGAAGAAGATGGGGACTGGCACTGTGGCGTAGCAGGTAAAGCCGCTGCCTGCAGTGCCACCATCCCATATAGGTGCGGGTTACAGTCCCGGCTGCTTCACTTCCGATTCAGCTCTCTGCAATGGCCTGGGAAAGCAGCAGAAGATGATCCAAGTCCTTGGGCCCGGGGCACCCATGTGGGAGACCCAGAGTAAGCTCCTGGCTTCTGGCTTCAGACTGGCCCAGCTCCAGCTGTTGCAGCCATTTGGGGAGTGAATCAGCGGACGGAAGAATTCTCTTTCTCTCTAACTCTGCCTCTCTGTAACTCTGCCTTTCAAATAAACAAATCTTGAAAATAAAAAATAAATTTAAAAAAGTAGAAGATGGCCCAAGTGCCTGGGCCCATGCCACCCACGTGGGGGACCTGAATGGAGTTCCCAGCTCCTAGCTTCCACTTGTCCCAGCCCCACCTGTTGCAGCCACTTAGAGAATAAACCAGCAGATAGAAAGTAACCGTCTTTCCTCTGTATAACTGCCTTTAAGTAAGTAAATAAATCTAAAAAACAAAAGAAAAATAGATGTGAAGCATTTTTAAATATTAAAAAAAAAAAAAAAAAGCTGATACTTGAGACACCGATATCCCATATCAGAGTGCCTGGGTTCAAGTCCAGCTCAGCTCCCCATGCTAGGACTCTGCTGATGTGTACCCTAGAGACAGCAGTGATGGCTCAAGTAGTTGGGTCCCTGCCACCCAGGTGGGAGACCCAGATTGAGTTCCTGGCTCCTGGCTACAGCCTGACCTGGCCCAGTCCTGAATGTTCTGGGCATCTGGAAAGTGAACTGGAGGATGGGAAATAGATAGATTCTCTCTTTCTCTCTCTCTCTCCCCGCTTCCCTCTCATCTCTCATCTCTCTGCCTTTCAAATAAATTAATTAATTTTGAAGACAAGGATTTCCGGTAGCAGAATGTTTCTATAACATAATTTAAGCCATAAACAGCTTCTCAACTCATCAAAATTTACAACCTTGGATAAGGGGACGTTTAGCTTGGAGATTACATCACCTACATTGCACATCAAAGGACCTGGCTTCGATTCCTAGCTCTAGCTCCTAACTCCAGCTTCCTGCTAATGCAGATCTTGAGAGGCAACAATGACAGCTTAAGTAATTGAGCTCTTGCCGCCCATATGGGAGACCTGGACTTAGTTCCCAGCTCCTAGCTTTGGCCCAGCCCAGCCCTACATGTTGTGGGCATTTGTGGAGAAAATTAGCTCCCTCTCAAATAAATAAATAATTTTTTAAATGTATGATAAATTTCCATACCTTTTCACAAAAGAAAATACCTACATTAGAAGTTAAATTTAAGCTCGCTCTTAGTCATATGTTTAGAAAAATAAGTTTAAGGAAATTAGAAACTAAAACTACGTATGACCCCAATTGCTCCTCAGATATAGCTGGTGTTCATGTTACCTCTGCCATCATGTGCAGACAGGGAACCCTGGCTTCAGGCACTAACTTCTCTCCCTTTGGTGCTAAATGTCTCCACTGTCTCAGCTTCTCACTACACTTCAAGTGAAGAGGTGAGAGTTACAGGAATCACTTATGTCACTGTTTCCCAAAATGTGGCTGTTAAAAATACAGATTCATGAATCAGACTTCCCAATGGAGAATGCTGGAAGTCTTTTTCTAAAAACAAACTCCACAGGTAATGCTTTCAGGCAAGTCTGGGAAGCATTAATTCCATGACCCTTGGCACCAGCTACCCACAGCTGAAGTAACTTCTTTTACTTTCACCTTCAATCAAATTTCATCCCTCATCCTACTTCCACAAAGAAAAAGGAAGAACCAGTTAAAGATAACCTCAATGTTCATGCTCCCTCTAGCTCAGAAAAAAAATTACTAAGGCCAACGCTGTGGTGTAGTGGATAAAGCCGCCACCCACAGAGCCAGCATCCCATATGGGCACTGGTTCTAGTCCTGGCTGCTCCTCTTCTGATCCAGCTCTCTTCTATGGCCTGGGATAGCAGCAGAAGATGGCCCAAGTCCTTGGGCCCATGTACCTACGTGGAAGACTCAGAAGAAGCTCCTGGCTTTGGATCAGCGCAGCTCTGGCCGTTGCGGCCATCTGGGGAGTGAACCAGCGGATGGAAGACCTCTCTCTCTGTCTCTACCTCTCTCTGTAACTCTTTCAAATAAATAAAATAAATCATAAAAAAATAATACCCCCCACAATTATTATAAATTGTCATCCCTATATGATGAGCATGATGTGGCCTCTTGCTACATTACCAGGGTCTCTTTTCTGACCTCTCTACTACTGTATAGACCAGGCGAGGCCTGCGTTCCTAGAACTGTTCTAAGTACCTATTCACTCTTAACTAGTTTAAAGTGACAATAAATTTGAATTTCTTCAAAAGCATGCTGTCTAGAAGACAACAAATCTGAATATCTCCACACATTTTCCTAAAACCTTATGGGAGTAGCAAGAGGACAGATAACGCCACATGTAGCCCACACTTCCCACCGTACTAGGAAACAGAATACAGGAAACTCAAATAGAGAAAGAGGCACCAAAATTAAACAAAGCTCTCACTGAAGAAAGAGAGAGAGAGAAAGAGAAGATACACATAAACAAAATACAGACAAATCACCTCCAAAGATCAAATGCTGAAATACTAAGCATGTTATGAAGTTGGGAATTTACAGCTCCCAGTAGAGGGAAAGAACATGCAGGTGAACAGGACTATATGGCACCACCCAAGAATCACTGGAAAGACTCTGATAAATAGAGAAGGAGTGGTGCCCCTAAAGAAGTGGCAATGAAGGGGAGGGGGCAGTTAGAGGGGAAAATGAAGGACCGTGCAGAAACTAAGGGAATAGGCCCTGACGCTTTCCCTCCAGCTCATCGGTATTACTCATTAAGAAAAACCACTCGTCTCTAGAAGAGTGCTCTTGGACTAATAACCTTCTCTTCAAACTCATGAAAAATAAGGAAAAAATTTTCACATAAATTCACTATAAAAAGAAAACATAAAATAATAAAATACTGCAGGATTTCAGTTGAAGTGTCTTCCCTGAAAAGATGAACCATGAAATAGAAAACAAACAAACAAACAAAAAAACCCTGTAATACTTTAAATGAAATTAGCTCTCTTTAACAAATACATATATACATAAAACTGAGAACAGAAATAAAGAAATGCAATGAAAATTCACTGAACTCAGGAAAGAAATAGCAAAAAAGACAAAACAATTAAAGAAATGAAAAATAAATTAGAGGGTGCTCAAGGGAAAATAGATTTGAATGAGTAGCTAATTAAGAGGTAGTGAAAAAAGGAAAAGAACCAAAATAATAAATGTGAGATAAAGAAATGTATGACATCAAAAAGTGGTGAAAATGGAAGATATACAAAGAAGGTCCAAATACATATAGTTGGAAGCCCAAGAAGAAAAGTGGAACAATTTGACCAGAACTAGTATTTCAAACCATCCTTGAGGGGCTGGTGTTGTGGTGCACAAGCTTAAGCCACTGCTTGCAATACCAGCATCCCATACCAGAGTGCTGGTTTGAGTTCCACTGTTCTGATTCTGATCCAGCTCCCTGCCAATGTACCTGGGAAAGCAACAGAAGAGTATGCCAGCCCCTGCCACTCACATAAAACATGGAAGACTTGGATGGAGTTCTGGGCTCCTGGCTTCAGCTTGGACCAGCATTAGCTGTTGCTGCCATTTGGAGAGTGAATCAGCAGATGGTCTGTCTCTCCCCCTCTCTCTGTTGTTCTTTCAAATAAATAAGTAAATTTAAAAATAAAATAAAATCATACCCTAAGAAAGTTTTCCCGGACAGAAAACAAGTCCATATAATAAACAGACGCACTGTATGCCATAGAAAACTGACCCAGAATGACCAATTCTGAAAACTGTTCCAATAAAGATCTTAAGACTTAAAGAGGAAAAATCCTCAGCACCCCCAAACAGAAAAATCTAATTATTTATAAAAGTTGGAAAATTAGCCTGGAATCAGATTTCTCAAGATCATTATACAAAGCAAGGCAATTCAGGTGGGGAGAGGCCTGGTAGTGCAGCGAGTTAAGCTGCTGCCTGGGACACCCACATCCCTTAGTGGAGTGCCTGGCTACTCCTCACTTTAAAAAAAAAAAAAAAAAAATATATATATATATATATATATATATATATATATATACACATATATATATATATATATTTGAAAGGCAGAATTAGAAAGAAGGAGAACTGAGAGAGACACAGAGATCTTCTATCTGCTGGTTCATACCCCAGATGGCTGCAACAGTCAGGGCTGGGCCAGGATGAAGCCAGGAGCCAGGAGCTTCTTCTTCTACATGGTTGCACAGGCCTAAGCACTTGGGTCATCCTCTGCTGTTTTCCCAAGCTCATTAGCAGGGAGCTGGATCAGAAGTGGAGCAGCTGGGACTGGAACCCCTATCCATATGGGATACTGGCACTGCAGACAGTGCTTAACCCGCTGTGCCACAGTGCTGGCCCCCAACTCCACACTTCTGATCCGGCTTCCTGATAATGCATTTGGGAGAGAGTGGATGATGACCAGAGTACCTGGGTTCCTGCCACCCCTGTGGGAGACCTAGATGGAGTTCCTAGCTCCTGGCTTCAGCCCGGCCCAGTCTTAGCTGTTGTAGGCATTTGGGGAATGAACTAGAAGATTCTAACTCTGCCTTTCAAATAATTTTTTAAAAAACAAAGCAATTGAATGTGCATTTTCAAGAAATTCAAGGAAGGAAGACAATCTGAGAATTTTATGTTCCGTCAAGCTATTCCTTCAAATATTACAGATATAGAAAGTAGCCTGCATATGCAAGAATCAGAACACTGGACACACATGTCTTCCAGGAAGAACCCACGAGAGGACAGGTTTCATGTAACCAGACAGACATTAGAGAAAGGATGGATCCTGATTATTTGAGAGACTTAATTGCAGTGTTAAGAGTAAACCACAGTAGGGTCACGTGTGGAAGAAGAGCACATAAATACCATATGGTCTCACGAAGTAGAAAGAAAGCAACTAACGGAATGGTAGGCGAGAGGCAAAGGGGGACAGTACAATATCCCTCCTCTCTGACTACTGATCAGGCAGGAGATGAGACAGCACTTAGAACTGACAGAGCTGACTCTTTCAAAGGCTACAGAAGTGAAAAGGAGACAAAGGGCTCTCTGAGAGGTATAACTACAAAAAGCGACCATTAAAACAAACAGAAACATTGTCAAATACCAAAAGAAAATTGTTAAAACTGCAAAGACATGAAATATAGAAACATAATTACAACAGAGCAGCAGAATTGAGATCAGTCATATGGTGACTGACAATTTAACCAATGTATTAAAAGGAAAAGATTTTCAGATTAGCTCAACAAGCAAAATCCAACTCCAAACTGCAGGCAACAGACACATTTGAAACCTAGTGGTTCAAAAAGGCTAAAAATAAAGAGATGGACAAAAATCTATTTCGTAAATTAAGAACAAGAAAGCAGGCCGGCACCACGGCTCACTAGGCTAATCCTCCGCCTTGCAGCGCCGGCACACTAGGTTCTAGTCCCGGTCAGGGCGCCGGATTCTGTCCCGGTTGCCCCTCTTCCAGGCCAGCTCTCTACTGTGGCCAGGGAGTGCAGTGGAGGATGGCCCAAGTGCTTGGGCCCTGCACCCCATGGGAGACCAGGAGAAGTACCTGGCTCCTGCCATCGGATCAGCGCGGTGCGCCAGCCGCAGCGCGCCGGCCGCGGCGGCCATTGGAGGGTGAACCAACGGCAAAAGGAAGACCTTTCTCTCTGTCTCTCTCACTGTCCACTCTGTCAAAAAAAAACAAAAAAAACAAAAAAACAAAAAAAAAAAAAACAAAAACAAGGATTGTAATTCTAAAATCAAAGTATAATTGCAAACACATTAAGCTAAAGTTTAATCTATTTATTTAGACTGTGGGCTTGTTACCCATAAATAGCTTAGTAATCTTCCCTTAAGTCATGAATTGCTTTCCTTATCTTCCCTATTTAATGCTGATGACCTCATGACACACTTCATTGAGAAAAGAGGTAGATGAGTAACTCTTTCCTTTCCATTCTCATAGATCTAACCAGTACTCTGAATAGAAATGAATTTTTAAGGCTTGATAATCAGTATTGGAAAATTGTATAGATCTCAATGACTTTGAGAAAATCATGCAGAAAATCTACCTCTGGTGGCTAAAAACATACACCTACCTTCTATTTCTTGGCCAATAGAAAGTCCAGCCCATTTTCGCTGTAAAGTAAGAGGAAAAAAAAGACACTTAAAAACAGTCCGTCAAAATTGGAGAAATGAATATAAGAGAAATTTCTATAAACTTCTAATTTCCTCTTAGAATGAATACATTCCACGACAAAAGCATATGTTGTTATGTTATGGTACGTTATGTTATGTTTATCTCCCTCTCCAAAATTATGTTGAACTCTTCGTACCCAGTAACTGTGAAAGTGACTGAATTTCAAAATTTTGTGTTTTCATTGCTTTTGAAAGGCAGAGATACAGATGGATGGAGAGAAACAGACAGACAGACAGACAGATACACATAGACACACATAGACACACACACACAGTTCTTCCATTTGTTAAATGCCTGCAACAGCCAAGGCTGGGCCAGGCTAAAGCCAGGGGCCTGGAACTTAATCTGAGTCTCCCATGTGAGTGGCGGAACTCAAGGATTTGAGTCATCATCTGCTGCTTCCCAGAGTGCACATTAGCAGGAAGCTGGATGAGAAGTGGAGTAGCAGGGACTCAAATCAGGCAGGAAACCCAAGCAGCAACTTAACTGTTGCAACATGCGCCCACCCCAGTGCAACTCTACTTTAAAAATGGGCTCTTGGGGATGGCGCTGTGGCATAGTGGGTAAAGCCACCACCTGCAGTGCCAGCATCCCATGTGGGCGCCAGTTCGAATCCCAGCTGCTCCACTTCCGATCCAGCTCTCTGCTATGGCCTGCAAAAGCAGTAGAAACTGGTCTAAGTCCTTGGGCTCCCGCACCCACGTGGGAGACCCAGAAGAAGCTCCTGGCTCCTGGCTCCTGGCTTTGGATTGGTGCAGCTCTGGCCGTTGCAGCCAATTGAGGAGTGAACCAGTGGATGGAAGACCTCTCTCTCTTTCTCTCTCTCTCTGCCTCTACCTCTCCTCTCTCTGTGTAACTCTGCTTTCAAATAAATAAATAAATAAATCTTTAAAAGGGGGAGGAGGTGGTGCTGTGGCGCAGCAAATAAAGCTGCTGCCTGCAGTGCCGGTATCCCATATGGGCACCGGTTCTAGTCCCGGCTGCTCCTCTTCCGATCCAGCTCTCTGCTATGGCCTGGGAAAGCAGTAGAAGATGGCCCAAGTCCTTCAGCCCCTGCACTTGCATGGGAAGACCTGAAAGAAACTCCTGGCTCCTGATTGGTGCAGCTCTGGCCACTGTAGCCAACTGGGGAGTGAACCAGCAGATGGAAGACCGACCTCTCAATCTCTTTGCCTCTCCTTCTCTCTCTGTGTAACTGTGATTTTCAAATAAATAAATAATTCTTAAAAAAAAAAAAAAAAAGGGCTCTCTGTAGAGTCAATCAATTAAAATAAAGCCATATTGAATTATGGTGGGCCCTAAGCTAAGATGATTGGTGTCCTAGAGAAAAAGAAACAGGGAGAACACCAAGTGATAACAGAGGCAGAGATGGAAGTGATGAATCTACATGCTAAGGAACATCAGGGTTTATCAACAGAACCAGAAGCTAAGTGTGTAACAAATTCTCCCCTTCACACCTTCAGACTGATTTCAGACTACTCTTCTGCAGAACTGAGACAGAATGAATTTCTGTGGCTTCAGCCCTCTCCCCTCCCCCATCTAGGGTTCTACGCTATAACAGCTCTAGGAAACTAATGCATACACTACGGTTTATATCTGAAAACTTGTCCCAAAACATACAAAGCTTACCTTTCTACAGCAAGCTTTATCAGGTCAGATAAACTACACTGAACCGCAGCAAGGACTCGATCACGAGATGGTCATGACTATTCCTCACGTGCTAGTAAGGAGTTTCAGGCATTTACAGCCCAAGTTTAAACTTCCCCCATGCTGCCTGGTTACACTAGCAAGAATGTGTGAAAGCAGGCCAGATTGTGTTTAGGCAGGCATTCAGGGCTGGCTTGGTACAGATTCAAAACAAGCGATTACTGACAATGTTCCAAAGAACAGTGAGAAAAATAATTTTTGGCTGAAAATAGTTTGCCTACTCATCTGAATACTGTGGATTTTAGAAAATGCTGCACTTGAATATGTATACTCTCTCTTCCAATTTTTTTTAAAATTTATTTGACAGGTAGAGTTATAGATAGAGAGAGAGACAGAAAGAAAGGTCTTCCTGCCATTGGTTCACCCCCCAAATGGCCACTACGGCTGGCGCTGTGCCAATCCGAAGCCAGGAGCCAGGTGCTTCCTCCTGGTCTCCCATGTGGGGGCAGGGCCCAAGCACTTGGGCCATCCTCCACTGCCCTCCCGGGCCACAGCAGAGAGCTGGACTGGAAGAGGAGCAACCAGGACTAGAACTGGCGCCCATATGGGATGCTGGCACCACAGGTGGAGGATTAACCAAGTGAGCCACGGCATCAGCCCTCTCTTCCAATTTTTTTAAAGGTTTATTTTATTTATTTGAAAGAAAGAGTGACAGAGAAAGAAAGAAATCTTCCATCCCTGGTTGCTCCCCAAATGGCCACAAGGGTTGGGCCTGAGCCAGGCCAAAGCCAGGAGCCAGGAACTCCATCCGGGTCTCCCATGTGGTTGTAGGAGTCCAAGTACTAGGGCCACCTTCTGCTGCTTTCCCAGGCACATTAGCAGGAAGCCAGATCAGAAGCAGAGTAGCTGGGATCTGAACCAGCACTCCAATATGGATGCAGCCTTGAAGGCAGCGGCTTAGCCTGCTGCACCACAGCACCAGTCCCTCCCACCTTTCTTCTTCTTCTTCTTCTTTTCTTTTTTTTTGTTTTGTTTTTGACAGGCAGAGTGGACAGTGAGAGAGAGAGAGACAGGGAAAGATCTTCCTTTACCGTTGGTTCACCCCGCAATGGCCACTGCGGCTGGAGCGCTGCGGCCAGCGCACCGCACTGATCCGAAGCCAGGAGCCAGGTGCTTCTCCTGGTCTCCCATGCGGGTGCAGGGCCCAAGCACTTGGGCCATCCGCCTCTGCACTCCTGGGCCAGAGCAGAGAGCTGGACTGGAATAGGGGCAACTAGGACAGAATCCGGTGCCCTGACTGGGACTAGAACCCGGTGTGCCGGCGCCGCAGGCGGAGGATTAGCCTATTGAGCCACGGCGCCGGCCTCTGCCACCTTTCTTAACATAGGTCACATTTCTCTCCTCCCTGGCCTTGTAAGACTTGGTCCAGTCAAGCTGAGATTTAGCAGAATGCTGGTTAAACCCAGACTTTGGGGTCACACAATAGCCAAATTTTAGGTTCTGCACTTCTATTGGCCTCAAATGGTAATAATGTTAGTACGGGGCTGCTTTGAGAATAAAGTGAAATAGCAAATGCAAAGATACGCAGAATAATGCCTGGCCTACAGCAAACTGGGGTAGGGATTTGGAGGATTTTTTTTTTTTTAACAAAGTAGAAAGACAAAGAGAAATTACTGCACCTAAAGCTTTTTCTGACCACTGGTAATCCCAATGGTGAATCCTATTGTATCCCAACTTTTAATCTATAGAACAAATGTGAAAAGTAGTCCTAATAATGAAGAGGCATCCAAACAGGGGAAGGGGGAATACTGAAGATTTCCACAGTTTTTGAGGGCTTCGAGAGATCTTTAGTAGTTCCCAAACTGGTGCTTGCTCTCTTTCCCTAAACTTGGAAGGAAGGAAATGAACGTGCTGCATAGTAGAAGTAGGCAGGGAAGGCATTTCCAATGCTCGGAAGCAGAGGGCCAGTAGCCAGCAGGACAGGAGGGAGGAAAGGATGCAGACAAGCATCTGTGGTGCTCCTGTGCCATGTGTTCTGCGTCTGGGACAGCACTAGGCAAACTAGTTCTGTGGAGTCCACAGAATCTACTGATGGTTCCAACTGTAATCAGAACCGTTCCAGTTGTTCCAGGGGTCCAGCAAGTTAGGTTGTAATTTGAGTCAACTGCAGTTTTCATTCTTTAGTCTGACACTAATGCACTATAAAATCACTATTAATACATGTTATTTTTTACAAATCGAGTATTACTTTTATATCTCTTCTGTTATCTTAGGAGGTAACATTAAAACACCCTCACCCTTTAGCTGATAGCTGATACTTTGAAACTTTTAAAAATTCAAAAAAAAACTCAAAGTAATAAAAGACAGCCAAAGAAAAATGACAACAAAGAATATATCTTAAAATTCCTTCCATAATACCTACGTATTTTCTTCAAATATGAAACAATGCTGTCATAGGGCGGTGCTTGCTTAGAATGAACTGATTTTTCTGCGACTTTCAAGGGAACACCTGAGTTACCTGGGGTAAGCTGAAGGCAATGCTCCCGGGCACCACCGACGGGTGGGTCCTCAGTGTAAACGTGTACCTGTGATTCGGGGAGGTCCTCACAACCACGTGCCTGAAAGACAGAGATGCAGTCAGCACTCCACATCAAAGGGAACAAGAACGTCATCTTCAACGTGTTTCTCCCCAGACTGATGTCTGAGGAGCACCAGGTGGAAATGAAACCGTACGGGAGACTTGAGGGAACACAAGTACAAATTTAGTTTCCAAAACCTGTCAGCAGAAAGGCCACTTAGCTTGGAGGTTAAGATGCCTGAGTCCCACGCTGGAGTACCTAGGTTCAGTCCTCAGCTCTGATTTCTACCAATGAAGGTCTTGGGAGACAGCAACTCAAGTAATTGGGTTCCTGTCACCCACGTGGGAGACTTGAACTGTGTTCCTAGCTCCTGGCTTTGGGCCAGTCCAGCAAGGCCCTGATCATTGCAGGCGTTTGGGGGAGGGAATTAGCAAATGGCAGCTCTGTCTTTCCACCCACAATAAAATAAATGTTTAAAAACTGTAGAGGCTAGCGCTGTGGCGAGTGGGTAAAGCCGTTGCCTGCTGTGCCAGCATCCCAAAGGGCGCCGATTTGAGTCCCAGCTGTGCTATACTTCCGAACCAGCTCTCTGCTCTGGCCTGGGAAAGCAGTGGGAGATGGCCAAGTCCTTGGGCTCCTACACCCATGTGGGAGACCCGGAAAAAGCTCCTGGCTCTTGGCTTCAGATCAGCGCACCTCTGGCCGTTGTGGTCATTTGGGAAGTGAACCAGTGGATGGAAGACCTCTCTCTCTCTCTCTCAGCTCTGGCCATTGTGGTCACTTGGGGAGCGAGCCAGCAGACAGAAGATCCCTCTCTTTCTTTCTCTCTCTCTCTCTGTCTCCCTCCCTCCCTCTCTCTCTACCTCTGCCTTTATAACTCCGCCTTTCAAATAAATACTCTTTAAAATTTAAAGGGAAGGGCCGGTGCTATGGTATAGCAGGTAAAGCTGCTGCCTGCAACACTGGTATCCCATATATGGGCCCTGGTTCGAGTCCCGGCTGCTCCACTTCTAATCCAACCCCCTGCTACTGTGCCTCAGAAAGCAGCAGAGGATGGCCCAATGTGGGAGACCCCGGCTCCTGGCTTTGGCCTGGTCCATTCCTGGCCATTGTGGCCATTTGGGGAGCGAACCAGCAGATAGAAGGTCCCTTTCTCTCTCTCTTCCTCTCTTACTTTTGGATAAATAAATGAATTCATTAAAAAAAAAATTAAAGGGAAAGAACTGTCAGGGCTGGCACTGCGGTGCAGTGGGTCGAGCTGCCACCCACAATGCCAATATCCCATATCAGTGTCATTTCACATCCTGGCTGCTCTGCTTCACATCCAGCTCTCTGCTATAGCCTGGGGAAGCAGTGGAAGATGGCCCAACTCCTGAGCCCCTGCACCCACGTGGGAGACCCGGAAGAAGCTCCTGGCTCCTGGCTCTGGATCAGCTCAGTTACAGCCATTGCAGCCAGCTGGGGAGTGAACCATCAGATGGAAGATCTCTATCTCTCTCCCCCTCTCTCTGTCTGTAACCCTGCCTCTTGAATAAATAAAATAAATCTTTTTAAAAAAATAAAAACTATCTTTTAGAATGCTATAATTTTTAATGTTAATGGCTAAGGTTCCTCTACTTATCGCCTAACTAGAACATAAGTTCCTTTTATCTATTTTTAGTAACGTTATCATGAGTACAGTGAATACCTGACATAGGTAAAAATTCTATAAAGAGTTCTCACCATTGCTTATCTATACTTGAGTTTTATTTGTTGAAAATCCTGTGTTCAAGTTAGCACAATCATAGAATTTTTAGCACTGGAAATAATCACACTTATGTGGGAGAGCCTCTTCCTCTGAAGCTGAAAACTGTAGATAATTACTAATTCTAATTCTGTGAAACTCATGCTTTTCACAACAGCTTTAAACAAACAACAAAAAAACCTCAGTTAAAATCCTGCCTCCTTGGCTCTTTATCTCTCTAAACTGCCTTGTGATACCAAAACTTAGAAGCATATGGATGGCACTGAACTTGGTAGCAAATTTCTCTAGAAGATCTGGCAAGGCATGATATGAAACAGTTAAAATAAATTCTGATAGGGGCTAGTGCTGTGGCATAGCAGGTGAAGACGTCGCCTGCAATGCCAGCATCCCATATGGGCACTGGTTCAAGTCCCAGCTGCTCCACTTTCAATTCAGCTCTCTGTTGTGCCCTGGGAAAGCAGTAGAAGATGGCCCAAGTCCTGCGCCCCTGTACCCATGTGGGAGACCCGGAAGAAACTCCTGGCTCCAGGCTTCAGATTGGCCCAGCTCTGGCCATTGCAGCCATCTGGGGAGTGAACCAGCGGATGGAAGACCTCTCTCTGCCTGCCTCTCTATAACTCGGCCCTTCAAATGAATAAATAAATCTTTAAAAAATACATAAATAAATAAATAATGATGAAAAATGCTTTTAAATATGCTACATTTGTTGTGCATTTTCCAATTTTTGTGTCTCTTGGATTACTATAGTAATAATGATCAGAACAGCTAATATTTATCGAGGGCTTATTAACACATTGAGCACTGTTCTAAGTGCTTTGATTATGTAACTTACCATTATCCCCATTTCACAGATCAAGACACGCAGGCACAGAGCTGGTAAACAACTTACACATGGGAACCCAATTTGTCATTGGCAGTCAGAATTCAAACTCAGACTCCAGAGCTAAATACCTATAGCTATGCTATGTATGATTCACATAATTAGTATACATATCTATACATACATACATATATATATATATATAGTTCTTCTAAGAAAATCCATGAATAAGAAGTTATATCTAGAAAGCTATGTGTGGTTTTAAAACCATTATATTTATCAAAGTTTGACACAGTTCTGCTTGAAATATATAACTCTTTCTCATCTTCCTTTTCCAACTTAGCAAGAGAAATTTTTAAAAATAACCTCAGAAATTTTGAAAATACCACTTAACCAAGTTAGAAGAAAAGAAAGTCAGATACTCACTGGCCAGACTGGAAGTCCTTTTCATTCACAACTGCACAGTTGGTTAAAGATAATTCATCCGTAGGACATCTTGCAGCTTGCATGCTCTGTAAGAATCAATGATTAGGAAAATAAAATTGTCATGTTTGATTACCTTAAGGAATATCTTATGCCTTCCTGTCCTCCAGTCGTCGCTATAAATACCTACAGTTTTTGATGGCCAGCATCCTTTCCTCTGTGATAACAACAAGCCCTCCCTTTGGGTAACTTCCTTCCCCTTTCCACATGGTTTTGTGGGACTGCCACAGCACAGATGCGACCACATACACTCCATTCACCCATGGGCTTTTCTGTACATAGGTGCTGGAAGAAACACTCTTGCCTTCCACAACACCACACGGAGGAAGACTTTCTGCTCTCAAAGACAGTGAAAGTGTTACCAAGAAAAACAAGGCTGACAGAGACAAAGACACACTAATACCTGGAAACACAGACCTGACAATCAAATCAAAATTCTTGAGAACAGTTCTGAACCTTGGTTATGAGCCAATATACTTCTTTTTGTTCAAGCTTATTTGAATTGTTTTTCCATCTCTTCCAAAGACTATTGATTGATAAAAATGCAATGATGCAAATTCAATAAATATGACAAGGTATATTATGGAAAAATATCTTTTTGTAAGAGATCACAAGTAGATATTAACCTTATCTCCTATAATTTAAATAAATAAAACTTCTTCCAAGTACAGTCAGGACTCTCCCTCCATATGTTCTGCATCCATGGATTCAACCAACTGCAGATCAAAAATATTTGAAAAATTGTGTACTGATCATGTACAGACTTTTTTTCTTATCTTAATTCCTTAAACAATAAAGAAAATTTACATTGCCTTAGGTATTACAAGTAACTTAGGAATGGTTTACAACAGTTACCAAGATGATACACGTAAGTTATACAAATACTGGGGCTACGCTGCGGTGTAGTGCGTAAAGCCACTGCCTTCAGTGCTGGCATCCCATATGGGCATCAGTTCCAAGTCCCGGCTACTTGATTTCTGATCCAGTTCTCTGCTATGGCCTGGGAAAGCAGTGGAGGATGGCCCAAGACCTTGGGCTCCTACACCCTTATGGGAAGACCCAGAGGAAACTCCTGGCTCCTGGCTTCAAATCAGCACAGCTCCGGCCATTGTGGCCAATTGGGGAGTGAACCAGTGGATGGAAAACCTCTCTCTCTCTCTCTCTCTCTCTCTCTCTCTGCCTCTCCTTCTCTCTGTGTGTAAATCTGACTTTCAAATAAATAAATAAATCTTTAAAAAAAAAAAGTTATACAAATACCATGAGGGACTGGAGTTCCTTGGATTGGGTATCAGAGGGCCATGGATACTAATGGACAATGCTTATCTCTCAGCAAAAATAATTACAGGACACACAGACACATGCACAAGTGGCTTAAAAACAGCAATGTAACAGCCTTTTTAGTCAATAGCTACTAACAAAACATTTCTTTACAGAATGTATTTAACTCACAACCTTTCTATCCTTCTCTTGGGTTTCCTTTTGAGCTATGGCAATCAGTCATAATTGATTTATAACTAAAGTGTTCATTCTTCAATCCTTAAGACCAAGCTAGTTATTTTTGTTTTTAAGATTTATAATGGGTCTGGTGCTGTGGTATAGCAAGTAAAGCCTCTGCCTGCAGTGCTAGCATCCTACACGGGCACTGGTTCGAGTTCCATTTGCTCCACTTCCAATCCATCTCTGCTATGGCCTGGGAAAGTTGTACAAGAAGGCCCAAGTCCTTGGGCCCCTGTACCAGCATGGGAGACCCGCAAGAAACTCCAGGTTCCTGGCTTCAGATTGGCGCAGTTTTGGTCATTGCAGCCATCTAGGGAGTGAACCAGTGAATGGAAGATCTCTCTCTCTCTCTGCCTCTCTCTGTAACTCTTGCAAATAAATAAATCTTTAAAAAAATTTTTTTAAAAAAAGACTTATTTATTTATTTGCAATTCAGGGTTAGAGAGAGACAGAGAGGGAGAGAGATCTTCCAGCCTTCCCCAGACGGCTGCAATGGGTGGGACTGGGCCAGGCCAAGGCCAGGAGGCAGGAGCTTTATCTGGGTCTCCCACATAGGTGGTACAGGGGCCCAAGCACTTGGGCCATCCTCTGTTGCTTTCCCAGGAGCATTAGCAGGGAACTGGATTGAAAGTGGAACAGCCAGGACTCCAACTGGCACCTATATGGGAAAACAAAATGGTAACAAACGAAATATATTTTTTCATTGATAAATACAGTCAAAAGTTCTTTAGAAAACCCTTAAGAGAAGGTAATATGGCAAATGACAATACAAAAAATATGTTGTATAGTTGGGTCAAAATACAGGTGTCTCTTTCATCTGCTTAGCAATGATGAAATACACCAAAAACTGATTTTTTTTTTTTTGTGAGATACTCAGGAACAATATATTGAAAAGGATAGACTCTCAAACGTAAATAAAATAACGTGCTTGATGGGAAAACTGTAACCACTGATGGAATGAGCACTTTGAATAGAATTTCAAAAAAAAAAGAGTTCCAGAAGAAAGTTACTAAGAAGGTCCTTGACTGCTCCATTCACAGGTAAACTATTGCTGCAAGGACGTCAGAACCGAAGGGTTGCACAGAGGGTCTCAGGATGTCACAAGTCTCTCTCACCTGTGAGCGCCTTCCCTTTATATTCTCTCTCTGACAACCCCAGGCCTTTCCTTGTCTGGCCAACTCCTACCTATGCTACAATCTCAGCTTAGATGATACTTTAACCACCAAATCGTCCTAGATACCTGCTCCTCCTAAATGACTGATGTAATAAACTTCAATTGGAAGCACCATTTTTATTGTGTTGTACCTGACCAAGTGCAAACAGAGGAGCACTACACATTGATAAAGTTTGCCAGTCCTTTATTGCCAGCAGTGGAAAGCAGGCTCCTGCCCTAAAGAACTCTTGACCCTGAAGCTCAAAGCAACAGGGTTTATAAAGGCAAAAACCACAAGGAGAGGAGGGGGAACACATGGTTGCTAGGACTGGGGGTGAAGGAGGCAATACTTGACTAGGGTCAAGCTGACCTAAGGCCTATGCAAAACTAATATCAATTACAATCCCGACAAAAGACAAATTACAATCTTAACATAAATCCAGGTGTAGCCTATTTTAAGCTTGAGTGATTATGCTAGGGAGTTTCCATGTTTTGCCAAGTGGGATGCAGTGTACTGTTAGATCATAGTTTCAGATCACAGGCTCATGCTGGGGGGTGGGGGGTGATTTCTCAAGACGGAGTCTTGGGTGCTCTAGAGTGGAGTGCCTACTACCAAGGTGTTAACTCAATTGTAGGGCTACATGCTTACACCGCATGCAAGGCAATCAGCCTCTCAGGAACTGAGACTTCACCTTGTTCAAGTCCATAGCTCCCAAGGCCAGTGCAGAGCCTGGCACAGTGAGTACTCATTAAACATTTATTGAATACATAAACTTACAGATCAATACAAATTTGACTCAACTGTAGAATAAACAATCCAAAACCGTACACAGACTGATCATTTCAAGATTATTTAGAAAGTTACATAATTAAACTAAAATTATGTAATAGTTTAAAATTACACCGAACTGATATAGCCAAAGTAATAAAAATTTACAAAATGCTAATCTAACCTTTTCATTTATAAACTTGTTTACTTGTTAAATGTACTTCAAAAAAGAATGAAAAAATCTGCAGACGTCATCTGGCTGGCCAACTAAAACAGATGCCATGAGCAAAAGGCCTCCCTACTAGAAACTAGAAGCATCTGTGTTTTTATGGTAAGCCAAGCAGGATATCTCGTTTTTCAACAAAGTCCCTATAAATAGCGGTTGTCTACTTACCACAGTAATACCAAGGGAAAATTTCATAATTTCTCTGACACTGACCTTGCCTCTAGGAAACAATAATAAAAGCAACCACTACATCCATGCAATGATTAAGAAATGAAAAGATAAAACCGACAGGCAGTTTTATACAAGCATAGTCATCTGAATTACTGGAACACTTAACTGTCTGAAGGCTAGGGAAATGTCTTCATTATAACAATCTGAAATGTCAAAAATTATAAACACTACTACTCTAGAGAAGAAAATTTCAATAAATCTTTAATGGACACTTTAATGAAAGTAATTATACCATTCCTTACTCAAGAGCTGTTGAAGTGCAGAAAGAAAATTTGCTTTTCTTCATCAATAAAATTGGGGGACTTAACTAGACCTCCTTTGAACAACACTGCACAGCCTTAGAATTGAAATAACATACCTTCCAAGGTTCACCTTAAACGTTGGACTATTTAAGTATATGCCTTACTGTTCACCATATAATTTTACAGCAAAATGAAGAGAAAGAAAAACAAAGAATATGGTACATGACTAGAAGAGCTCATCACTAAATGGCTGCCCTGCGCTAGGCTCACGCACCCCCTGGCTCTTCTGCCAGGTGCTGCAGGCACTGTACAGGGAAGGGAAGGACAGAAAACATGAACTTGCCCCAAGGCCAGCTCAGCTGTCAAGTCTCACTATTTCTTGTAAGAGGATATTTCCTGAAAAATAGCATTTCACAACCACATTGTTCAATAAAGTAACCACTAGACATATATGACTATTAAAATGAAAAATGCAGTCCTTCAGTCACACTAACTACATCAAGTGTCACACGTGGCTACCATTGTAGAAAGTTTCATTGGATACTGCTGGCCTAAAACCACACAAGAAAGATCATCAGTAACATTCTTCTTCAGGCCTATGGAATCCCTCTGTGCTATAAATTCCTATAATAATTTCTGGGGGCAAGTGTGTGGCATAGTAGTTAAGACATCACTTGGGACATCCACACCCTATAATCAAGAGTGCCTAAGGGCTAGCGCTGTGGCGTAGCAGGTAAAGCCGCCACCTGCAGGGCCAGCATCCCATATGGGCACCGGTTTGAGTCCTGGCTGCTCCACTTCCATCCCATTCCATGCTGGGAAGGCAGCGGAAGATGGTCCAAGTCCTTGGGCCCTTGCGCCCGTGTGGGAGACCTGGAAGAAGCTCCTGGCTTCGGATCGGCACAGCTCCGGCAGCTGCAGCCATGTGGGGAGTGAACCAGTGGATGGAAGACCATCTCTCTCTCTCTCTTCCTCTGCCTCTCTGTAACTCTGCTTTTCAAATACATAAATCTTTAAAAAAAAAAAAAAAGAGAGAAAGAGAAAGGGAAGAAAAGAGACAAGACAAGGGGAGGGGAGGGGAGGGGAGGGGAGGGGAGGGGAGGGGAGGGAAGGGAAGGGAAGGGAAGAGTGCCTGGTTGGAGATGCAGCTCTATTTCTAATTCCAGCTTGCTTGCTTTTGCTCTCTCTCTCTCCCTCTCTCCTCCTTCTAGATAGAAGTTTTAAATGTTTACAAAATAATTTCTGTTAAAATTCAGAAGTCACATGGGACTAGACGTAATGGGGTAGAAATAAGTTAAATATATATGCCCTACAGTTGTCTCTCAAAGAACTTACAGTGGTAACATTGTCCAATTCAGACAAGTAGCTATTCACAAGATGAAACTCTTGACATCCTTTAGGTTCTTAAAATTTCTTTACAAATGTATATTGAAAAAGAAAGCAAAAGTTCCCATCTTAGGGGGCCAGCGCTGTGGCTTGTAGGGTAAAGTCACCACTTGCAGTGCCAGCATCCCATATGGACACTGGTTCAAGTCCCAGCTGCTCCACTTCTGATAAGCTCTCTGCTATGGCCTGGGAAAGCAGCAGAAGATGGTCAAAGTCCTTGGGGCCCCTGCTACCCACATGGGAGACGCAGAAGAAGCTCCTAGCTCCTGGCTTCAGAACAGCACAGTTCCAGCTGTTGGAGCCATCTAGGGGAGTGAATCAGTGAATGGAAGACCTTTCTCTCTCTGCCTCTCTGTAATTCCGCCTTTCAAATAAATATTAAAAAAAAAAAAAAAAGTTTCTGGGACCGGTGCTGTGGTGTAATGAGTAAAGCCACTGTCTGTACTGCCAGCATCCCACATGGGCACCAGTTCAAGTCCCGACTGCTCCACTTCCAATCCAGCTCTCTGCTATGGCCTGCAAAAGCAGCAGAAGATGGCCCAGGTCTTTAGGCCCCTGCACCCGCATGGGAGACCCAGAAGAAGCTCCTGGCTCCTGGCTGCAGATCGGCACAGCTCCAGCCGTTGTGGCCATTTGGAGAGTGAACCAGCAGATGGAAGACCTCTCTCTCTCTCTCTCTCTCTCTCTGCCTTTCCTTCTCTGTGTAACTCCAACTTTCAAACAAATAAATCTTAAAAAATAAATAAATAAAAAAGTTCCCATTTTAGTCTTTTAGAGAAAAAAATGCAAAAAAAAAAAAAAAAGTAAAAAAGCTGACAACGGGCTGGTGTTGTGGCTCAGTGGGTTAAGCTGCCATTTGCAACACTGACATCTCATATGGGCGCCGGTTCAATCCCTGGCTGCTCCAGCACCAATCCAGTTCCCTGCTAATGTACCTGGGAAAGCAGCAGATGATGGCCCAGGTGCTTGGGCCCATGCTACCCACATAGGAGACCTAGAAGGAATTCCAGGTTCCTGGCTCCAGCCTGGCCCAGCCCTGTTCTGGCCGTGAAAGGAGTGAACTAGCAAATGGAAGATCTCTCTTTGTCTGACACTGTAAGCTTTTCAAATAAATAATTTTTCAAAAAAAAAAAAAAAGATTGACAGCATTAAATACTGGCAAAGATGTGATGCAGTTTCTTACAAAAGTAATATGATCCAAACGGTTCACACCCAGGTTTTTAGTCAACAGATAATGAAAATATATACCCACACAAACACTTGTACATAAATGTCCTTAGCAGCTATATCCATAATAGCTTAAAACTGGAAACAATATAAATATCCACAAAAAATGAATAAGCAAATCGTGGTACATCGTACAATGGGATGATGCTTAGCAATTAAAAATAAGGTAATTACGGATACATGCAACATTACTCTGGCTTCAACGCTGCCAGAAACTATTTGCCAAAAGCAGTGGAGCCTTCCTCTTCTCAGTATTCACTCTTCCCCTGCTGTCCTCATCTGTGAACACCATCAATATCCTTTCAAGTCACTCATACTCAAATCTCAGGGTCCCCAGCCTTCACCACCTATGCTCCCCCCACCCACAACACACACACACAATGCAGGGTTCAGACCTAGTAACTTTACTTCTGCATTTCAGTCTTCCCTTCTGTCCTCACATCACTTACCTAGTTCACCCACATCACTTTTCTCCTAAAAAACTACAGTAGCCTAACTGGTTTCTCTGGATCTGGTTTTTCCTCTGATTTTCAGCCTTAGCAGGGTACTTACAGTCATCCACACAGGATCTATCCTCAAACTTATTTTTCTATATCATCCCTTCAGTACCCACCCCAACCCATGTACTTCATCTTCCAAACTGCACGCCTTTGCTCACACTATTCCTTTTGCCCAAATACCCTATAACAAATTTCTTTCACCTACTGAAACTGGCCCACCTCGCAAAGCCAAGTTTATGAAGCTCCCTAGTTCCTAACTGGACTGAGTATCTTTTTCCTCCTCAACAGTCGCACTAATACTCATCACAAGCTACCTATATTAGACTTGGTTAAGAGTCACGGCTTCCCTAAAAGACTCTAAACTCTGTCCTGTGCCACCCAGTGACTATGCAGTAAAAATTAACTGAATTTTCTTAGCATTTTTGAAATGTATGTCATAAAACATAAAATGCAATGTTTTAAAGTATATCCTTGTCTGGTTTTCACTGCGTTTGCTGAATTGCACTACCTCACTCCAGAGCAGCTGCATCTCCTGCAAAAGCAGCCTGCCCCTGACCAGCAGTTACTCCCGAGTCCCCTCCTCTCACCTCCCGGCAATCACTGGTCTACTTTCTGTATCTGTGGGTTTGCCTATTCTGGACATTTCATATAAATGAAATCATATAACTTACCATCTTTGTGACTGGCTTTTCATTTAGCATAATGTTTTTTTAAGATCATCCCATTGTAGCATGTAACCATACCTTATTCCTTTTTACGACTAGCTAATAAGGATAGAGCATATTTTACTATTTCATCAGTGGTGGACATTTGGGCTGTCTGGCTATTATAAGTAATGGTGCTCTGAACATTCATGTTCAAATTTATATAGGAACATGTCCTCAACTCTCTTGAAAAGAACACATCAAGTAACAGAATTGTTATGTTTAACTTTCTGAAAAGCTGTCAAACTTTTTCCCACAATGGCTACACCATTTTACATTCCCATCAACAATGAATGTGTTTCATTTTCCCTTTCTTTTTGTAAAGGTTTATTTATTTGAAAGAGTTAGGGAGAGAGAGGGAGAGACATCTTCCATCTGCTGGTTCATACCCCACTTGGCTGCAACAACCAGGGTTGGGCCAGGTCAAATCCAGGAACCAGGAGCTTCTTCCAGGTCTCCCATGTGGGTAGCAGGGGCCCAAGCACTTTGGCCCACTTTCTGCTGCTTTCCCAGGCCATTAGCAGAGAGCTGGATCAGAGCAGAGTAGCCAGAACAAAAACTGGAACCCATATGGGATGCCAGTATTGCAGGCAGTGGCTTTACACTCATTTTCTCTACATCCTTGCAAAAGTTGTTTTTAAAGTGCACACACACACACACACACACACATAAAGCGGCTGGCATTGTGGTGTGCGATGCTGCCATCCCACATTGGCACCAGTTCGGGTCCCAGAGGCTCCACTTCCAATCCAGCTCTCTGCTGATGTGCTTAGGAAAGCAGTAGAGGTTGGTCCAAGTTCTTGGGGCCCTATACTCATGTGGTAGACCTGGAAGAAGCTCTTGGTTCCCCAGTTTGGCCTGGCCCAGGCCAGTGCAGCCATATGGAGGGTGAACCAGTAGACAGAAAATGTTTCTCCCTCTCTGTAACTCTGCTTTCCAAATAAATAATCTTTAAAAAAAATCTATAGACAGGCCCAGCATTGCGGCACAGCAGGTTAAGCTGTCACCTGTGACACTGGCATCCTTTATGAGCCTGGTTCCAGTCCCAGCCACTCCATTTCTGTCCCAGCTCCTTCACCAGGGAAAGCAGCAGGTGGCAGCCCCAGTACTTGGGACCCCGCCACACACCTGGGAGAGCTAAATGAAGCTCCTGGTGCCACCATGGCCCAGCCCCAGCTGTTGGGGCCATTTCGGGAGTTAACCAGTGAGTGGAAGATCTCTGTCTCTTCCTCTCTGTAACTTGGTCTTCCAAATAAATCTTAAAAAAAAATTATAGACATCCTAGTAGGTGTGATCTCTGTGATTTCAATGTTCACCTCCCTGATGACTTATGATGTTGAGCATCTTTTCATGTGCATACTATTGGTCTTTGAGTATCTTCCTGGAGAAATGTCTATTCAAATGCTTTGCCCATATTAAGCTGGGTTCTTACCACTGATGAGTTGCAAAGGTTCATCATACATTCAGGACACTAGAATAAATAGGTGTGTATCAGACATGATTTGCCAATATTTTCACTATTCTGTGAGTTATCTTTACTTCCTTGTAGTGTCCTCTGATGCATAAAAGTTTTTAATTTTGATGAATTCCAGTCTTTTTTCTGTTTATGCTTTTGGTCACTTTATTTATTTATTTAATTTGAAAGTCAGAGTAACACAGAGAGGAAAGGAAGAAAAAGAGAGGTCTTCCACCCACTGGTTCACTTCCCAATTGGCCACAATGGCTGGAGCTGTGCCAATCCGAAGCTAGGAGCCAGGAGCTTCCTCCAGGTCTCCCATGTGGGTGCAGGGGCCCAAGCACTTGGGCCATCTTCTACTGCTTTGCCAGGCCACATCAGAGAGTTGCATCGGAAGTGGAGCAGCCACAACTCGAACCGGCAGCCATATGGGATGCTGGTACTGCAGGCGGCAGCTCCACCTGCTATACCACAGCACCCCCCCCTTTAATTAAATTAAATTAAAGTCACATCTTTAAAAAAAACACTGCATAGTCCATGGTGATGCCCATTTACACCTATGTTTCCTTCTAAGCATTTCACAAATTAAGGTCTTAAGTTCGAGTTAGTTTTTTATGTGGTACAAGGTTGGGATCCAAAATCATTCTTTCACATGTAGGTATCCAGTCATTCCAGCACCATTTGTTGAAAAGACTAATGTTCCCGGGCCAGCACCTAGGCTCACTTAGTTAATCCTCCGCCTGTGGCGCCGGCATCCCATATGGGTGCCAAGTTCTAGTCCCGGCTGCTCCTCTTCCAGTCCAGCTCTCTGCTGTGGCCCGGGAGGGCAGTGGAGGATGGCCCAGGTGCTTGGGCCCTGCCCCGGCATGGGAGACCAGGAGAAGCACCTGGCTCCTGGCTTCGGATCGGCGCAGTGCCGGCAGTGGCGGCCATTTAGGGAGTGAACCATGGAAGGAAGACCTTTCTCTCTGTTTCTCTCTCTCACTGTCTATAACTCTACCTGTCAAATAAATTAAAACAAACAAACAAACTAATGTTCCCACCACTGAATGGTTTTGGCATCCTTGTCAAAAATCAATTAAGCATAAATTATTAGCTTATTTCTAGACTCAATTCTATTCCATTGGTTTATATGACTATCCATACATCAGTGCCATGCCATCTTAATTATCAGAGCTTTGTAGAACGTTCTAGGTTAGGAAGTGTGAGTCTTCCAACTCTTTTTTTTTTTTTTAAGATTTATTTATTTATTTATGAGGAAGAATTACAGAGAGGGAGAAACAGTGAGAGAGGTCTTCCATCCACTGGTTTACTCCCCAAATGGCCACAATGGTTGGAGCTGGGCCAATCCAAAGCCAGGAGCCAGGAACTTCCTTCCTCTGGTTCTCCCATGTGGGTGCAGGGGCCCAAGCAGCAAGGCCATCCTCTACTGCTTTCCCAGGCCATTGGGAGAGCGCTGAATCAGAAGAGGAGCAGTGAAGACATGAACTGGCACCGATATGGGATGCTGGCACCATACGTTACCCCCCAACTTTATTCTTCTTTTCCAAGAATGCTAAGGCTGAAATGACTGGTAACTCCTTATGAATTTTAGAATATTTTCCCATTCCTGGAAAAAAAAAAAAAAGGCAGCTGGTCTCTGCCGTGGCCTGGGAAGGCAGTGGAAGATGGCCCAGATCCTTGGCCCCTGCACCGCATGGAAGACCCAGAGGAGGCTCCTGCCTCTGGTTTGGGATTGGCGCAGCTCCGGCCATTGCGGCCGGTTGGGGAGTGAACCAGCAGATGGAAGACCTCTCTTTCTCTCTGCCTCTCCTTTCTCTGTGTAACTTTGACTTTCAAATAAATAAATAAATCTTTAAAAGGCAGCTGGAATTTTGATCGGTATTGCAATGAATTTGTAGATCAATTCGGGGAGTACTGCTAATTTAACCGTATCAAGCTTTCCAATCCATGGATGCAGGGTGTATTTTCATTATTTAGATCTTTTATTTCACCATGTTTTATAGCTTTCATTGTACAAGTCTTGCACTTCTTTGGTTAAATTTACTTAGAAGTCTTTTATTCTTTTATTCTTTCTTACACTGTTATAAATGGATTGCTTTCTTAATTTCACTTTCAGACTGTTCAATGCTAATGTACACAAATGCAACTAATTTTTGAATATTGATCTCATATTCTACACCTTTGCTGAACTCAGTTATTAGCTCCAGTAGTTTACTGTTGTAAATTCTTTAATTTTTTATACATAAATCATGTCATCTGCCAATGTAGTTTTACTTCCCTCTTTATTTTTTTAAAAGATTTATTTATTTATTTGAAAGTCAGAGTCACAGAGAGAGAGAAGAGGCAGAGAGAGAGAGAGAGACAGAGAGAGGTCTTCCATCTGCTGGTTCACTCCCCAGTTGGCCACAATGGCCAGAGCCACGCTGATCTGAAGCCAGGAGCTTCTTCCGGGTCTCCCATGTGGGTGCAGGGGCCCAAGGACTTGGGCCATCTTCCACTGCTTTCTCAGGCCATAGCAGAGAGCTGGACGGGAAGAGGAGCAGCCAGGACTAGAACTGGCACCCATATGGGATGCCAGCACTTCAGGCCAGGGCGTTAACCAGCTGTGCCACAGCTCCGGTCCCTCCTTCTTTCTGATACATACTTTTTTCTTAGATAACTGCCTCACCTAGAACTTCCAACAGCTATTTTTTTTTTAAAGATTTATTTATTTGAGGGGCCAGTGCTGTGGCATAGTAGGCTAACTCTGCCTGCAGCGCCAGCATCCTATATGGTATGAGCGAACCAGTTTGAGTCCCAGCTGCTCCACTTCTGATCTAGTTCTCTGCTATGGCCTGGGAAAGCAGTGGAAGATGGCCCAAGGCCCCTGCACCTGCATGGGAGACTCAGAAGAAGCTCCTGGCTCCTTGCTTCAGATTGGCCCAGATCCGGCCTTTGAGGCCATTTGGGGAGTGAACCAGCAGATGGAAGACCTTTCTCTCTGTCTCTCCCTCTCTCTGTAACTCTACCTCTCAAGTAAATAAAATCTTTTATTTATTTATTTATTTATTTATTTTGACAGGTAGAGTTAGACAGTGAGCGAGACAGACATAGAGAAAGGTCTTCCCTCCATTGGTTCACCCCTCAAATGGCCACCAAGGCCGGAGCTATGCCAATCGGAAGCCAGGATCCAGGCACCTCCTCCTGGTCTCCCATGTGGGTGCAGGGGCCCAAGCACTTAGGCCATCCTCCACTGCCCTCCTGGGCCACAGCAGAGAGCTGGACTGGAAGAGGAGCAACCAGGACCAGAACCCGGTGCCTATATGGGATGCTGGTGCTGCAGGAGGAGGATTAACCAAGTGAGCCATGGTGCCGGCCCTTAAATAAAATCTTTTTTAAAAAATATTTATTTATTTGAGAGGGAGAGACAGAGAACTTCCATCTGCTAGTTTACTCCTCAAATGGCCACAAAAGCCTAATGTAGGCCAGACTGAAGCCAGAAGCCAGAACTCCACGCAGACCTTTCACCTGGGTGGCAGGCACACAAGCATTTGGGTCATCTTCTGTTGCCTTCCCAGGCATATTAGCAGGAAGCTGAATCAGAAGCAGAGCAGCTGATACATGAATTGGCACTGCAACATGGGACATTGGCATCACAAGCAGCAGCTTAATCTGCTGAGCCACAATGGTGGCCCCTTCAATGCTTTCATAGTATCTAATTATATTAATAAACCATTATCTATCCATTTGAGTTGCCAGTTTTTATTTACTATGAATATTGCTGCTATAAACAAATTTGTACATGACTTTTGAATAATGTATGTCTGTATTTCCACTGGATATATGCCCTCCCTCCATCCTCAGAACAGCTGAGTTACAGGCACACTCACACATACGTAGGTTAATTTTAGGGAATTCTGCCAGTTTTCAGGTGGTGGCATTCATTTATTTATCATCCCTACCAATAACATATCAGAGCTCCAGCTGCTCTACACTGTCATCAACACTCAGAACTGTCAGTTTTCTAACTTTCTGGTGCATAGTATTTCCTTGATTTTAATTTGTATTTATCTGATGATTAATGAAGTTGAGCACTTAGCAAATGGTACTTATTCTTTGTGAAATGTCCATTTGACTCTTGTCCAAATTTGTTTATTACTGATCTGTAATTCTTCATATATTTTAAGTACAAGTTCTATCAAGAATATGTATTTTAAGGGCTGGCATTGTGGCACACCGGGTAAGGTCACCACCTGCAATGCTGGCATCCCATATGGGCGCCAGTTCATGTCCCAGCTGCTCTGCTTCTGATCTAGCTCCCTGGTAATGGCTTGGGAAAAGCAGCAGAAAACAGCCCAAGTGTTGTGTCCCTGCCACCCATGTGGGAGACCCAGATGAAGCTCCTGGCTTTGGCCCGGCCCAGCGCTGGTTGTTCTGGCCATCTGGGGAGTTCAGAGGATGGATTATCTCTCTCTTTCCCTCTAACTCTTTCAAGTCAATAAATACATCTTAAAAATAAATATATCTTAAATATATCTTAAAAAGAAAAAAGGGAGGGAGGGCAGCGCTGTGGTGCAGCAGATAACACCGCCTGCAATACCAGCATCCCATATGGGCGCTGGTTTGAGTTCCCGCTGCTCTACTTCCCACCCAGCTTCCTGCTAATGGCCTGGGAAAGAAGCAGCAGATGGCCCAAGTGCTTGGGCCCCTGTACCCATGTGGGAGCCCTGGGTAAAGCTCCTAGCTTCATGCTTTGGCCTGGTCCAGTCCTGACCGTTGCAGCCAGGAAGTGAACCAGCAGATGGAAGCTCTCTCTGCTTCTGCTTCTTTATAATTTTTTCAAATAAATAAATAAATTTTTAAAATATATACGTATTTGGTAGCCGGTGCCGTGGCTCAATAGGCTAATCCTCCACCTTGCGGCGCCGGCACACCGGGTTCTAGTCCCGGTCGGGGCGCCGGATTCTGTCCCGGTTGCCCCTCTTCCAGGCCAGCTCTCTGCTATGGCCAGGGAGTGCAGTGGAGGATGGCCCAGGTGCTTGGGCCCTGCACCCCATGGGAGACCAGGAAAAGCACCTGGATCCTGGCTCCTGCCATCGGATCAGCGCGGTGCGCCGGCTGCAGCGGCGGCCATTGGAGGGTGAACCAACGGCAAAGGAAGACCTTTCCCTCTCTGTCTCTCTCTCTCACTGTCCACTCTGCCTGTCCAAAAAAAAAAAAAAAAATATATATATATATATATATATATATGTGTGTGTGTATTTGAAATATCCTCTCCCACTCTGTGGCCTGACCTCTCTCTCAATGGTATTCGCACCCTCTCCCCAAACTCAGATACTGAAGCCCTAACATACACCCACTCCATGACTATTTTGGAGACAGGACTTTTGGAGATAATTAAGGTTAAATAAGGGGGAGCCCTAGGTTGAGAAGCCTGTGGCCTTGTAAAAAAAAAAAAATGAGGGGCCGGTGCTGCAGCATGGCGGGTAAAGCCACCACCTACAGTGCTGGCATACCATATGGGCACTGGTTCAGGTCCCAGCTGCTAAACTTCCAATCGAGCTCTCTGCTATGGCCTGGGAAAGCAGAGCAAAGTGGCCCAAGTCCTTGGGATCCAGCACCCCCGTGCAAGACCCAGAAAGAAGCTCCTGGCTCCGGATCAGCACAGCTCTGGCAGTTGCAGCCATCTGGGGAGTGAACCTCGATCTCGATATCTCTCTCTCTCTCTGCCTCTCTGTAACTCAAATAAACAAACAGATCTTTTAAAAAAGAAGAAGAATGAGACCTCTCTCTGTTACATGAGTACATAGCAAGAAGGTTGTGTGCAAGCCAGGGAGAGAGAACTCTTCGAACCCAACCAGCTGCCAACTGAACTCAGACTTCAGACTTCAGCCTCCAGCTGGAAGTGGGAAGACAAACGTCTGCCATTTAAGCCTGCCAGTCTATGGGGTTTGTTACGGCAGCCTGAGCACACTAAGACAGTGTCTTTTGATGAACAGTCTTTAATTTTAATGGAGACCCATTATT